>NC_056742.1:48348703-48698703 GCF_019279795.1 Protopterus annectens
CTGGCACTCCACTGTAGTCCAGTACACTGATGACTCTACTCTAATCTGTTCCGCTCCATCACTCCCTCCAGGACATGAGTCCTTTCCCGCTGTTGAATCCTGGTTAGCCAACTCTCAAATAATACTTAACCCCAATAAAACATAGCTAATAGTTTCATAGTTTTCATAGTATAGTACTAGGCTATCTGCTCTGGGGCATTTGTAAGCCTAGCCATAGTGATGTGGCTTTTGCCACCCCATGAAATGGTACAAAAATGTACAGAATAAATCTAGAATACTGGCCTCTGTCTAGTAGTGACACAATGAAGGTCCCCTTATATAATAGAATTAGTTTACTGTGCCCCTGTCTAGCAGTGACACAGATGTGACCCCTGGGGTAAACTTACGATTTCCCATCCACTCATCAAGATTTCTCTTGAAGAGAGTCAGTGAGGGGCTCTGCCTAATATGAACTGGGATCCTGTTCCAAAGCATGGGAAGCCTCTGGGTTATGAATCTATCCCTCCAGCATGTCCTATTCATACTTGTGCCGAGGTTTAAGTCTTTAGCTCTCGTGGTCCTGATGGATTTGGATTTATTGAGGTAGAGCATGTCCATCAGATCCTGATTGGACATGGCCTTGTCGTCAGGCAGAGATCACCTCTGAGCAGGCGGTATGCTACTGAATAGAGCTGAAGTTTCTTTAGTCTGGCAGAATAAGACATATGTTGGAGACCCTTGATCCTTTTGGTGAGGTACTTTTGTGGTCTCTCCAGCTGTTGCAAATGCCGGGTGAGGTACATACTAAATGGGGCATTGTACTCAATCATGGGTCTGATGAGGGAGGAATATAGGGGAACAAAGACATCCTTGGATCTGGATGTGAATCCCTTCATGATGAGGTGTGCAAGGTAGAATGTTTTTCTAACCACTTTGGCAACGTGGGTGTCAAATGAGAGGTCGCTGTCTACTTGGGTCCCTAGGTCTCTGATTACTTTTTCTGTACTCAGTGGGTTGCTGTCTATGTGTTAATTTGTGGGTACTTTGTTTTTTCCAAAAGGGATGACTATACATTTTTTGGCATTTAGTTTAAGGCCGTGACTACGGCACCAGTTGTCCGTTTCAGTGAGGCCTTTTTGTAGGATGTGTGTGTCTGCTGGTGTATCGACTATGGCGCCTAGTTTGCAGTCATCTGCGAACTTTGTCAGCCACAGCCCTCCCGTGTTTGCTTTAACATCTGAGAAATAAATGCCGAACAAGAGGGGTCCCAGGACAGATCCCTGTGGGACACCACTTGTGACTGGCTTTGAGTCTGACATTGCTCCATTGATTTTAACTTTATGGGTTCTGTCCTTTAGCCAGTTTGCAACCCATCTAGTGACATAAGGGTTTACTTTTAAGCTGTTTAGCTTATCTATGATGCCTGAGTGGGGTATTGTGTCAGGCCTTAGCCAAGTCCAGGTATGCTGTATGGACTGCTTTGCCCTCATCAATGGCTCTAGTGACTGTTTCGAAAAAGTCAACCAGGTTTAAAAGGCAGGATCTGCCCTTTACAAAGCCGAACTGGGTGGGGTCAAGTGTCTGTAGGTCCCCTATGTCTCTGTTTATGAGTTCCATAATGATTCTTTCCACAGCTTTGCAGACCAGGCTAGTTAAGCTTATGGGGCGGTAGTTTCCAGGGTCTGTAGAGGCACCCCTTGTGGAGTGGGACCACTGTTGCTGTACGCCAGTGTTCAGGTACATATCCTGAAGTAAGGCTAAGGTTAAATAGCATTTTATGTGTGGGTTTAGCTCCTCTTGGAGTTCACGTAACACGCACCCGGGATACCGTCAGGTCCCATTGATGCTGTGTTTTTGCTTTGTTTAGGCGGTTCTCACTTGGACATCTGAGATGACAGGAGATTACATTCAGCTGGGATAAGTATTTCTTCTTTTGGGGGTGAAGGAGGGAGAAATCTGCACTGAACCTGTCAGCCAGAATGTTAGCAATATCTGTGGGTTCAGTGTATTTTTGTTGTTGTGAACCAACTCTGAGCATATCTGAGGGTTTCTGCCCAGGTTTCTAACATAGCTGAAGAAGGCTTTGTGGTTATCTTTAGTGTCCTTAGCGATTTTTCTCTCAAAGTTTGCCTTGGATGTTTTATGAGAGAACGTAGTTTTCTGCTAATGTTGATCAGAGATGTCTTCCCTTCATGGGATTTCGCTCTGACGTGCAGTAGCTTCCTTCTTTTGTTATACAATTTGTTTATGGCTGAGGTCCACCAGACAGGACGCTTACATTTGGTGGAGAGGGACTTGGATTTGTTTGGGATTGCATGATCCATGCATTCTTGGAGATGTCCATAGAAAGCATTTGTGAAGGATTCGGCATTGTGGGATGTGGTATCCACTGGCACAGTGGGCTTAAAGGATACCATCTCAGTCTTAAGAAGAGTGAAGTCTGCTTTTGAGAAGTTTTTCACTGTGGTCTTTTGTGCTGGGGTGGAGGTGGGATATGTATATCCAGGGTGATTAGTTTGTGGTCAGATCTCACTAGTGAGGGGTATACTTCCGGTGTGGAGCATTTTGTCCCCATGTTTGTGATGATCAGGTCTAGTATATTATCTCCCCTAGTGGGAGAGGTGACTAGTTGTTCCAGTGCATTTGAATTTATGAATTCCAGGAACCTTTGGGCTAGGGTATTAGGGCTAGAATAATGTACCCAATCTATGTTTGGGTAGTTGAAGTCTCCCAGTATGATGGTATTTTGTAATACATTCATATCCTCCATTGGTCTGTAACATGCTACCAGTTGTATAGCAGTTTTGCCTATGGTTAGTTGCACCTGTATGGTCTCTGATGCTTCATGTGTTGCTACTAACCTGGAGGTGTGGGTGTCCTTTATGAATATGGACACTCCCCTCTTTGTGGTTCGGCCGGGTTTTGGGGCGAAAAACATGATCTGAGGTATAGCCTGGTAGCTGGGGTGCTCTCTGGAGCCTTGAACCAGGTTTCAGTTACTGCACAGACGTCGATGTTCTCCATGCTGAGGAGTGCATCAAGTGCCTGCATCTTGAGATTTAGACTTCTGGCATTGAGCAGCATTACCCTTAGTTTTTTCCATTTTGTTTTCTAAGGAGGTGGGTTTGTCTTTTGAGCCTTGCCTAAAAAAGGCACTATGGGGTTGGCAAGAGCCTTAGCCAATATCCGGAAGCCCAGTGATGACAGGTGTAAGCCATCCCTTGCGAAGCAGCGTGGTTTGTCCAACATATCATCCCAGGCAGACAGACATTGGATCCCCTTAGAATGACACCAGTACTTGAGCCAAATGTTAAAGCTGATCATCTTGTCTTTGTATTGTGGTATCATTCTTGGTGAGGGCAAGATGCTGCTCAGGGTCAGGGTCATACCAGTCTGGGCTACATAATCGGAGAGCTCCTCTATGTCTCTTTTCATGTAGTCCAGGAAGGTACGTCTCAGGTCATTCACACCAGCATGGACAATGACGGAGTCATATTTGTACTTGCTTTGGAGTGACCTGAGTGTGTGTGTTATGTGGCGGATCCTAGCTCCCGATAGACAGCTCACAGTCACCTTCTCCTTGTTCAGCCTGGTCAGTGGGACATCAGTGTGTCTGACTATGGAGTCACCTATTACTAGTGTATCAGGCAAGGTGTTTGGCCTTAAGGGCTGCGATTGGTTGACACACTGATTTATTGAAGTATGTGTTGCATGTGTTTTGCTTTGAGGTGGTGGATTTTTGGATGTCTGCTTTGGGAGCCTCTGTTGTTTTGGTAAGTTTTTTATTAGAGCCTCCAGTATGTCTTTGTGTTTTTATGTGTTTGGTTTGCAGTTGTGGTAGGTCTATGTGGGACTGGGATTGTTGTGTGTGTGGTTGCCATCTCCTCCTGTCTGGTCATGCCAGCCCTGAGTTGAGAGAGTTCAGCCTCCAGTTTGGCTATATAGTTGCATCTCTCACATGTATTTGTGTTTGTTGGGAGGAGGAGAGGGTTGTCTGTGTACATGAGACAATTGTAGCATTGTCTCAAGATACCCAGATTGACCAGCTGAACTGGAAACGATGCCAGTAATCTACCACTTGACATGCTAGAACAGTATAAGGGAGTGGTATACCTTTAAGGGAAGTGGATATTCACAGGGGTGGTAAGTAGATGTAGTGCTTTACTTAGTACGAGAGTGCTTACTTAGTAGAGAAGTATTGAGAACAAGTGCTAGGCTTATAATACAGTGAGTAGTTTGGTTATACTAAGAGTAGAGCTTCCTTAAGGGAAAATTTGAAGAGCAGACTTTGCGGAGCCAGAAAAAGTTTAACCGGCGCTGTGCTATGCGCGACAGCATAAAGCCGTCTTGACACGGATTTTAAACAGTGAACTACAAAAGAGCTAGAAATGGTCCAAAACAACCAATTACTACAGCTCTTGTGCTGAGGTCACTTCCCCCAAGGACAGGTAGGCTGCTCAAGGCTCCCCATTCTATCAAACTACAGCCTAAGACCCCATACCACCATTAACAATATTCTCAGCCAATAACACCCCTATTACACCTGTCCATCACACCAAACTTCTAGGGGTTATCATAGATTACAACATGACATTCAATATGCACATTGCACAGAAAATAAAGTCCATAAAAAACTTGGAACCCTATTTAGTTGCAAAAAGTACCTCACCAGTGACACTAAAGCCGCCAGTGGAAGAACCTACCTACTATCCACCCTCCTCTATGCCTCCCCCATACTCATCAATCAACCTAAACAAAGCAGACTTTAACAAACTAAACAGCTGCTACAATAAAATAACTAGGCTTGTTACTATCTCACTCTTCAGGACACATTAATGCATAGCAATTAAGCAACTATTCCGGCTAAAATTACCCAGCCTGCTCACATATAACTAGTTTACAACAGCCAACCAAATTCTATATTATCCCAATAGAGTTCAAGCTCTTCAAGGTCTACTTAATATCTACTCTAACAAATGCCTATTAAGATCCACCAATAAAGCACTGGCTGACATAGGCCAAAGCAGCAATAGTGCTGGGGACTCTTTGTTTTCCATTTCTGTTACAAAAGCATGGAATACCATCCCCATAGATATTAGGACCACTGAAAATAAAAATAATTTAAAAAAACTCCTCCGGTCCCATTTACATAGTTCTTGCTTATGTAATTGTTCTGACCCTGGGTAGCTTCATTTAATTAGATCATGTCATACCTTAACCTTTTATGAAAGCTTGCAACAACTCCTTTCTATACTCTTAATCAATGTGTGTTTATAGCCACTGATGAATGTAATCAAATGACTGAACAATATGTCCTTTCAACTGTATTGTTTATTGTAACACACTGTGCTCCTTATATTATTTACTTTTTGATTCTTTCTTGGCCTTGAAACTGTACTTTATTAACTTTTTATTCTGTACTGTACTTTATTAACATGTGTGTTGTTTTTAATGCATTTGCTGTACTAATCTTTTTAAAGCTTTTCTCCCCGGGCCTCTGCTGAAAAAGGGATCCATGCCCAGTTAGACTTTCTCAGTAAAAAAATGTAAAATAAATAAATATATACAGTGGGGATCAGGAAAATGACCCTTTTCCTCACTGTAGTGTGATCTTGGAGTTAGAATATATAATTAGCAGGGGCTGTGGTGGGGTGTAGGTGGGCTTGCCTAAGGTATGGAGTGTGAGGACAAGAAGCAGAAGCACAAGCCCACATACGCATAAGAAAGACCACAGACAAATGGGTGGATATGGACACATAAAGATTGTCGAGACATGGGAGGCACTTATACAGATAAACAGAGGTTGGACAGATTGTGGGAAACAAAAAGGTGTATTGACAGTCTGTTATCTGCTGATGGGTCCAGGCGATCATTACT
Source organism: Protopterus annectens (assembly GCF_019279795.1). Taxonomy (NCBI): domain Eukaryota; kingdom Metazoa; phylum Chordata; order Ceratodontiformes; family Protopteridae; genus Protopterus; species Protopterus annectens. The sequence continues at coordinate 48,354,560 of NC_056742.1, forward strand.
GGGGCCCAGGAAGTGGCAATCCTGTGTCAGTTTGGCCAGAGGCAAAGGCGAAACTCACCCTGTGACCTTATAGCATTAGCCACATAATTAAGTTAGTCTGGTACTTGCTGCAAGAGGTACTGTTGGATGACAACCCAGCAGGATCATCATCCCCTTAAGCAGAGACTCTGACACATTCTACCATTCTTTTCCAGCCACTGTTGTAATTCTGGACAGACTACCTGCTTGTGGTGAGCAAAAACCCTACCAATATAAGGAACGCCTTTCCCACTCAACAGCCTCAGCTGTGGTGTCATCAGGCTGATCACTTGCAGCTTAGATGGAACATGCTGGTCTCTAGTAAGGGAACCACGGTTGGGAAACCTGTTATCAGTGAAGGTGACACAGAGTGATATGGCAATAATAAGTTAAGAAGGATGGAAAACCATTAACCTTTATGTGCCTGAAATCTCTGCAGTTTCCTAAGGCAGATGGCAGCATTTTTCATGTTCTGCCAGAGAAGGCCAAAAGACTTAGGACAATCTGGCTTCACAGTGCAGAGGGATAACATCTTTACTAGACCTCATATTGGCCACGTTTGACTAGTGGCAAGGATGATAGAGAGTCCAGGCAGGGAAGACTGGGAAGGAGAGGCACAAACTGCCTTGTCCATCCTGAGAGGGGGGGGGTTGCTTAGGTTCACTGGAATAGCAGTATTAAGAGCCTGGAAAGCATCTTGTTGCAAGCAGTATCCCACATATGCAGGAGACTGCACATACATGGAGGCATGCTTGTACCTTCCATAAGCAGCAGTTGTGTTGCAAACAAGAGCTGCCATGGAGCAAGAAAGGATTAGAGCACACTCCCCAGCAACAATATAGCACTGCACCAGCATACTCAATTTCTTTATCAGCCCCAGACTTGATTCTGGTTAAGCTCGCAGGGATGGGTCTAAGGCAGGCCTGGTAGATACAGAGAATGAGGAGAGGAGCTGGTGGGAGCTGATGGACCCCTAGCAGGATATGTATGCATAAAGAAGCATCAATCAGTTTGTTTTATATAATCCATCACCAAGGTCTAAGTGTGCCCTCATGCTCTTCATCTTCTTCAACAACTCCATCTCCTGGACTACCAGTATTTGAACATCATACTTTATGATGATGACATTGCCTTTTTTGATTATGTTTCAAACCACACTGTAATCTTGCACAAAATTCACTATATTCTTATTCAACTACACCCATAACTCACTGGAAAAACTAACCTTGCCTAACTTCTGCTTCTCACACTTGAAGACATTGTTCATATTGATTACTGATGCAGTAGCCTTAGCTAAAGGTTTATATCCTGCTGAGAATATAACAGCTGGACTGCTTCCAAAGATTCAGATTACCTTCCATGCACCCAAACTGTCAAGTAGCTTGAGTTGAACTGACTAAAATACAAGTTTGAGTGCAAAGCCATTCAGAGTTTTACTGCCTTCTAAGAGTGCACTCATCTAAGACTTTTGAGGATCGATGCTCGGCTTGTACTTTCTTTAGCTGGGCAGATAAGTTCCCTTTGGGGAAAAAAAAACTTCTATTTTCTTACTTTTTACTGATGTTTTATTACTTTCTTGCTCAGAAAAGCTATTCTAAAGCTAGGAGTGTTGTGTCTTAATGGATTTCTTGAGAGTGTAGCATACTTTTAAATGGAGCACTCTTCTTTTTTGTCATTGCAAAACTAGTCTTATCTAACAGATAAAATATTTTCTCTGGAGAAGCTGCATTTATTTTAATATCTTGGGCTGCTATATTGTTTGAAAGTGTTTATTTTGTCAAAAAAGTAACTTTTATGGACAGGCAGTTTTACAGGCATTGTTGCTTGTTTTCTCCAGAAGAGAGGCACCATTTTCATCATGACCATGGAATAGATTGTCAGTCCCATCACTGATCCTTCTTCCAGCTAAAAAAAGAGAGAGTTAAGCAAACAGTCTTTGCCACCACAGCAGGCTAGCAATTTTCCACAGCCTCAGGTGCATGACTCTACTTTGGTCATTTAGCAATGACTTCTGCAGCTGTTGGGGTACCATCAGTGGGCAAGGGAGAACCACTCATCGGTACTTGGAGAAGGAACATGGAAAGTTTTCCTGTTGTGTCAGAATGCTGTGTCCATCACTGGCGAAGCAGCAGCTGCCATTATTAACAGGGTTGCCCCCATGTTTCTTGTGAAAAAGAAACAGAAAGCCAAGCATTTATCTAAATCTCCTAAAATTTGTTTGTATAGGAGTAGTTTACTGGGAATGTCTCAAAGAAAGAAAATGGTTGGAGATCAGTTCCAGATCTTTTTTTACTAAACCTGTTTGTGATAGTGCCTAAATTCAAAATGAAGTCACTTCACTACATGTTGCCTCTTCTTCCTCTTTCAAGTTAACTGGTAATGCTAGACATGAAAGATGTTTATCACATTTATATTTATCCAGACTTCAGGCATTTCTTAAGGTTTTGTGTCTGGGTCATATTATCAGTTCTCTGCCTTACCCTTTGGGCTATGCACTGCACCAAGTGTGTTCACAAAGTATCTATCTGCATTTAGTACTCATTGCAGGCTGCAGGGTACCCACATTATTCCATATTTAAACAACTTGCTTATCTTTGCAGAGTCTATTTCAAAATGCAGGAAGAGAGATCTCTTGCACAAGCTGGGGTTCCAAGAAAACATTCAAAATATTTTCTTGACTCCCTTACACAGGATCGTGTTCCTGGGATGTCAAATAAATACTTCAGTTCAAAGAGCTTTACTTCCACAGGAAAAAAAAAAGATCTTTATTTTGATCTATTTCTAAGGTTTTCCACTCCAATTTCTGTCACTGGGGGATACCTCGGGATTTTTGGTGTCATGGCATCAATGATTCTCATGACACCCCTGGCAAGACTCCACATGAGAAAGGTAGAGTGGTATCTGAAATCTGTTTGGTCCCAGGGTCAACACCCTTTACCTTTTCAGATCCCAGTCCTGCGGTATGTCAAAAGAGAAGTCACTTGGTGGAGACAACCAACACCCTTAAATTCAGTCACAACAGATGCTTCAACCTTTGCACTGGGACCAGTTTCAAGGCAGATAAAAGTGCAGGGGGTGTACAACACCAAGGACAGATGCAAGCACAGAAATATCAATGTGATGCTTGCCCTGATTAAGGTACGCAATTCTATGAACCATCTTTGGTCCCTGGGACCTCTTCAAGTGGTTACATTCAATACCACGGTGATGTTGTACATCAACAACCAAGGAGAAACCAGGTTGTACCCCCTTTGCAGACTAACCATGTTAGCTTGAGATATAGCTTCTCAGCACAATCTCACTCTACAGGCATTCTATATGCTGTCAGAGCATAATTGTGTGGCAGACAAGCTGAGCAGGAATAGAGGCAGACCCTCATGAAGGAAACTAGATGTCGGGGTCTTCAAAGACGTGTTCCATCTGTGGAGAGTTCTTCAACTAAGCATCTTTGCCTCCTCTCTGAGAAGTCAACTGGCAAAATTCTGTTCCAGGACACCATGCAAGAAGGCCTGGAAGAGAGATGCCTTTTCTTTTCTTGTCTTGCGTTCTGTTTTCTTTGGACAAGAATGTTCCTGTATGCCTTTCATTGATATCCAGAAGGAATCCCCCAGTATTATTATGGTGACTCCCTTCTATCAAAAGCACTATGGTTCTCCCTTCTTTTGGAAATGACCAGGGGCAATTATGACAAATTTCCTCACAGAATGCATCTACTAACATAATGGATCTAGTAACATAGAATAAGGGTGTTTGATATGCCCCAACATTAATCATCTTCAGTTGACTGCTGGGATGATATGGTCTTAATTCCTTTTAGACATATGTTTTCTTAGGATGTGCAGCTGGTGCTAATGGAAACAAGAAAGTCTGCTAATTCAAAATCATATATTAGCAAATGGAAAGATTTCTCTAGTCAGTGCACACAATGTAACCAGCACTCATTCAGGCCTAGTTGTACAAAATTTGTGAGAGCTACTATACTATGGCACTTCTTACTCTGTCAAGGTTCTTTTATTAGCCATTTCAGCATGTCTGCCCAAGGATCCTCCTCTATCAAGGTAGTTGAATATCAAGTTGTTCTTTAAAGCAGTTGTGCATAAGAGGCTTCCAAGTAAACTGGTGGCCCGTCCTTGGGATCTTTATTTTGTGATAGGGAAACTAACGTGCTGCATTTGAACCAGCTAATCTGACTGACTTAAGATACTTAACATGGAAAACAGTTATATCAATTGCTGTAACCTTTGCAAGAAGTGTATCTAAGTTGTAAGCTCTTTTGGTGAGTCAACCCTACTTCATTTTCCATAGGGACAGGGTCCTTTAAGAACTAATCTTTCTTTTGTGCCTTAAATGGTATCTGAAATTACTTTAAACCAAGCTATTCATCTACCCATGTTCTTTCCTGAACCTAAAATGAGGAAGTAAGGTTACTCCACATCACTGATGTCCACAGACAACTCTGATACTGTTATGACAAAACTAAATCTTTCAGATCATGGGGTCAGTCGCTCATTTCTTGTGAAGGTGAAAAAAAGGAACAACCCATATCAGAACAGACTATAGGCCCATTGTAGAAATACTTTGGCTGTTTCAATGGCTTTTTGGAAAGTGTTGGATTCTAGAAATATTCTAGAAGCTGCTACTTGGTCCTCTGTATAACCTTTTACAAATCATTATAAGCTGGATTGCTTCGTTTTGTTTAGAACATGCTTTGCTATGACCATTCTCCACGGACTTTTGGACCATTCTCCTTCTACCTCTCAAATATAGTTAGCTATGGCAATTTACCCATATAACTAAGGCTTCTGCAACAGTGGTCAATATGAAGACCATAGTACTGCTGTGTAAGTTGAACTTACCATAACAGTAGACGTTCGAATCATCACCAGTGTAGTAGCTGCTCCCACCCCATTCCATCCACCCCACCCCCCGTTTTTTGGTGTGCGTTTTATACCAGGGTTTGGATACTCATTTTTTATTATTCCTAGCCTTTTCCTTTCAGTACTCAGACTCTCTATATCTTCTGGAAATTTGATCTGCTTGACAGTTTGGGTGCATGGAAGGTGCCCTGAAGCTTTTGGAGCTGTCCAGCTGTTATATCCTTGGTAGGATATAACTAATATAGCTAAGGCTAGTCCAGCAGTGACCATTTGAACATCTACTGTTATGATAAGTTCAACTGTATTATCTTCTGGGTGATTATAATGATGCAGGCCATCATGCCTTTGTCTGTATTGTTCTTGAGCATTTGGATGCCACATGCCCTTACTCCACAACTGCCAGGTCAAACCAGCCATCCTCTTTCCCAAATGGACTTGCATTCATCAAGCAAGTTGTATCCAGCAAATTTTTTTCTAAATAGATTGGGTAAGCAGGTAGAGCACAATTTTGTTCCCCTTTGCACACCAGGAAGGTCTTTTTTATTAGACACTATCACTGGAAGCAATCTCTGTAATTACCTAGTAAAGCAAAATAGCAGGATGAGAACCACATCCTGAACAAAACTCTGAATCATTGGTAGCAGTACTTCAGTGCCACATAAATCCGTAGCCCTTGTACACGCACACAGCTTGCATGAAGGAGCAGGTACGTATGGCATGCTGGTGATGTACAGCTGAAGGTATCTGTGTCTCATGTTGCGAGTGTGCTTCTGTAAAACTTGGTGATTTCTAGAGAGAGCCTCATTAGCATAAATAAGGTGGACCTTAGTACTTATTAACATTGTTTATTGGCATACTGCCATTTTGGATGCCAAAATACTAGTTAGGAAAAAAATGGGCATCAGACTTTATTTTGTCAGCTTGAATCACATTATGCTGTCTCAAAAGCAGCATACAAGCATTTGAGACAACCCACAAGGAGTGCACATAAATCTACATTAGTGTGGTAGGAAATATATGTGCAGTACCACACTCAAGTGCATATCTCCCTAATAAATGTTCCTCTGTAACTAAAATGTTGTTAGGATAACACTGTGCAGGTGTACATCAGAACAGGCTCCTATTTTTATCCCACTGCAGTCATGTAACTGTCATAAACACACAACCAACTGATACATGACATCTCCCACCACCACTTCCTGGCAGCCTTAGCCTTTGTAACACCAGCATTTATATATAACTCACTGTACTGGTGCATCTACTCTAATGCATGCCTAATAGGATATGGCAACCCAGTGAAATAGGACAGTCACTCTTCATTCCAGCAGACCTAGGCTTTATGCAGATCATATAATACCCCCACCACAGTGTACCCATGCCAGCATACCTGGCCATGTCCTACTTTGCCACATTGCATTCCCTGTGACACAATACCTTTGTGCATCCCCACATACCTTTGCAATTTATCTGTCTTATTTCGCTAGATATACACATGTCCAGAAGTATAGCTAGGGTGGGATGAAGGAGGTACAACACTTTTTATTTACTTATTATTTTTGACATGTATTTACCGGGAAAGATCAGTTGGGTCCAGAGCACCAATTTTCACCAGAGACCTGTGGAGAAAAGCTCCATGTACATACATTTCACTAAGGTTTGTAGTGAAATAGAAGTAGGTAAATCATAACATCATGCATCAAGTAACAGGATGCAGTAGGAATAGACAAACACTTACTTTAGGAACTTAAACAGGTATATAAACAATGTTCATGGACACAGCAAGAAAAATATGTATAGCAGAGAGAATCTATAGAGAATATGTGGACATAAGATTGCAATATAAACATGGATGATAGTTAGTAGATAGTTAATAGGTAGTTAGTGGGTAGAGATGAAGAAGAAGAAGAAGAGTAGGCAGTGGTTTGTATAGAGGATAGTTAGGAAGTCATGTGACATTAGAAATATAAGATAGTAGGTAAATTAGTTATAGGCAAAAGGGAGAGGGGTGTGAAGAAGAAAGTGTGAGAAAATATTGTCAAATTAGAGAAGTAGAGAAGTATAGCTGCAGTGAGAGGAAGGGTGAAGATGAATAAGAGTGGTAGTATGTGCATGAGAAGGACACGGAAGTAAAGGGGTGAATGTAATGATACTTCCATCTGATACAGTGATGATTTCAAACTTTAAACTGGATTTGTACATGAGCAGTACTGTGAATCCTTCTGGAACTGCTTTGATTTATGTTTGAATGTTAGAAGTTGTTCTGATATCGATGGGTAAGTTATTCTAACCTTTTGCCACAGAGTACTAATAGAAACTTTGGCCAGCAGCTTTATTTCATTTATGGACAAAGAAAAGTTGTTTGACTTCTGATCTTAAGCATCTTTTGGGTAAGTAGGTATGAAAGAGAGCATTTAATGCAGGAAAAGCAGTAGGTTTGTAAATGATTTTTATGGGCAGTTATAAGGTGAACATAAGTGAGTCAGTATAGCAATTCAAGCCATTTGAGCGACTGGTAGAAAGTGCCATGATAAGTGAAATATGAGCTGCCATTTGCAAATTTAGCCATTTTATTATAATAGGATTCAAGTTTTGTTTTAATTTTGGTGTTTAGGTTGGTGAGAATTGGTGTGCCATAAAGGAGTGATGGTATTAAGTAAGAATTTGCAAGTGTTGATTTGGTAAACGTGTTCAAATAGTGTTTGTGCTGATATTCATAGCTTTTGATGATTTTTTTCTTTTTTTATGTTGGCTTTGATATGAAGTTCAAATTTTACTTTGTCATCTATCATTACACTGAAAAGTTTTGTATGATGAACTACTTCAGTAGGTGTATTAATTAGAGAATGGATCTTAAACTTGATTTGTCAAGTTTATATGTTTTAGGAGTAAAGAGGAGGAGCTTTTTTCAGGGGTAAACAGTATTTGGAAATTTGTGAGGTAGAAAGACAACAAACTTAAAGGAACAAATGAGAGTAAGGATAGGCACCAAAGTAGGATGTAGATCTCTGACAAAACAAAGAGAATTATTAATGTAGAAGGGGAATACAAATATTGATTAGATGAATATAGACAGGTGATATACATTTAAAAATATGGATGGGATTGAAAAAGTAGAAAGCTGGTGGATTACAGTAGTCTTAAAATGAAATGAGCAAAAGAAAAGGAATGAGGTATAGCAGAGATGGAATAATTGACAGTGTGCACTGTGCAAAGTACTTATTAATGTCTATTTCTGACTCTGAAGATCATATTTTTCAGTTGGTAGTCATTCTAAATGAATTTAATATGATCTTTGGATATAAAATGCATTAAAAGTTCCACAGACAGTCTGATCTATACCCACACTAATTACATTACAGAAGATCTTCAATTTAAATTAAAAAAATAGATTTAAGTATCCACAAAATTCAGATTTATTGTAGTTTCCAAAAGCAGTTAGTATTGCATATGAATGTTACCTGAAGCAAAGTGCAAAATATCATTCCAGGCAAAAAGCTTTTGTTATCTACTTTCCTCAAAAACTACATGCAGTCTAATTGAGCACACACTTACTTACCCTATAAACTGTTTAAATATAAGGAATTATGATTAGTTCTTCGTTCATTACCAATATGTTATATAGTCAAGACACTGATGTCATTAAGTTCACCTTAAAACCAAAGTGAGTCCAGCTCAAGAGCTGAATATTAACATCCAAGTTGAGAACACACGAGTTATGATCAGAAAGATCTGATCACAATTCTTTCTTTGTAGTACAGAAAAAGATGTGCCCAAGTGCAAAGCGTTCTTCAACTGGGAAAGCTGCCGCAGTGTGTGCTACCTCACAGATAACAGCCAGAAAGGGATTTTTGTCTTTGATCCTCTAAAGAAGCTCTAATGCACTTCATATAAACACACATACAAGTCTGTAAAGTCTGGAGTGCTTATAGCATTTAAAGGTATTTATCTTCTGACACTGTGAAGGCTCCTGTTATGTTTTACCATAAGATATAACTTAGCAGTGCTGAAAGATGATTAGCACAATGTTGTTATGCACATTTTTTGCATCAGGAAGGTGCTTAATAAAATTTCCTTTTCCTGTGTTCAGAGCATTATCACAGCACTTCATGATCTACATAAAGGATTTTGATCAGGTCCCTGATCATAGCAAAGTTGTTGTGAGTCTGAGTAATGGATGTCAGGAAATTCAACCCGAACACAAAAAAAGCAAAGTTCTAGAGCTGAATCATGACATCCATTTTGAGAACATATAGCTACTTACATGTAATCATAGAACCCTTATACAATTTTTCACTGCACACACAGTTTTACTTACTCCATGTGCTACCATTTACTCAGACAGTATGTTAACAGCTTTATGTGTTTTACACCTTATAAAGCTGTTACACATTCAAGGTCCATCACAGCATTTTTTAGCACTTAAAGCTTTAAATGTTCAAGCATACTATAAGATACAAAGTAAAAAGGAAATTCTAGGCGCACAAGGTATTTTACAGCTTTAAAATAACACACTTTGTGCTACCTCAAAGACAGTGACCAAAAAGTGAAGTGTATGCCTTATCCTTTGAAAGATTTAAAAGCTGTAACACCCTTCATGCTTCCACACAGACAACAAAAAGAAGCTTGGCAGTGCAAGGTCTCTTACATTTTTTAATGCTGTTTATCTTCCTGATTCTGTTCATTGGTGGTCACATTTTACAAATTTAAAGCAGAACAGTACTGAAAGGAAAATTAAACATTGTTAGATATCTTACATCAGATCAGAAACGTGCTTAAGAAAGTTGTTTTTCTCTGTTTCCAAAGAATACAGGTTGCTCTGCATTGCCAGTTTCCTTCAGACTGCACTGAGAAAAAAAATGTCATATTACTTAAAACGATTTGTATTGGGCAGCAAAAAAATCAGAAAGGGCCTTTACAAAACTAGTGCATCAGAAGAAAGTAAAATGTCTTTCCCTGTCTGAGTTATCAAAGAGTTTTATTCTAGTAAACTAAGTGAATAGTTTTATAGAATAATAAATCCTAATTTATAATTAGGAAATAAAATTAGATGCCTAAAACACCAGAAATTAAAAAGTCTTCCAGGTGGAGCTTACCCAATAATGTCACTCCATTTGTACGCAGATCCTCTCATTGCTTAAATTACACCACACCAGAACTTCATAGCAAGTAAAGAAAACATGGTTTAACTGAGTGGAATGCATTGTTTGGCATCACAGTAAAATGCAAATGAAATTTCTTCCACAAATTGTGTTTAGGTCATGATCAGTAGGCCGCTTTGCGTTAACTCATTCGCATCTGTATCAACACCTGTTGTGTTTCCACTTTTAATATCTTTCCACTTTGTATCCTTAAATTCATGGATTCTCCAAGGCTACTGTGTCTCATGACCACTTATATCAAGCCAACAGCCATCCTTAGGCTGCTCCTTCCTTTTCCTGGAGGTCCGTAGCAGTCAATCCCGGAGTAAATTTGTGAAATCCCAGACAGTTATATTGGTCATGTCTAAAGGAAAATAGTGAATCGCACTGCTTTACATGCAGACAACGTTTGTTCCCAAGGTTAGCGAGGTGCTGGATTATAAACCTGCCCCTACATTAGCTTTTATTTATATGTTGGTAAAGTGTTAGGTCCTTGGTTCAAGTGTTGGTGGATCCATTGGACCTACAGAGATGCAGGAGATTCAGGAGTGCTGGGTCTCTAATAGCACAGTAATCAAGAAGGGATCTCACCTCCAAAGTCAGTAATAAACTGAATAAAGTGATAAGCTTCCAGCCTTTCTTGATAGCTCAAGGTCTTTAGGCCATTTTCTTCTTCTTGGTAGAAACTAATTCTCAAAAAAAATCAGAGACAGACCCAGAAATAATAAGGGACACATAGTATTAGTTCTATTATTTTAAGACATTTATAGAATAAGAGAAGTTTCTGAACAACAATAATTAAATATAATTCACCACTTTTTCTCCAAAAGACATCAAATTTATGACGAAATAAGAGACACAAATGCCCCTGAAAATTAAAGAAAGTTGAGAGACATGTTAAGAACCTTTTGGAGTTTTTCTAATTGTTTGTTAGGCTTAGTGCAATACATCTTGAAGGGGGCATTGAACTCCACAACTGGTCTGAGTATAAAGAAGAGTTCTGAGTGATTCCCTTCTTGGACCTTTGACGATGCTCATTTGATATTTATAGTAGTAGGTATGTGATTACCTAGGTTAGTTGTAATGCCACCCTTATGGAGGGGCTTCATCACTGCAGTGTGCCCCTCATCAGAGATGATACAAGTAGTTACATTTAGATTAACAGTCTAAGAATTAGATCTGTAATAGCATTTTTAATACTATGAATTAAGCAGCAAGGTGTAGTCGCAAGTCCCATAGATGGAGTATTTTTGGCCTTGGATAACACTTTCAGTAAATGAACTTCAGAGATAATTGGAGGAGAGAGTAAGGATTAAGACATTTGCAAATAAATTGCAGGGGTGAAGTTGGCACTAAATTTCTTTACAGGGATAGTGGCAATGCCCATTGAAGCAAAATAGGACACATGATTATGAAATGTTCAGACGACTATAGAACATTATTTCTTATATTGCTTACATAGTTGAATAAGCATTTATAATTATCTTTATCTTTAGAGGCCAGCCTTAGACCATAAGCTCCTTTAATGAAACTGTTAGTATTTTCAGTATTTTTATAATTATTTTGATAATTTCCTTTGTAAGAAAGTTTGGGTGTGTTGGGTGGCTCTTCTGTAAAATTTAAGCAGTTTATTTCTTCTGTGTAGACTTTATTTATAATGGTAGACTTAGGAGGCTAAAGTTGAACAGTGATTTTATAGGGCTCTGTAGGTCATGTTCCTTGCTATTCCGCACTCATCCTGGGATATTATCTGGGCCAGGCGATGCATTATTGTTTTGCCTGAAGTACTTGTGTGCAAGTGATAGCCTGTGGGGTTATAGTTGAGAATATCTCTTGAAAGGTGTCAGGAGAAATCTAGTTGAAATTGGAGCTGCATTTATCATCCAGTAGGCTTGCTATATCCTCTGTCTTTGTATTGTTTGTTCGATTTGCAATTAATATAACATACTCTTGTGTCTTACTCCTGAGATTGTGGACATTGCTGATGAAGGCTTTGTGGTTGTTCTTTACCTGTGAGGCTATCTTTTCCTCAAATTTAGCTCTGGTGCATTTTATTAGAATCTTAAGTTGCTTATTAAGTCTGATAAGGGTTTTTTTGTCTTGCTGGCATTGCACTTCTAATTTTCCTGGTTTTCTTCCTTTTGCTATACAACTTATTGATATTGGGATTCCACGGGTGGCTTGTTATTTGAGTCAGTCCTGTGCTTATTTCAAGTGGGTACAACTGCAGATTTCATGTGGTTTAAGGGGACTTAAAATTTTGCCATGGTACCACTCAGTAATACTAGTTTTGTGAGAGTTAAATAGAGTCACATGCTTTAGCTTAATTTCAAAGTATATAGCTTTAAGGTCTTATCTGACAAGCGAAGACATTACCCAGAGGCTGGTACAAAGTTCTTCCATGTTTGAGAGGATCAGGACAAGGATTTTGGCATCCATAGGGGTGTATGGACTAGCTGGTCCAGAGCATTTGTGTTGACTGTTGACAAAGTTCATGACTCTGTGAGCCTGCATATTGGAAGTTATATATGTCTCCCAATTTATAGTGGGGTATTTGGTCACCCAGGAGTATCATGTTGGGTTCAATACAGAACAACTCCAGTTTATTTAGGTATGCTGTATTGGTGTCCATGATCATAGAAGGGGACTTATAGCTTGCAGAGATATGGTATGTGACTTTGCTTATGGTGATTTGGACATGCTCAAGTGTGTCATACTGCTTGAAGAGACTTAAGATGTGACTGTTTTTTGAAGAATATTGAGATACCTCCACTTTTGCCCCTAGGTTGTCTAAATGTGAGGAAGGAATTATAGCCTTGTACTGCAGGGGTACTGTTCATGGCTTTAAAGCATGTTTCCATAACTATAAAAACATCTATGTTCTCCGGGGGAAAGGAGAGCTTACAGGGAGAGTTTTTTTTTTGTTTAGACTCCTGGCACTGAGTAGTAATACCTTTACATTATCCAGGGTTGGTTTTGCTATGTTGGAAGGTTTATCAGGTTAGTGTCACATAAGCAAGGTGCCTTGGAGGTAGACAGATTTTAGCTAATATTCAGAAAGAGACAGGTACAGACCATCCCTGCTGAAGCAGCATCATATGTCAACCATAACCCCTCCAAGCTGACAAACATTGTGCTCCCATTGAGTGACACCAAAAACTGTGCAAATAGTTGAAGTCAGTTATCTTCAACTCATATCACAGCATCATCCACAGAGAAGATAGGATGCTGCTCAGTGCTAGGCTCACACCAGCCTGGGACACACAGTTCTGAGTGCTCCATCATGTTTCTCTTCATAAAATCAAGAGAGATACATTTCAGGTCATTTACACCCACATGCACAATAACACAATACTATGATTTTTAAAGGCCATAGATATAATTTATAATGCTCAAAGGTTGAGATTTGTGCACTGACAGAAGCTTTATTTTTTTATTCATCTGTATACATGTTTTTGCTAAAACTTGTGTTATAATCATGTTCCTAAGCAATAAGGAGTCAGTATTTCAATATAAAGGCACAAAGAGTGACTCGGATAATTATGGTGATAAAGATCTATTAAATTAAAGTTTCTGACAAGATTTGTTGTCCTGATTGATAGTACATAAGGGTATTTCACAAGGAAAAGGAGGTTGGCATAATGGTCAAGGTGCTTACCCTACAGTCACAAGGTGCAGGATTTAACTCTTACATGAGCTAAATGGCTAGGCTTAAATTGGACCACAAAGGCAGTTAACCTACTACTAACTTATGAAATACCCAGAAAACTGTAAAGGAGTTTATTTTATTTTGCAACACAGTGAAAAAACATGCAAATGACTCACTAGCAATGGTTGAAATGTATTACTTTACAATGTGCAAACGATATACAGATGAACAATATTGCAAAATGTGTGTGTGTGTGTGTGTGTGTGTGTGTGTGTGTGTGTGTGTGTGTGTGTGTGTGTGTGTGTGTGTGTGCGTGTGCGTGTGCGTGTGTGTGTGTGTGTGTGTGTGTGTGTGTGTGTGTGTGTGTGTGTGTGTATGTGTGTGTGTTTTGCCGCTATGTGGGAAATGGTGAATATGTCTTTAAATGTTTGTGAAGTATGACTTCTGGCTGTAAAATTCTCATAGTATTTCAGAAAGGCAATTGATGTGGTTGTATTAGGAACTAAATGGAAAATTAATTATTCTCTGGTGTAGGGTTTAGAATGATGGAAGAAAATCAGGAAGTTGTTTCCTCATCTGCGATATTTACCATGAGGTAGGGCAAGGGTTTTGCTTGAAGTAGATGACTCCTGAAATTTGAGCATATGTGGTGGAATTACCTCTGACAGTTGAGAACCTGGTGTGTAAGGTACTTTATATTTATCATAAATACCACTGTGTAAAGCCAAGAGGTTTAATTCATGTTATTGTTCCAATAAATGTTATTCTGTATTCCCAGTTTTCTTTAAAGGTTTAGTGTGTATAGAAACAAACCTTCCCACACTTACAGAGATGCAGCTAGTGAGGAGCAAAGGGGGCAGTTTACTGCAAGCACAAAGTGGTAGGGGGCATGATTGGCACATGCTGATGATGTGGAAGTGCAGTACCAAAATTTGGAAATGAATGCCAATATATATTGTAGCTATGGCTGAAGTTCTAAAGCACTGTATGGGGGCAATCCAATGGCAATCCAGGTACAGCAAGCCGCTTCCATTTATTTTGATTTTTTTTCTCCTCAACTTAGGTTGCAATGATGCACCAGCTCAAGAAACTGAATATGTCACTACATAACCTAGCCAGAGTTCTACACACACACACACACACACACACACACACACACACACACACACACACACACACACGTATATACCATTAACTATAGTTATCTTTATATTTTTTTAATCTAGTAAGTTGGCTGGTCATTTTTCACACGACTCAGGATTACTATGGATATAGATGGAAATAAGTACAGGAGAACCCTCCTGCCCATAACAGAATATATTAAGCAAATAGGCAAAGAAGGAAAGGGAGAGATTACCTCAACATGCTGCCTAAACTAGAGCTCAGATTAACTGCTATGTCAGTTAGTGGCTTTTCTAGGCAAAGATCCTGGCAAAGGTCATATACAGCATTGAAGATGTGGGTGCTTCAAAAAAATGGAACCTAAACCTTCAAGATCACTGTGCTTACTGCACCACCGTTAAGTGTGGAGAAGATGACAATGGCAACTCTATGTGGTCCTGGGTCATAGGTGAAAAAGGAACTGCAGACTAGCACAGTACAAATACAAATATATAAGTTGTACTTCCGCTGTTCTCATAGAATTCTTTTTGTATATCAAATGTATGATAGACATGTAATACTTGAAAAATAACCATGGCCAGTTGTCAGAAATTTAGAAGTGCTTCTATTATTTGTAGTCCCATTTCCAGGCAGCAGCTACCCATGTCAGCAATCTTGGAGGCATAAATCTTTCTGACATATTAGGTATAAATGTGACAAGATACTGTGTCATTGATATAAATCCCATTAATGACTGATTGCAATTCATCTTTGACATTTTCACACTTGATGTGACTTTTTCTATTCCTGGTTTCACTCACTCTGATGTTAGGGTATGATCTATGCTATTTTTAGGGGTATCTTATTCTACATGTTCTCTTATATAACGTACAATGTATTAATTAGCTGTATAAAGAAGTTATGTACTCACCATAATGTTCCATCTGAGTAGTTCTACTTCATTTGTCTTCATCATGTGGGATACCGGATTCGTATTGGATCCGAGCCGGCAACTTTACTAGCATCTGCTCCAAGCTCCAAGCTCCTCCCCTTACCCATAATACACCTCCACTACCTTCCAAGCCCCAGATCAAGTTTGCTGAATCTTATACTGATAACCTGACCTGAAAAAATACTTGTGACCTATAACTGCAGCCCCTAGGCTGTTCATATGCCAAGGCCAGGGGAAGGAGGGAGGGACGGTTGAAGACAAATGAAGTAGAACTACTCAAATGGAATGTTATGGTGAGTAGATAACTTCTTTAACTGAAGTAGTTTACTTCATTTGGTCTTCAACCTGTGGGACAGAGTCCTCAGCTACTAAACTCCTGGGAGGCCCTCATGGAAGGATATTCCAGAGCATCACAAAACCAAAGGATGCTCTCCTTCTGGAAGTCAAACCCAATTTTTAATGAGAAATAAATGTATGAGATGAGGACCAAGTAGCTGCAGAACAAATATCATCTAAAGAAACTCTATACCAAAAAGCAGCAGACGTAGCCATTGATCTAGTGGAATGAGCTCTCACCTGACCTGGAGGATTCATGCCTCTGTCCTTATAGACCTGAAGGATGCATGAAGAACTCCATCTAGCAATAATTACCTTGGAGATAGGTTCCTCCAAAAAAGGTTTATAGAAGGATACAAATAATTGATCAGACTTATGGAAATTTTTTGTCCTATGTAAATAGAATCGTAACTGCCTGTGAACATCCAGCAGGAGGAGTTTGTATTCCATCTTGTTAGTAAAATTAGGAAAGAACACAGGCAAATTGATGGTCTGATTGATATTAACTGGTGATGCCACCTTAGGAAGAAAGGATGGATTGGTCCAAAGGGAAATCCTATCTTTGTGAAAAATCATGTAAGGAACTTTGATGGACAAATGCCTGCAGTTCTGAAACCCTTTTGGCAGAGGTAATAGCCACCAGAAATGCTGTTTTCCAAGATAAATATTTCAGATCTGCCGTTGCAGCAGGTTTGAATGGTGGAGCAACCAAAGCTTGAAGAACCATAGTAAGGTTCCATGGGGGAACAGGATCCTTGACCGGGGGGGGGGGACGGAACAAAAAGGTGCCTTTAATAAATGCTTTACATAGCCTGGAGAAGAAACCAAAACCAGGACTACAACTTTCAGCTAAAGGTGCCTCTCACCAAAAATAAAAGAGGAGTAATACACAAGAGCAATAGTAGGAGACACCAACACGATTCTAGATCTTCACTATTGTCAAAGTCCAAGCATGAGACACCGTAAAAGTCCAAAAAACTCTTTAATAAAAGATAAATAAGCGCTTTGCACTACGCGAAAGCGCTTATTTATCTTTTATTAAAGAGTTTTTTGGACTTTTACGGTGTCTCATGCTTGGACTTTGACAATAGTGAAGATCTAGAATCGTGTTGGTGTCTCCTACTATTGCTCTTGTATAGCCTGGAGAAGGCTAGAGAGGCAGAATTCTCACCCACATGAAAATGAGAAATGGCAGCCAACTGAACCTTGACAGTAGAAGAACTAGCTCTGTGTTGAACAATATCAGCTAGAAAATCAAGAATGGTGGAAATAGGAGCCATGAAGGGGTCTAAACTCCTTTGAGAGGCCCAAAAGAAAAAAGCATTTCCACTTGATGCGATAAACCTTCCTGGTCAAAGACTTATGAGCAGCCACCCAAATAGACCTAACTGAGTAGGATAATCCAGGAGTCCTAGCAATCATGGGAACTGGAGCAGCCAAGCTGTGAGCTTCAATCTGTCCAGATTCAGATGAGAAACCCCCCAAGGGTGTGAAATCAGATCCTGAATGGGTTCCAAGATCAAAGGCGGAGCTAGAAGGTGAGACCAAAGGAAGGGAAACCATACCTGGTGAGGCCAAAATGGGGCAATGAGGATCACTTTTCTCCCCAGTCGATGGGCTTTCTGTAGAAACCTCGGAATAAGAGGTATTGGAGGGAAAGGATACAAAAGACCAGGAGGCCAAGCATGTACTAGAGCATCTCTGGGGGACTCCCCCAGCAGGGGGTTCAGAGCGAAAAACTTGCTGCACTTCATGTTAGAAGGAACTGCAAAGAGATCTCAGCAAGGTTGACCCCCACTTGCGGAAGATCTGTTCCGCTACTGAAAGATTCACAGACAACTCGTAAGGCATCAGAATAGTCTGACTTAGCCTGTCCGCCAGGATGTTGGACCATCCTGGAATGTGTGCGATGAGAAATCGACCAGAGGAGATCGCCCATTCCCACACTCTCATGGCCTCACAACAAAGGATGTAAGATCTGGTCCCTCCCTGTTTGTTGATATACCAGACCATTGACATGTTGTCTGACTGAATCGCAATCTTTCCCAGAGAAAGAAAGGCATGAAGGGCCTGCAACACTAAAAGGACCACCCTCATCTCTAGAACATTTATGTGCAAGCTGGTCTCCACAGGGGACCACAGGCCTTGGACTGTCCTGCCCAAACAATGCCCCCCCACCTGAGTTGGGAGGTGTCCGTGGTCACTGTGGCTTGGGCCGGGGCTGAAACAAAGGGTCATCCCTCCAAAATGTCTGAAGAACACATCTGCCATATGAGGGACGACCGACAGACTAGACTGAGTTGAATTGGATATGCCAATGGAAGTTCCAACAGGGACCATTGTACAGCTAGAGTCCACTGTAGAATTTTCATGTGCAACCGGGCACACGGGAGAAGCATTATGGTTGCCACCATTGAGCCTAAGGCCCTCAACACTGATTCCGCTATTGGGAGATGAGAAAGGTAGATTAGAGAGACATGCATCCTCAGGTTCTGTACCCTCTCTGAGGTCAGGAAGATTTTGCACTGTAAAGTATCTATCCTTGCACCAATGTAATCTATCACCTGTACAGGAACTAGGAGTGGCTTGGATGCATTGATTGTGATCCCCAAATGCAGGGCAAGAATCAAGAAATAATCCCTGGTTTGGGAGAGTAGATGTCTGGTGTGAGCTGTGAGTAGCCAATTGTCCAGGTCCAGTTATGGATAGACCTGAATCCCATGAAGCCTCAGGTGAGCTGCTACCACCGTCATCACTTTGGTGAACACCCTGGGGGCTGTGGTGAGACCAAAGGGTGGGGCTCAAAATTGGTAATGATTGACTCCTAGACAGAAGCAGAGGAACCTCCTGGAGCTTCTGTGCATTTGTATGTGATAGTAAGCATCCTGGAGGTCTAACGAGCACATTCAGTTGCTCTCTTGCAGGTACAGCATGATGGACTGTAGTGTGACCATCCAGAACTTCTCTTTGGCAACTGACAGGTTCAGGGTAGAAAGGTCCAGAATGGGCCTTAAGTCCCCCATTTTCTTTGGCACCAAAAAAAACCTGGAGTAAAGCTCGATCTGGACTGATCTGGGGGGACAGTTTCTATGGCTCATTTTTGTAGTAGCTTGGAAATTTCCTGTGCTGCTGCCTCCCTTTGCATGGGTGGTACATCCCAGAGGTGTGTGGGAGATTTGGGGGGACCCACAAAGGGGATAGAGTATCCTCCTGATATGATCTGAAGCACCCAGTGGTCTGATGTTATGGACTCCCATACCGCTAGGTGCAAGGACAATCGTCCCCTGACAGTCTCCAGAGTAGAGCAGTCAGGCCACCCCTCAGGGTTGCTGCCCAGGTCTGTCCGAGAAAGGCCTAAAATTCCTCAGACCCCCCCCCCCTCTGCGACAATGTCCATTCTGTCCCTCTCTGCCTCTGGGGAAAGAAGATCCCTGAGTGTCCCGGGAATACTGCGACTTCCAGAACCACGTCTTCTTTTGCCCTCTCTGATTCCAGGAAAAGGGCCTTTGAGGGTTTGAGAATCAGATTCTGATGGCAGACAGTGTCTTCCCATCCTTCTCACTCTGGACTAACATCTCTTTGATGGTCTTACAAAAAAGAGTAGAGCCGTCATAAGGGGCATTGGCAAACAATGCCTTGAAAGGTTCCAAAAATTTACATAATTTGAACCAGGCATTGCACCTCATTGACACATTGGACCCAGCTGCCCTTGTCACTCCTTCAGTAGCATGTGAAAGGAGTCACATAGATGCATTGGAGACTGCTTTTAAAGCAGCCATCCTCACAGAGAATGAGAGACCCTGTCCTTCTGCGACATGGACTTAGGGGGAGACTGCTCCAGCTCCTTTACCAGGTTGCGTTGGTGTCTTGTGACATGGGCCAGGTAGTTCAGAGCCCTAATAGAAAAGGTAGCTGAAGCATAAACCAGCTTCCCAAGGCAGTCCATCATCCATGACTCTCAGTCAGGAGGATGAACTAAGGAACTGTCCTGGGCTAGTTCCTTCTTTGTGGCTGCTGCTACCACCATAGCATCTATGGGGGAGCCCTTGTTCCATGCCGACCTATTAGAAGGTGGACTCAAAATTTTGTTAGGTCTTTTGGGAATTGGTTCCACAGTGGCTGTCTCATTCCATCCCCACAAGGTGACCAGGTCCACCAAGAGATCTGCGGGAGGGGATACCCAGGAAGTAGATGGGTCCATGCTGTAGGCCTCCAGGAACACAGACTCATCCAAAGAAGGTTTGGGGGCAGACCAACCTCCCCGTTGGCAAAGGATTTCCAAGATGTCTCCAAAGGGGACATCCTTGGGAGGTGACCTAGGGGAACCTTCCCCACCATCCAAGTCCATATCTTTGGTGAGGGACTCAGGAGAGTCCAAGTGCCTCCTCTTGCACATATGCTTGTGAGGCACCTCTCCGGAGGGGCTCTCTGGGGGGAACTTGCAAGCCACATGTTCCTCAGGTGTAATTGTCTGGGGCTCCTCAAGTATAGGCTGTACCTCTGGTAAAATGATGGGAATTGTAGAGAGAGAGGCAATGGGGTCAGGGCGAAGTCTGAGGGGACAGTCAGGGGTCTCAATTCAGCAGAGAGATCCCTTTCAACTACATCAAATGCTGAGGGAGAATGAACCTCCTGTTGAAACAATAAGGAGGCCGGTCTCCCCGGATCCCACGAGAGAATTGCAACTGGGCCCAAAGTGGATGGGGCTCCAAGGGAGGGAACTTGGCGTGGCAAAGGCAGAGCTGATGAAAAAAGTTCCACTCACTGGTATCCAACACCCAAGCTCTGGCTCCGAGAGTGGCTCAGATCCAAACTGGTCAGATCCAACTCACTCCAGCAGCTGTCAGCATTGAGGAAGCAGGCACCATTGGTGCCGACCCCCTGACAAAAGCCATCCTTGGATATGAATGCTCCAACCCCGATGGACGGATCTGAGAAGGAGAAATCAGTTAGAAAAAAGGAAGTGAGCTCCTCCCTCTTGAGGGACAGGGGGCTGGCAAGACCTCCATCTGGATCTGAGTATGAATGAACCTCCTCATTATTTTATCCATGTTGACTTCAGATAAAGACTGGGTGGATCTTGACGAGGCCATGGATTCTGACCTTGCAGGTCAGGGCACTGAGAGCCTAGATGCAAAGTGTGTCTCCTCTGGCTCTAGCGAAAACCTCAGAGATTGGAGCTGAGGGGAGTCACTGATCCTAAGAGTCTTGACCAGTGAAGTGAGGTCCGGAGACCTCTTACATTTTTCCCTCGACTTTGACTCTCTCTCTCCTTCTCTCTGCCTCTTTTCTGCTCCGCTTCCACTGGCTTTTGCACAGGAGGTTGAGTCTCAGCCTGGGAGGGAGGAGAAGCCAGGGGAAGAGAAGAAGGAGAGGCGGCCACAGCAGCTGTTGTGACTGAAGCCGAAAATGAGACAACTGTCTCAGAAGGGGAAGAAGGCCTTTCAGAGCCAACTTGGCCTTCCTCTCTTTGATGGCACGTGGGTTAAATCCTGCTCATATAGTGCAGTCTGTGTTAAGATGGGCCATGCCCAAGCACATAACACAGAGTGTGGCCATCCACAGGGAATAACTTATGGCCACACTCAGTGCATCTTTTAAATATGGGCTTAGCAGCTATAGTATCAATGGAAAGAATAACTGAAAAAAATATTATTTCTTTCTCACTGAAAACACCCACTCACCACACTCACTCACAGAACACACTGATGGGGGGAGGAAAAGCAAAAACACACACAACTACTCTAAACTAAGCTAACAACTCTAAATTTAGAAAATCTCAATGCAACAAGCAAGGGGAGGAGAAAGGGGAACCTACACTGTCACTACCTAGAGTTAGAGAGAAAAAAGAGACTTTCTAAAAGTTTTACACCCTCTTACAACCTGGAGCTCTGGAGATCATGATGCTTCAGCTAGCCACGGCAAATGAGATCTGGGGGTTGGAGGGTAGTGGAGGTATATTATGGGTAAGAGGAGGAGCTTGGAGCTCAGAGCAGATGCTAGTAAAGTTGCTGGCTCAGAAACGATACGGATCCGATATCCCACAGGTTGAAGACCAAATGAAGTAAACTACATCAGATCTGTCTATTTTCATGGTTTTCTTATGTTCGTTACTATACTGCTTGAGAATCACTTATGTCTGCAATAACTTCCAAAGTTTCACTTTGCCTAGGTAATAACTCTTTAGGACACCACTAGTAATGGACCATTAAACAGAAGTCTTTCGTTTTCTGGTGTGTTATTAAAATCAAACAATTTGGATCCATTTTTGTTGTCAGCATTCCTGGTTTCCATTCATTACCTAAAAGAACTTAGCATTCAACCTTGCTGAGAGTACTTCCTCAGCTACATGCAATAGATGATACTGTCTTTTTTATATTTTAGTTAGGCCTTGTAGATCATACAAATGCAAATCTTTCTTTGCTTCTCTGTAGTAACCACAGTATTCACATATTCTGTTGGCTCTAGGTTTTTCATTTCTGTTTTCACTTTGTACTTTTGTGAAAAACCAGTACATTTCTTGAAGTATGTGTCACTGGGATCTACTTCACATTGCCGATCTCACTATTCGTCAATAATACCAAAAGCACAGACTGAATGTGGATGACACAAGCCCCAAACTGCAGAGGATCATTGACACTGCACACAAGAATATTGCACAAAAATAAATCCTGATGCTATGCCAATGACACTGTTTTATATCACATCGTCAAACTCACTGTTCATCGAACACCTCTTCGTTGAACCCCATTTGTCGAAGTCTTTATTTGCTGAACAATTGTTTTTGTGACTTTTTCCCATGGTAAGTAACTAGTGGGCCATTACAGGGAATTTACCCTTTTCCCAACTGTAGTGCGGTCTCAGAGTTGGTATATTTAGTTATGGGGGTGGTGGGGGTCACAGACCCTCACCAGGGTGGGTTTTAGAAATGCAATTGTTGCGGTCGGTAGGTTGGCCCACTGGTTACTTACCATGGGAAAAAGTTTTTCTGAAACAATCGTTCAACGGATGAAGATTCAACAAATAGGATTCGACAAAGAGGTGTTCGATGAACAGTGAGTTTGATGATGTGATATAGAACAGCTCCCCCAGTTACTTATGGCTGGTGGTTAGAATTATCCAGGCTCAAACCTTGTACCTTATGTACAAGGGCCTGCATTCCCTACCCATACGACCACTTCTGATTCATGTAGTTGAGTTAGCTCTCAACTGTTTATATTTTC
This sequence comes from Protopterus annectens, assembly GCF_019279795.1. Taxonomy (NCBI): domain Eukaryota; kingdom Metazoa; phylum Chordata; order Ceratodontiformes; family Protopteridae; genus Protopterus; species Protopterus annectens. The sequence goes on from NC_056742.1 coordinate 48,377,854, forward strand.
ACAGAATATTTGGTGCAAAATTTGTGGTTGTCTGGCAAACCATTGAGAACAGAATTCATTAAATAATGATAGCCCTTTAAGTTTCAGTCTTCCTATCTTTTTAGGAAACACATGGTAACACAAAACACTATTTTAGCAACTTTCTAAGATTATACAAGCAATATTTAAAATGTGTTCCTGGTTTTGGGCCTTTGCCCCCCAAAATAATTTTTGCCTTTTTCCAGATTTCTTTTGCTGTGAAATTGAGAGATTTAGTTGTATCAAGTGGGTGGTGCAGGGGTATTGTTGTTACCTCACAGCAAGAAGTTCTCTGATTCAATTCTCAGGTGGGGTGCCCTCTGTGTGGAGTCTGTCTATCCTGTCTGTGTGGGTTTCCTCCCATGTTGCAGACATGTACCTGGTGCATTTCTCATTGAGCATCTGCTGAAAACTCAGTAAACAGATGTTAAATAAATAAAAAAAATTACAAGGAGCTGAGAGCTTCAGGGGAAGCAAAGTTTAGTGCTGCTTATTCCAAGTCTGCTTGTATTGTTAGTAGCATAGCAGGTATTAGCCTTACTTTTGATGCAGAAGACTGTGGGCTCCACTCCCACAGTATACAGATGGGTCGCTGATACTGTACTATATTGTACTTCAAACAGAGTGGATGTTGCAGTCCTGTGAATGTCTTCCTTTGGAGGAGTTACCTAGTAACTATGAATCTGTTGTCAGTTTGTCATCCATTCCTTATTGCAATATTACTTAGTTATTATTTTTTAATGTAACATAGGCAATTTATTCTTCAAGGGCAACAGCCACTTTATTTGCAGATGAAACAATGAAATATAAAGTTGTTTCCTAGCAGCAACCTCTTCATTAGTCAGAGATCCCTTTAATGTGGAATTATTTAGATTACTTACTTCTGCAGAGATTTTGCATATTTACTGATATTGGTGGATTGTAATGACAGAAGTTTGAGTGGCCTTTTATGGTTGAAATTTTCTGAAATGCGTAGTTTTGTCATTATTGGTTCATACATTTTGTTTCATTGCTTACTAGAAGTTCAAAACTACAAATTTAAAACACATTCTAACAACTGGTGCTGTATTATACAAGGAATATAATTTAATGCAATCAAGAAGGTGAATCAAAGAATTCATACATGTATGCATGGCCCTAAAAATGTGTTTGAGAACAGCCCAGAGGAAAGTGTGAAAGGCTCAAAATCATGGGCAAATTTTAAGCTTTACTCTTGTTACCAAAGCAATGGATAAAGGTAAAATAGTTCACACCACATTACCTTGACCTAGCCAAGCCTTTTGACACAATCCCCTAGTCAGGTGTAGTACAAAAGATGAATAATGTAGGAGCAAGCACTTGCATCACTAGCTGGATTGTCAACTTGCTCACAGAATGCAGGATATCAAAACAGGGGAAGAGACCAATCACCAATGGAGTCACCCAAGGTTCAGTGCTGAGACTTTTTGTGTTTGGCATATACATCTCAAAAGTAAAAGGAAAATAAAGGGCTTTGGTCTGCTATGTTTGAGATGACTGCAAGCTAGGAGCAGTTACTGAATCCCCAAATGGCTTAACCATCATGCAGGAAGCTTTGTCCCAAATAATAACTGGTGTCAAAATCATGACAATGCTCTCTGAGAACTGACCCAATTGTTTGGCATTTGGGAACGTATGTGTACAGTGACCTAACTTTTGACCAGCATGTGCCCAGAGTCATAAGACAGTCTTTCTATATTGCACAACTTACAAATAAATTGATTGTGACTAGATCTAGAGATGTTGTTGTCCCCCTTTACTAAGCTCTCATTAAGTCAATAATTTTGTATAATGCCCACTTTGGCATGTATCTGTCCAGCCCCATGCAACAACAGGAATACCTTCAGAGATACCTTTCTAAATGGGTATAAGTCCTAAACAATAGATCTTACATGGACCACCTCAGAGATTTATTACTATACACATTATCCTACAGAGTGCTTAGAGGTGATGTGTCTGGCATACAAGGCATCCTCTGACCTAATATAGATGGACCTACTGAACATCAGCAAGTCAAATGGCATCAGAAATACTCAGTCCAGGTATCTAAATTGAATGTTGTTGAGAGATAGAAATATATCATAGAGGCTACCACTGTTCCAGAACAGACTATCCATAAAAATAAAACAAAGCGCATCAGCCCATATTCAAATGCAACTTGGATCTAAGGATGGGTAATAGAAAATGTACTCCAGGATTGCCTCTCATGCACTAATGCATAGAGACAAGTCCTAAATGGTGCATCCCTTACATGGGTCCCCTCAAATTATCTATGGTATGATCAACAGGGCTAATATACAATTATCAGTCAAGGGATAGGTAAGATCAGTCAGAAAATGTTAATTCAAGCACCAAAAGGGAATTGAATAAGCTTAAAATGTCCTCCAAGTGAACCTATGTTGTGGTAGTAAATAATTATAAAAAAATTGCCCTTTTTAGATCACTAAGTGTCCCTCTCACCCTCCACCCCCCTCCACCCCCAGTCTTCAACAGCGTCCAGCACCTATGTATGAAGTCATGTTAATACTGTCACAGTTTCTTTTTGTCTTCAGGAAGCAGGGTGTGGTGTGCAGTACCAATATGAAATGTAGTGTAACAATACACTACCTTTGCATGAAGTTGCAGAATTCACATATTTAGCTAATTCACTGAAGACATGATTGGGGTTTTATATATAACTCACATTATTACAAATATTGAAAAAATTGTATCTTTGAAAAAATTGCCCACATCAAAATGTGTTGGCTTAACATATTTGAAAATTTTCCAAAATGTATCTGCAAATATATTCTATTACATCTTAGAACTACTTATTTCCACTTTACTACCAGCCACAGACAAACAGCTTTTCAGAATCCTCACAACCTGCCATCCTAGGCTGTTCTCATCTCCACAGGCTAAAGTTTACCAACCAGAAAATACCCCTAAATAAAATAAATAAATAAAATAAAATAAATAAATACTGTGATGGTGGTTTCCAAAAGGCTGTCACCTGCCTTACAAAGATTGCTATTTTAATGTAAGTAAAGTCTTGGATGTCTATGCATTTGAAGAAGGTTTATTTAGACCATTAGAAACCTGTTGGTTTTTGCACACAAAAATAACTGGTGTTAAAAGCAACTTTCAGGATATGAATCAAAAAAACAGCTACCACCAAAAGCAGGTCTCCCAAGTCCAAAAAGCCAAAAGAGTCCAGAAGCATACAAACCAAAAAAGGGCCAAGAGTAGTCTGTAGATTCCAGTATAAAGATTATTTATTGTAGAACAGACCACAGAAGAAAAAACATAAGCACTTTCGTGGGTGTGTACCCCACTTCATCAGATGTAAATATGTTGCATCTTAACCTTCATTTTATACTCTAAAAGCACTAGTCACATGCTATTAGATAATCACATGACCCAAATATTTAAAGCCATACATACATATATACCTTATATATAATTGTAATCACTCTCTTATAAAAAATGGCAGCAATATATTCAATATATTCAGAATAATTTCATACAAAAATACATATATAAAAACTTTCAGGATATGTTTTTGCAAGGAACCAAGTAATCCATAATGGACCTGGGGTCCTGTAGTCATAAACATTTTAGAAAGTGGTTGCCCCCCCCCCCGTGTTTTTTAAGTGGATAGGGATCACATTATTTAGAATAGGCTTCTCTGCCATGGGTGATCCTTTTTATTTCCTGGCATCCTTCTTAGACACAATACAGCTTTAAGATGGTATGTTTTGTAATGCAGAAATTTATTGATAGTGTGTTTGATTGGTTTAACTATGACAGTTATGCTTGCACTTGCATGCATGCATTCATGCACTCACAGACATGTTAGCTTCTAATATGGAATATATGAAAACAACCAGTTAGAAGTCTGTCTCTCTGAAAATTGGTATCCATGATGTGTTCTTAATGCGAGGCTGAGTACTAACCAAGTAAGTATAAAAGTAAATTCCATTGACTAGTATGTGCTCCTACTCCATATTTGTCATGTCCTTATTTTACTAGTTGTGTCCTCATTCAATAATGGTTGTGTCCTTACTTTACTGGTTGTCTCCATACTCCACACTACTTGTGTTCTTATTTTACTGGTTTTGTCCCTACTCCATACTGTCTGTGTCCTTGTTTTACTGGGCATGCAATGCAAGCACAGAATACATCTGACTCTCTCTTCACCATCTGCTGTATGGCCTTCTAAATGTTCATTGGACCTACTCTGGATCAATATTTCTGAATGCGTATTCTACTTGTCCTCTGCACTTTCCATGGAGGTTTATCCTTGTGTCCAAACTGGACTTCTAGCCTTCATGCTGGTATTTGTGCCCCACACTCCTGTCCTTCATTTTTTGTCAGTCACCATCTCTCTGTTTTTTGTACTCCTGTTGGGTCCAATTTCCATTTGTCTTCTGATCTAATGTAATCAGATCCATCTTTCAAGTATGTGCTCCTCCTCTACACACAGTTTCTTTTTCTTTTAAGTGCTCTTGGATAATCCCCCCCCCTCCAAAAAAGGCATCAGATTCTTGCATAGTGTTTCAGCTGTGGCTTAATCAGTGAGCTACAAAGGGAGTTAGGAGAACAGCCTGAAACATTTCAGCACTGCACTCAGGCTACAAATTCTCCCCTGCTGAGATATTTGCATATGCTGTTAATACCTTCTAACATTTTATCACCATTGTTAATGTCATCCATGAATGCACTGATCATGCCATCAGTACTTCTGTAGATATCTAAATACCAGGCATAGGTACTTCAATGAGTACAGTGACTAGGACTGACCCCTGTGGGACCCCACTACCCCCGTCACTCTGACAATGATGCCACCATTGCCACTACCTTCTCCATCTTTCCAATTAGTCATTCCTTAGTCAGTTTGACTGCCTCATCCCTTGGTGTCATTTATCTTAGGTTATTAGTTAACAACAAAAGGCAAAAGGTGTACCAACGAATCAAAGGATTAGAGCGAATAGGAAATCAGTATAATGGAAAAAATGGCCCAAATCCACCATTCAATATACGATTTAATATAATGCTCAGGACGTAAATAGCATAAAATCAGCAGACAACAAAGCTTTCGAGTCCTGAGCATTGTATTAAATTGTATATTGAACGGTGGATTTGGGCTGTTTTTTTCCATTATAGGTTATTAGTTAACCAATTGTGAGGAATAGGTTCAAAAGCAGTGCTAAAGAGGTATCTCTTAAAAGTAGGATTTTTTTCCAGTGTCATCCGTTCTTACAAGAGGATAAGGCTGGTTTGTCAACATGTATTCTATATAAGACTTTCCTAATGTTTGAAACTTCTTGTCCTCTACCACATCTGTCAAACTTTTACTTTTCCATGGATTTAACCACTACTGAGGTATGACTAATAAATCTGGAGTAAAACCAATATACTGTTTTTCCTTTCTCTAACACCTATTTCATGCTGAAAAACTGATAAAAAAGCTCAGAGTACGTGGGTGTAGCATCTCCACCAGATTCTTCAGATTTTAAGGGGTATGTCATTGCAGCCATGTGTTTTGTTTCCACTCATGTTGTAATATTTTAATAACATGTAAATGGTTGAATCCCTGTTTAGCATGCATTACATGAATGTGTAGTACATTGATGTATGCAGGTGAGTGACATTCTGCATCTCCTTTATGTTTAGTAATGTAGGTGAGTCAGTCTGTTGAATTCATTTACAATGCTTACAATTCATGCCTCTTTGCTGCACAGGATTGCACACAGGTGTGAATGGGAATTTTTCTTTTTCTCCAGTGTTGTGTGTTTTTGGAGTTGCTATATTTAAAGTAGTGTGTCTGTGTGTGTGTGTGTGGGGGGGGGGGGGGGGCTTACTTCCCTGCAAAAACACTCTTTCTTTATTGTTCATGTTTTATTTGTACAGTTAATTGTTGCATTCCCTGCAACAGTTAAGCTTTCCTGTATGTATTTTAAGAATACATACAAACTGGACCTATGATCTGTGACACAATCACAATTCATAGTAATGCATAATGAGTTTTGTCTGCCTCTGCTGTATTAACAAGTCAGAATAAAACATTTGTAAAAGCAAAAACTGATGATTTTAAAAGGGGTCTACTACTTGCGTGTTGCCAGTCTGTGACACATTTGCTTGAAAAAGCAGGTGCTCTAACATCCATTAGCCTGAACTTCCTTAACTATTTAGCCCTCCCAACACACAACCCTATCAAACTGTATTGTCTTACCAGGGCCCTAATTTGAACCCTGAAACTCCCAAATATTTCATAAATGGACTCCTTACTCTTTAACTCTAAAACTCCATTATATAAAGAGCAGCTCTACAGAGTTCTACAAGTCAAATTTTTTTAAAACAGCAATGAATGTTACTAGCCTCACAGACCACATTCTTGATAAAGAATAAAGTACTTCACCTTGTGCTGTGTACAGAAATGTGCATGATTTACCATTACGTCTGTCATGTGTGTCACTTTTGGTACTCTGACCTCTCTATTCCACTAAGAAGTGAGGTACAAAGTAGTTGTGTGTCAGTGATCCCCCATTGTTCTCAGTGCAAAACTGCAAATTCTTGCAACCCATATCTTCATGTTGCTTACAACACAGTTCCTTTTAAGTATGTGCTAAAACTACACGTATATTAAAAATAAATAACAGTCTCTTCAGAATATATCACACTGTCTTTAATAGCAACATAGAACAATCTATTCTGAGGAGTATATTCAAAACTTATCATTAAAGTCACACTATAGATGCATTCCTTCTACAGCACTGATTCTGATTGGCTTGCACTATGGCTAAGCCTAAAAGCATTCAGTATTGATTAGTGTACTATCCTTGTAAACAAAATATAAATAAATATATACACTGCAAACTGATATCTATGAACAAAGTTTGCCTTTGATGTGCTACATGAAGGACTTGCAGTGCATGTAATAATATGTATGGTATATTAGAAGCCTGTGCTTTGTGTGCATAATTTTAGTTTAAAAACATTTAGTCTTTCCTTTACATGTGCAAGCTTACCTTCATTACATGTGCTACATGAAGAATTTACTCATTTTCTATAATACCAGCCAGTACTTTTTCTGGTGAATGTAGCTAGCTTATTTAACCCCTCATTAATGAAAACATCAATCATCATAGGTTCATAGGTTGGTGCTAGGCTATACAAGCCTAGCCATAACAATTCCCTGGATATTTCTTCCTACAATATTTACTTCCCTGGACCCCTGTCTAGCAGGGCGACTGACATAATCCGCGGGGTATATTTCCTATCTCCCATCCCATCAATGTGCTTAAACCCATTTGGGGTATTAATAACCATTTTTAAGTGCTTTCGACTGTACTTTACAGTATAGCTGCAAATTTGACAATAATTATGGAAGGTGCAATGTACTTTGACCATAAGAAACATGCTGTGCAACAGGGACCATCCTTATAATTTTGGCAGCAGGTATCACGAAACAATCGCTTTTTCGTTCATGCATTTGTTTTAAGAGAGGTTTAAAACTAGAAGAATAAACTCATCTTCTGGCACTTGTGTTAATATGGCTGTTTCTGGTAGTTTTTGTTTTAAAATATTCAGTAATGCAGTCTACAAAAATTAATTGGATAATTTAGACAGAAGAAAATATAGACATAAAGGAAGGAATAAAGAGCTCTAGAAACATGACTACCTTTAGTTATACAATCACAAAGAATTGGAAATATAAATATAAAGAAAATAAATCCATGAATTACAACTATTGAATTAACTTATCAGTATTATCAGATACATTTGATGACAATGTAAGTGAGATGGAATTATAGAAATATACATTCTTTTTGTAACTATGTGCATTGCTTACTAAATTCTGTAAGTTAATAAAGTTACTAGTTTTTCTTTTACACAATTATTTATAATTGATTTTACAATATGTGCTGTGATAATGATGTTTAAAATATAAATGTATAACCCCTGTGTAGATATAAATTTAGTCAATAACTATATATGATTATTTCATGTTCTGGAAAATCAGTAAAGTTCTCCATTGCATGATTTATTTGAACTAACACATACATTTAAAATAAACATCAGTCTGCTTTAACTCCATTAGGAAAGCAAGTTGTAAATCAAATGTTTTAATAGGCAGCAGCAGAAATGACAGAAACACAATTTAAGTATGACTGTATTCAAACAACTGTAAACAAGTCCACCAGTAAAACCTTCATTCTTAATATGGTTTTATTTACTTGTTGCATAGCTAAGCCCAGTAGGTGACGTGCTGGTTTCAGGTTAACCCAGAAAAATTGTCCAGTCATGTGAATTTTTTAGAATAATATATTCTGCAGGTAGAAATTGACAGAATGAAACTGTTGAGTTTATGATGAAGCTTGTTAGTAGCTCGCATTGTTAATACTTGTGTGCTAAACTGGAAACATTTTGCAAGAAAATATGACATTTCTACCATGTAAGTCAAGAGGCGAAACTAGTTAGCCCTACTTTACTAGCATTATACTTAGATAGTTTTGCAAAAGTGCTATCAAATTATATATCATAATGCCTTAAACATGTATAAGGTCTTTGAAATTGTGTAGGCTTTGAATAATCCTACTATGTTCACTATATACTATCTTATTAAAATACGCCCACTCAGCTCCTTATGGAGAATATTTGATCCCAAAAGATGGGTAATCCTTCCCATAGATTAATTCATTTCAAAGTGATAAATATCTAGCTATGATGTCTATGACCTGGAAATGATTACTGACACTAGAAATGGAAAAGACTATGGAGGAGGATGGAATTGAAGAACCAACACCAGCCATTCCATCCTTGGAGGAGAGATGAGATGTCAAGTCAGTCCATTATTAAGACCTGACACCCAGGAGAGGTTTGGAGTTCTTGATAGTATAGCAAAAGTGCTGGAATAAGCACCAACCAAACAATGTATACTCACTGTAGCTAGCACTGGGAATGCATAAAATCACCACGCTTAAATAGGCCTGCATTATGGGAACTCCGCACACTCAGGCTACTGCAAGGAAGTTTTGCAGAACATAAAAAAGTCTGATAGCTGTCTAGGCAACCATCTCCCATAACTCCCTCATCCGTAGGAAATACAAGTACAGGTCACATCACATTTGCAGGCAAGAAGGAGTAAAAAAGAAAAAAATGTCATTTGGCATAGAGTTGGGAAATGATTTGCAAAGATATATGTCCCTTACAAGGAAGAAGTTATGTTTTAGAAAAGGGTATCCTTCACTATTCCCTAACTACAGAGATAGTCATAGTGGTACAGCAGTAGCGTTGTTGCCTCACAGCAAGCAGTTCTCCTGGTCGATTCTCGGCTGGAGTGTCTTCTGTGTGGAGTCTGCATGTCCTCCCCACAGTCGAGTGGCCTCCGAAAGACATGCATGAATGGGCTGAAGGTTGGGTGTCAGGCTGGCAACTCGGCACCATAAATATTTACTGCCAATCATTAGCAGACTGGAGTTCCGCTGTGGCGACCCCTAACCGGGAAAAGCTGAAAAGACAAACAAACAGAGATAGTCATAGTAGCAAATTTAAACTACTGTGCTTCCAAAATACCTATTTTAATGTTTTGTTTTATTTTCAGTCATTTATTAAATCCTATTACATTTTAACTTATTTTTCCCCAAGTAGTTATCAAATTCTTATCTCCCATTCATGACTGAATTATATTCTCTGACTATTGAAATGGATAGAATCAATGCCATTTATCTTTACATTTTCTTTTCTCAACTATTGATACCTTTCAGCCTGGAAAGTTTTCTTACCCCTTGCTATTAATGTATTCATTGTTTTGTATTACTGTATGTTTAATGGAGCATTTTCAGCTCTGTTTCAGGTGACTATGTAAGACAGCTAACTAATAGGGATCAGAGCAATTTCCAGCAGACCTCTGAATTACACTGCACATTGGAATTGATCAAAAAGGGTTTGCCTGTCATGCACTATATTTATTTTCAGGTATTACAAATGTTATTTATCATTGGATTTTTTTTTTTTGTAAAATTTGTGGAAGTCAAGTATTTTAGTCACCTAATTAACTAAATAAACAAAAGGGGCTCATCTAAAACAAGGATGATTGTATTATGCTCCAACACAGTTTTAAGTTCATTAGCATGGTTTGTCACAGCTGCTGTACTTGATTTTTTGATCACGGGGTCACAGAAAAGGATAAAGTCCCATTTTTATGTTTTTTCTACCGTTTGTCTTTTCTTTGAGTTTATGTTTCTTCAGAGTTAGTACATATAGAGATCAGTTACGTGGGAGCAGAGCATTTGATTATTACAACAGTACAGTTTGATACTATTTGGAGATGTCTTCCATGGTTAATTATTCATATGCCATCTCAGCATGATATGATTGTCTGTAGTAAGTCCACATAAATCCCAGTCCTTTTTACTCCTCGGATAAAATAAACAGAAAATAATAAACTGATATTTAAAAATTATCAGCTTTAGGAGGGAAAAGAAAAAAAAATACAAAAAGTGCTTCTGTAGCTGCTGGCACTTCTTACCTACCTGTCTTGTTAATTATGCATACGAGCTTGTCAAAACTTTATCAAAGTTGCAACCCCCCCCCCCCCCCCCCCAGATGGCAGGCCATGGAATTTGGCCCCAACGAGCTTAGGCTTTTATCCATTTTTTTATCCATTAATGTATTTTTTCATTTATTCATCAGTGCTTAAAAGTCTTTTTTAAAGGTTTTAGTATTTCCCCCTGCTGATTTTTAATCCTTCTGCCTTGTGTAAGAAATGTAGCTGCCTTAATTAATAGGTAGTTAATAGGCATATGGTTCAGGTGATGATTGAGGAACCCTAGCCCAGTATCTCAGTTGCCCTAGAGAAATATCTGCTTAAATGACTTGCTAAGAGCCACACAATAGGCAAACAGAGGCTGTGGAAATCAAATCATGGCTTACAAGAGTAGTTCATTAACATGTCATAGCCCTAACCGCCTGATCTAACTGCAACTATTTAGTGTTTGTACCAAATTGCTCTCTCATTAAGTATGACTGATTTCTGTTCATAAACGCCAAAGCTCTAAGCAGATTCACTTTTCTTCCACAGAGATCATGTCAGATACTGAGTATCAGTAAAAAAATATTTCATATTTTGAATTCTTTTAATATCCTTTGCCTTTGTAATTGTATTTTCAAATGTATTTTTTAAAACTTGCCTATTTCACTTTGTACTTCCAGGACAGTTACACAAAGAAGTTATTGGGATTATTTTAAACCAGATATTGACACACTCAAACAAAAACAATAAAAAAATCCTTCCTATATATAAAAGGCATACAAATGAATAAATTTAAGACATTCTTCATGCCTAAGAGACAATGCACAACACCTCAAGTAAATTAGACATAATTTTTTTTTTGTCTAATGTTGAGTGGGTTGGTCCTAATGGGCTTAATCTGCCTACAGGAAAGACCCAATGTGGTATTTACACAAACCATGAGGGTATTTGTACAGTGTTGTAGAAATTCTCCTCCTTTTCCAGAAACACATTACTGGAGTACTCTTCTGGACAAAGAAGGGCTTTCTATGTACTGAACAGGAGCAGAATGAACCAAAATTGTTAATTCTTGGGACTTGATGGATTGGGCATTAGTGAAATGAGACACCATGGAGATTTGTAGGCTGTAGAACACAAGAGAATTTAGAGAGATATCCAGATGGTTGTACTAAAGGATGGTATGGTGATGGAGGATGAGCTGCAGATCCACTTAGCTGCAGGACCGTTGGAACTATGTGAAAAAATACAATGCAATAGATTATGGAAGCATTGCGAAAGAAAGCATGAGGCGTAAGCATTAAAGAAATTAATTGTGCTGATTCCACTGCAGGAAGTACAAAATGTGGAATGAAGTGAGAAGCAAAAAAAAAAAGAATCATATGCAGCACTGACACATTTATAAAATCTTCAGGAAGACTTGTTCTTAAATAACAAGTCTTCATATTGCACTGTTTGTAAAAGCAAGGTCAGTACACACAATATATTTTTTCTTAACTTTTTTGGGGGGAATTATTGTGCTTTGCTTAGCAGCAAAATTCAGAGGCATTAGGACATTTAAACATATGGGAATAGAACTTATAAGTGCTCAGCATTTAAAGAAAAGACACATTATGCAAGGTACTGCAGCATATAGGTCAGAAACTGACGTATGATGTCTCCAAAAATAATTTAACTTTTAAAGGAGAGAAAATTGTATTTCGTGCATGCTTTTAAACATAAGTGAGTTTGAAGTGCGGGATCAGAAGACCACTATAAATCTCTTTGTGTATTAGAATTGTTTATAAATTGAGTTTATGGAGTGGGTGTGAGAAGAAGTTATACTTTGTAAGGCACATTGTAAGCATTGTATATATATATATATATATATATATATATATATATATATATATGGAACATTATATGTGCTGGGAGAGTCAGAGGAAGAGGGATGCATTGTGTCACAGCCAAAAAAAAAGCAAAAGAGCATTATGCCTCTGGAAAAGCAGATGTTAGTGTGAAGTACCCAATGAAGAATTATACAGTGTGTTGTCACAGAAGAACATTTGGTGTGGGATTATTCTGAAAATCTATACTGCTTGTACAATTTTATGTTTCTGATGAGACTGTCAAATGTACACTTGTAACGACTCAAATACACACACCACTATATTAAGCATTTCAGATGGGCATGCTTCCACAACAGTCTGATGACCATGCCTATATGAAATCGCTGTGATACATGACAAATGTGGGAAGAAGAAAAAAATTAATGAGCAGTGGATGACATTTACTGGGAAAAATTCAAGTCAGTAATAGATCTAGATTGTAGAAAATGTAGAACAAGTAGTTTTTTTTAAGAGGGAGCATTGAAAGTGAAACAGGTAATGATAAAATAGAAACTACAACTGGTTTGGGATACATGAAATAAAAAACATTCATGGCAGAATCTGGAAAACCATTTTTGCGAAAACTCTGTCATTGAAAAGTACACTTATTTAAACAGACGTTTCAATAACATCTGTCAGTTCTACAGATTAAACATATATTTTAATTTATTGTGGTTGCATTATGAGTGATACATAAGATAGATTATATATATGGAAATGTGTGTCTTTGGCGGGTCATACTAGTGATGGCAAACAACTATTAATGCGCAAAGTGTATTAGCTGCATATGAAGAGTAAATACATTTAATCTAACCGATAGCTGAGTATCTATTATTCTACCAGATATCACTAAGTTCAGCTATATACCAGCTGTAAGGTATGATTAAAAATGTTTGCGATACTAGAAATGTCAGTATCACATATTGTAACAGTGGGACATGTTAGTATTTTTGGCATTGACTCCATGTTGATTAAGACATTTGGTGTAATGTACTTTACATAAAAGTGCAGCAAGGTAATAAACTGCAGTGTGACAGTAAAAATGTCCCTCTAAACAAAACAAATGTCAATTAATTTGTAACATGTATATAACTTTAATTGGCATATATGAGATGATCAAATAAAACTACAATCATATATATATATATATATATATATATATATATATATATATATATATATACAGCGTAACATATTTTAAAAGATAAAATAAAACTAGTTTTTACACAATGGATGTATGCAGTTTTATGTTTAACTGGGCAAATGATATATATTAATGTAACCCCCAGAATTATTTCCAGAAATGTTCTAGTAGTTGTTGAAAGTATGGAATGTTATGTAGTTTGTGAGGATCCATGCATACTATTTTACAACTGCATTCTTTTAAACATTTGTTTTATAGAAAATTAGAGCTATTGATTACCTTTAGGAAAAATGTATTCCACATTCTTAACAGGTGCTAGTGCCATGATGTGGCAAGACAACCATAAGTTGATCCAATGAGATATCTGCAAGGTTATAAATTAATAGAAATGTTAAACTGCAAGACAATAAAAAATGCATGGCTTAATACAACAATTATATCTTCTAGATAAATAGTTATAATTTTATATATATATATATATATATATATATATATATATATATATATATTTCAACTTACTCATTAAAGAAATAAGATATTAACTTTAAACAAAATATGTATTGGCATACTTACTGGAGCCTAGAATTTTTGAAGCATATACAAGGTCTTTAATTTTTTTATTTATGTTTTGAATAACATATGCTCATGGTTATGATGAAGTGCAAACTCAAAACACATCTAGAACAGTAAGGTAGTGAACTTAATTTGATGAGGTAAAACTAGTCAAACTAGGCATTGTAATCTGGATTCCACAGCACTAGTCTTTTGATTCAATTAGATAGTTTTCTTTTTCAAGTGATTACAAAATGACAGTATGCAGATAAAGTCGACCCTCAATTTTTCCTCAGTTGTTGTCTACCCTGCACATTTATTTTGATTAACTTAAATATACTTTATCTCACATGGACTTAGACTTTGATTAAATATTTACAGTTTAAACAATACTCAGGAGAGAAGAGGGGGTCATGAATTACCTTGAGACAAATAAAGTTCAAATTGCATTTCTTCAAAAGACTCCTTTCACACCAATAAAGGTAAATGGAAGTTTAACCAATAAAAAATTGTTACCTAGTCCCCATGGAAAAGTAAAACAAGAAGAATTTTATGAAAGAAAAACATATTTATGCCTAATCTCTTATAAAAAAATACCATGAGTGTTTGTTCTAGATGGGGATTTTAAACAGAATATAGATACTGGTTAATATATACTACATACTTGGTATGGGAGTTAACATAGACAGCATCTTGATTTTGTAGTAAATGATATGAAAACTAATCAAGCTATGGGGCAATTTTAATTGTATAATTAGCAGAGCTGAAATTTGTGCAATAAGAGAAACAAGGATTGCAGTTATAGCAAACTATGAAAAAAGATAAACTTAAGAAATATGACAAATCTATTTCAACTAAAGGACAATGACTCATTAGAATTTATGCATTATTCCTATGCATTTGAAACATTTAGGATAGATAAAGTTCTCCTTTTATTTACGATGTAATATACATAATATGAAAATTATACCCTCCCCTACCCTGACCACAGTGCTCTAAGTTTATAATAATAATAGTAATCTGCAAAAACGTAGTTAATAGAATTCCTGCTTATATGGTCAAATTAGATGAGTTTTGAAACTGTTTTTTAAATGAAATTAATATTTTATGAACTTTAACAATGAGAAAGGTGGAGTTAATTTAATGATATGTGACTCTGTGAATGCAATATATACATATTATATATATTTATATATATATATATATATATATATATATATATATATATATATACACACACACACACACACACACACACACACACACACACACACACACACACACACACACACACGCATATATATATATATATATATATATATATATATATATATAGGTATGGGAACATGTAGACTTTTGTGTAGAAACTCAGATGTTGCAACAATGAATTACTAGAAATTTAGAATAAATTACGAACTGAAAAACTAACATTTCAAAAGGGGAAACAAAGACTATGGATCATGTTAATTCACTTAATAATGTCAGGATATTCTCACTCATAATGCTGCAAAAGGAGAATACATAATTTATGTAGCAGAGCTAAAATAGCATCCAGAATGAACCATATTAAATTGTTAAGAGGTTTAAATGATATGCTAAACACAAAAAATAAAGAAATCCTTAACAGATATTATAAAAGTATGAACTATAACATCAATGTCTCAGAATTTAAAGATAATTTTCTTAACATAATCTAAAAATAAACTAATATTAGCAAGCTGTTGGAAGATGCTATTTCCAACCTTTCTAAACAAGTAACAAAGTATCAAAATAAAACAGCTGAAAAATAACTAGGGTACTTGGTGGGGATGGCTTAAGTCATGAGCTTTATAAACATTTTCGCCAAAAAGTCAATTTTTTTTACATGATATTTTGGTAAATATATAAACAAAAATACACCACACCTTTCTCTTGGGAATATTATTTTAATCATTATTCTGTATGCAGTGCTCCCTCCATATTAAATGTAGATAAAATAGTTTGCCTTTTAGCAGACTGACTAAAACCATATAATGATGAAAATGGGTTTATTTTTAAAGTTCATCTCAAAGGTAACATTAAAAAATATTACCTGTAATACATATAACTAATTTCAATGAATTGGAAAAGACAATTATAATATTTAGATACACAAAAAACTTTTCATTCAGTAACGTGATTATTTAGATTTGTACAGTTACTCTCGCTATATTATTATTCTAATAAAGAATATATATTTAGATAATAGAGCTTTTTTTTAAACTGGGCTGCTATGTCTCTGGTCCTACTGAGCTGATAAAAGGAAATAAAGATGTCTGTTATCAGCTTTGCTATTTACATTAGTAATAGAGATTTTAGAATCACCAATTAGAGAAGACCAACAAATAAATTAAATCAGAATGAAAGGAATATATATAACAAAATTATACTATTTAGGAATGATATTATGTTGGCCATTACTAATATAATCAGACAGAAGAAATACTCAGAATAATCAGTTATCAAATTATTTTATCACTTCATTTAACAGTGGTAAAATGAAGTGTATCATATTTAACAGAAAACAGAGTGCTACTGTGTTATCAACATACATTTGCATTCAAAAAGTTCAAGCAAAATATATTTGGGAATTTTTGGAAAACTAAATGTGAACAAGCATTAGGGTCTGATAATGTTATGGTTGTATTTAGTGTTCTTATTGCATATAGTATGAATACCAATCAATATCCAATTTTTCTAAGACATATTAGTAATAGAAAACTAAAAATATAAACAAAAAAGTTTTTAAAAAAGAAAGCTTTTTATTGGGTTGCTCTAAAAAGTAAAAAATAAGGAAGAAGTGTGAACACCATGCAAAAGAAACACAGACAAGTCGATTTCAGAAAAGCATTTGAGGTTGGTTTTCCTGATTCCTGCTACTTCTTCTGGTACCTCATTACCACAATCAGAAAAAACAAGCTTAAATGCTTTTCTGAGATCAGCTTGTCTGTATTTCTTTTGCAAAGTGCTCACTCTTATTTTTTACTTTTTAGAGTAACTCAATGAAAGCATTATTTTTAAAAAACAATATTTCTGTTTTTATTTTTTCCTTTTATTTTTTTTAAGAATGTGTATGTGAGTGAGTTGTGTGGTGAGTGAATGTGAACGAGTGTGTGTGGTGAATGAGAGAGAGAGTGTGTGTATGTGTGTGTGTGTGTGTGTGTGTGTGTGTGTGTGTGTGTGTGTGTGTGTGTGTGTGTGTGTGTGTGTGTGTGTGTGTGTGTGTGTGTGTGTGTGTGTGTGTGTGTGTGTGTGTGTGTGTGTGTGTGTGTGTGTGTGTGTGTGTGTGTGTGTGTGTGTGTGTGTGTGTGTGTGTGTGTGTGTGTGTGTGTGTGTGTATGTGTGTGTGTGTGTGTGTGTGTGTTTGACTGTGTTCCCCAACTCCTAGATTTACTTTGCTATATCTACTTGTGGACTAAATGTAGTGTAGACTACTGACCTAAACAGTTTGATGTAGGATATAAGCTGACAAGTTGCTGTATGCACTATTTTATACTTTTTTTTTTTGCCACCTGTTTGATTTCTTTAAGGCTCGTTTGAAAGATGATGTCACAGCTGAAATTCAGGGCCTCCCACTAGAGTGGAGTAATGCACAGGTCTGTCTCTGTTATAGTTGGACAGAATTTCAGTTGCAAAAAAAATTCACCTAAAGGTCTGCAGCAAATCTCCACAACCACAGGAATGTAAATTTTAAATCTTCAGTGAAAACCCCTTGTATCTCCTGTTTGTAATTATCTCTGAAATTAATAGGCAAAGCACAACCTAAACAAAGCATTTATTTGTGAATCTACAAAAGGCATTTTTGACATGAAGGACAACTGGCACACTTCTGTTAAACATCATCAAACTGTCAGTTCCGCAAACCTCCTTTTGCAAAACCGACAACAAATGTTCACTTCAGCAAAAGTTAACACCAGCAAGGATCTAACACAGGGAGTGCCAATAGGTGGCCAACATTCTGTCACACACACCTACACACCACAGTATGTAAAACCCTCACAGGTAGGGGTCTTCACCCCCACCTATAAATATCATCTCCAAGATTGCACTACAGTGGGGAAGAGGGCAAATTTCCTGATGGTGGTAAGGTAATGCCAGTCTCTGTGTTACATCCTTGCTGATGTATACTTTCACTGTGTGCAATGTTGTCAGCTCCATAACAAGATGTACACTGAAATGATCATTCAGTGATATGAACTAAACCCTAGCTGACACCCATTTCTATGCAGAAGTCACTTGTGGGTACATTTGTCACCTTTACATGAAAACAATAGGTTATGTTTAAAACTGTCTCAGGAAGTGTCTCTATATGTTTGAATGTTTAAACACACTTTCCTGATTGGGAGCCATGGAGTGAATTGAGTAGTGGGGCTGGGTGGGATAGGATTTGTGTTTCTTTCGATAGCACTTGGCGGGGAGATGCTAATTGATTGCCTTCACTGGTGTTGAGAGTCAAGACTTGAGAGAAGCCTCAGGATCAACATGTGAATTCCACCCAAGAGACACAATTGTCTGAGGCCAGCGAGCAAATGGGAGAGGGTGGACTTGTTCAGATGCACATCATGATATATTGCTTTAGGCTGAACTGCTGAGGTGAGTTATTTTACTATGTTGGGACTGCTGCAGAACTAGCTCCTTTTTATTTTTCCTTTTTATTTTTTTACAGAATTATTCAATTCAATTAAACTTTATTGTCATATGTACTAGAGACAGTGTTACAATGTACAATGAAATTCTTATTCTGCAAGTCCTCCAGCAACATATAAAAACAATGACAATTAACAAAAAGCAATAAACTAAGGCAACAAATAGAAAATAATATAAATACCAATGTCAGTAAAGTATATAAAACTTCCAGAAAGTGCATTTTTGCAAAAAAAGCTTGTTTCCCTCCAAAAGTGAACCAACCTACAATACTGAAGGGAGAAGCAGTGTAAGAGTTTCATTTAGCAGCCTAATACCTTGATATATAAAGCTGTCTTTCAGCCTGGTTGTTTGCTCTGTCATGCTCTTATAATGCCTCCATGATGGTAACAGAATTAACAGTATGTGTTTGGGAGGATAGTGTCCATGGCAATGTTCTGTGCCCTCCTAAAAACTCTTGGTGTAGATTTCTTCCAATGTAGGGAGTGTTAGTCTAATGTTGTTTTGCACAGTTTTTACTACTCGCTGCAGAGCCTTGTGATCCTGTATTGTATTGTTCCCAAATCATACTGTAATGGAATGGGAAATAATGCTCTGACTTTCACATCTGTAGAAGATGCTGAGGATGACATTGGGCATGCCACACTTCCTCAGCCTTCTCAGAAAATAAAGTTATGGCCAGCTTTTCACTACCAGGTTTGTGATGTTATCAGTCCAGGTAAGGTCCTCAGAGATTATGGCTAAATGACATATTCTCAGATGCAGAAGTGGCTGTATAACACAGCTACTGGGAAACTTGTCTGGAATTGCAAGTTAATTTTATTCTGAACAATGCAAGGTCAGAACAAACACACTTAGAACAAATTTGGTGTGTGTGTGTGTGTGTGTGTGTGTGTGTGTGTGTGTGTGTGTGTGTGTGTGGGTGTGTGTGGGTGTGTGTGTGTGTTTGTGTGTGCGCGTGTGTGCATGTGTGTGTCTGTGTGTGTGTGGAAGAAATGATAAAGGGAGATGCGACAGCAGGCAACACCTACATCCAGTGGCAAGAAATCATTACGGAATTCACAGTACTTCAGCACCCTGGACAGCTCAGATGCAGGAACAGCAAGCAAAAGGAGGACCATGACAGGACCATAGAAGGACAGAGAAACAAAACTACAAAAGCAACTTCACTAAAAAGCATAATAATAATTATAATAATAACAGTTAAAAGAAAATGAAAACAGAGTAAGCCTCATCAGTTCCTAGCACATCTTCTACTGAAAGAAGTTATAAATAAAAAAATAGAATTTCGAAAGTTAAGCACAATGAAGAAAAAATACTGGTTCCAAATATAGTACCATATATAGGTCCAAAGTAATGAGTGTGGTAGGAAGCTCAATATTTTGGACACAAAAATGTCAACTGAAATACATCATCCTCACTGAAAATAAATTAAATTCACTTAAACTATTGTTTATGATTTTTAGAGGCATCTACTGTAAGTAGTGCATATAGTTGTTTTGAAAAAATTACTTTGAAAACTTTTATATACAAAAGGTTTCATACTTTCCCATTTCTGAATGTATGAGCATTAAAACTATAATTCATTTGGAAGCTATGGCTTGTACTCTGTCACAATGAATATAAATATATAACACTGAAAAGTAAAAGAAAGGCATGTTTTTGAAGTCCCACGTGATAACTAAGCCCTGCAGATGTCCTTACCTTACAGCTTCACATATAATAAAATCAGCAGATTGTAGTTAAATAGCTGTTTTTATAATTAACTGAATAAATACAATTAAATATTGAGGTTGCTATACCTCAGAAAAAGATGGATCTTAATGAGAATGTATGTGTAGGCCAAGTACAAATATTTGAAAACATGACAATTGATATTCTATTTGGATAACAAAAAAGTATATAATTTTGCATCTGACTGAAAAAAAAATCTAACTATGGCTAGAGAATGAGCATTTTCTTTCATAGCAATGATATGAAAGAAATTTGTAGTGACAGAATGGATGATGAGGAAAAGAGCATTATTTATATCAAGGACGTGAGGAGGAGAAAGAACAAAGACTTGTCTGGATAGGCAGCATAGCTGAAGTTGAATATGGCAAATCTGGAAGAGTTTTTGTAAACATGCGGCAGGCTGTAAAACTAAAAGCTAGAAAAAATAGGGAAAACAATCTGTGTAAACTGAGCAAGGGAATGGGAAAATAGGATGTTATTAACTTTTAGGTGTCTAAGGACAGACCATTTTTTTTTCAAAACTGGAGATATTCAACAGTTTAGAGTAAGTCGATGCAACTACATACTTTTTAACAGACAGGAAAACTGAAAAGGTCTATGAACAGCATTGTCACACTACTGATTATCTACAATGTTAGTGGTGGGGGGTTAAACTTTTGTTAAATGGAGAAAGGAGAAAGGATGGAAAATCAAAACTAGAAAAAGCTGCTGTTGCTGTAGTATGTCCCATTTGCCATAGTACAAGATGAGGAATAATAGGGTTGTTATGGTGAAAACTGGAACAAGGCCACATCCATAGCACCTTCCAGAATGTCACCCATCTCCACAGCCACTCCCCACCCATTTTGTGACATCATCATTATGTCAGTTAAAGAGAAACATCCGCTTTTTCCATTTGAGATCCTATTTTTTTGTCAATATACTATGCTTTTGCTGTAAAAAAACAGTAAATCTGCACATTTAATAAAGTCCATTTCTTTTTTTAAGCAGAATACCGGAGTTTGTACAGTGTTTTCTGGACTATAAGACAGTCAGTTTGATTTCCAGATAGTCCGGAAAAAAGCAGATAGGTGGTAATGCTAATTAATAATCTACAATAGTTTGAGACCACAATTATAAATCCCTTTTGCATACAAATCCACATAATAGTTCTTGTGTTACAGCATCTTCTTGAGAAACACTGCCAATATAAAATATTCTACATGACTATAACCATCAAAATAAATTTTGCTAAGCAGTCCACAAAAAACTTATAGAAAATAGAAAAGCAGACAGCTGAAAGAGATTATGGAGCTGTAATAAAAGATATGCAGGCCAAATTAAAAAAAAAGCATTTGTTTAGACAATTTTGTCCTCTGAATCAAAAACCACACAGTTATGGCATTACAAACATTTATTAAATCCAGTAGATAACATTAAAGATGCCACAGTATTTCCACATATAACCATAACATAAAAACAGTGCATAACTTTTAACTTAGAGCTTGATGGTGTCAGCAAGCCTATTCTGGCTATGCTTTAGTGGTTCAGGTGCATAACCCAAGTTACCACAGACCTGGTCGTAATGTCCTTTATGTCTTGCCTCACCTCAGGTTTAGTGCCCACTGAGTGGCACAGAGCTACAGTTATCCCACTCCACAAGGGGGGATCCACCTTGGATCCCAGAAACTACCATCCCATCAGTCTGACAAGCCTTATCTGCAAGGCAATGGAGCGTATTATCATGGAACTTATAAACAAAGACACTGGCAACCTTCAAACACTGGACCCCACCCAGTTTGGGTTCGTGAAGGGCCGATCTTGTCTCTTGAACCTGATTGACTTCTTTGAATCAGTCCCCAGAGTGATGGACAAGGGTAAGGTGGTCCACACAGCCTATCTAGACCTTGCCAAAGCCTTTGACACCATCCCCCACTCTGGCATCATAGATAAACTTACTAAGCTGGGCATTAATCCCTACATCACCCAATGGGTTGCTAACTGGCTTACTGATAGAACCCACACTGTAAAAGTAGTTGACTACAAATCCAGCTCCAGACAAGTGACAAGTGGAGTACCTCAGGTTTCAGTCCTGGGACCACTCTTGTTTGGCATCTACTTCTCTGAAGTACAGGCCAACACTAAGGGTCTCTGGCTAACAAAGTTTGCAGATGACTGCAAACTTGGAGGCATTATTGAATCCCCAAATGATGTGGATACTCTACAAAAGGGCCTTACAGAAACAGATGCGTAGGTGCCAGAGCCATGGGCTCAAGCTGAATGCCAAGAAATGTATAGTTATCCCCTTTGGGAAAAAACATGTATCCGTGAATTACCATATATGTGGCAGCACACTAAACACAGAAAGTGTGATAAGAGACTTAGGGACACAGGTGGACAGTGGTCTCACCTTCAATAACCACATCATCACAACAGTCAGGAAATCCTTCTATGTGGCACACCTCATCACTAAGGGCTTTTCATCCAGAAAAAAGGAAGTCATTGTCCCACTGTACTCATCCCTCATTAGGCCCATTATAGAATACAATGCCCCATTTGGTATGTACCTCTCAAGACATCTGCAACAACTGGAAAGGCTGCAGACATACCTCACTAAAAGAATCACAGTCCTAAAGCAGATGCCCTATGTTGACCGCCTTAAAAAACTCCAGCTATACTCTGTCACATATTGTCTAGTCTGAGGCGATCTCTGCTTAACATACAAGGCCATGTCAAACCCAGAGCTGTTGGACATGCTACACTTAAAGAAATCCCAATCCCTCAGAGCCACATGCTCCAGGGATCTAAACCTTGTCATCACAATAAACAAAACATGCTGGAGGGATAGGTTCCTGACCCAGAGACTCCCCAGACTCTGGAATAGATTGCCCATACATGTCAAGCAGAGTGCCTCTTTGGCCCTCTTCAAAAGGAAACTTGACGATTGGATGGAAGAAATGAAATTCACCCCAGGGATCACGTCAGTCGCCCTGCTAAACAGGGGTCCAGGGAAGTAAATAGTGTGGGAAGAAATAGCCAGGGAATTGTTATGGCTAGGCTTGTATAGGCCCTAGGGCTGATAGCTTAGTACCAACCTATGAACCTATGAACCTTCCCAATGCAAACACATCTTGCCATGGCCACCAGTTAAACTGAATCCAATTGGCTCAGCATTATGAAGCCACTGAGCACAAATGGGGGGACAAGGGGAGAAAGCTGCACATCAGCCACTTAGTAAAACCATATCACTGAGGGAGGGAGCAGGAGACCCTTTGAGCCACTTATGAGAAGATTGGCTTGGCACTGCTCACTTGCATTTAAAACAGGTGAATGAGGGCCCACCCCCAACCCAGCTCATGGACAAAGCTGCTTATAGGTTTCCCATCCTTGTCTTCTAAGCTGAGTCAGAAAATGCAAGTGATCATTTATTAAATCCAGTAGACAACATTAAAGATGACAGAGTATTTCCACATATAAGTATAACATAAAAACAATCCTAGAGCCAGTTGGCATCACAAAGTCTATTCTGGCTACACTTTACAAGCCTAGATTTGTAACCCAAGCTAACTTAGACCTGATTGCAAAGCTCTTTATGTCTTGCCTCCCAATGCAAGCACACCTTGCCATGTCCATCAGTTAATCTAAGTCCAACCTGCTTGGCTTGATGAGCCCCATGAGGACAAATGAGGGAAAAAAAGGGGGAAAGCTGCAAGGCAGCTGCCAACCTGACATGCCTACCATGCTGATTCCCCCTAGTGGCATCATTCCCATGACTGCCATGTTTACTAAAGCAGTCAGAGCAGTTATCTCTTAAAACATTCCTGTATGGCCCGGGAAATGCCTAAATTAAATAGATCATAACCTAAATTGTTCAAATGTACTGCTATAAAAATCAGAGTCTGAATTTAAGATCTTTATGGTGATTGACTTGAAATCCAGTTTGGCTGGCCATATGTGACACTCTGTGGTTAATAAAATGATTGGACCTCTTGATTGCTACAGAACTCCTGGCATCTTCCCAATGGATTATCAGCACAATTTTTCACCAAAACAAAACTACTTTGGGATATAATGTGCAGAGCCTGTGTATACTAGAGAGGATTCTGGCTAGCAAGATTATTTTAGGAGCCCTTGTTAAGTTGTTTTCACTGATGTGAATCACCAGTGCTTGGGCAAAGACCCATTTGTTTTAAGCTGGCACTAAATCTCCCAAAACTAAAACCATGGCAGTCCTGAAAATCCAAAGGGATGAATTATCCATTTTGTCATGATCTAAGGAACAAATGAGCCTATCTTGGTGAACCAAAGCTTGGACTGTGTCTCTGTTGATGAAAGAAAGGGAGTTTAATAGCTCACTAGCATGAAAAGCACCCACATACAATGAAGTGAACAAAGCAGCCATACTAGGAAATACAAAATATTGGTAACTATGCTATACAATCCATGAACAATGATCACAAGGAGGTCCCAACCTATCAGCTTCCTGTAATCCTTTGAAGCCCCTCTCATATTCTACCATCCCTTTATCACCCTGCCAGACAAACAATGACTGCAGAAATCCTTAAGGCCTAAAAACCATACCATCCAGCCTAATTCTAAATTGAGCCAAAGGGTGTTTGGAGAATCTCCTACTGTGCATCTTAAAACCAGAAAATGCAGAACCAAGGGCAGTCCCCAGGATCTGTTGCCATTGGGCATCAGCCTTTAAAATCCTTTGAAAGTCTGCACAGATGATGAATAAACCTTCCATGTGTTCATGGCCCAGGAGTTTCCAAGCTATGATGCAACAACTCTTGTTCAGATAACCAGACTTTCAGTGGAACTGAGGTGCCATTCATTTCCCTGTGCTTGGCCAGGATCAGAAACCTTGTGAAATGAAAGTAGGAAAGTCTATCAGCAATTGGACTGCAGTAGCCAGGGACATGCAAGTTAGAAAAAGACAAATTAATTTCCAGGCTCAATAAAACTAGAAGCCTAATGACTGAGTGAACCCATTTGAACTTGGAAGAATGTTTGTTGAGTGCATGGACAACTACAAAGTTATCCACACAAAATTAAACTCTCCTATTATGTAATTGGATCTTCCACACCAGAGTGACTACCCATATAGGAAAGATTTCCAGGAAAGTAATCTACTTCTTCCTATCTTCTAACCATTATTTAGGCCATTTTTCTGTGAACCAGCTGCCTTGGAAGTAAGCTCACATATTAATCCCCCCTGCTGCATCCATAAAAATGTTCAGGATTGTTGGAGGAAGCCCAAGATGATTGTCAGGACATGTCATTGAATTGGCTCAAAAATGTGAACCTGAGGAAGTATTCCTTAAACCTTCTGGTCAGGCAAACCCTACAGTGCTTGGGTTTATTACCATTCAGCAAATTGGATATGCACTGGAGGAAAGTCCTGCCTGGAGAAATTGCCCTGAAGGCAAAATTCAGCAGCCCATGAAGAAGCATGATCTTGCCTAGACATGCCTTTCTGGTCCCCAAAATTTCAGAAATAAAACTTCCTTACCTGCTGTAATTTGCTATGCAGAAGTTTTAAAGAACTTTCAGTGGAATCAACTGTTAATCCCAAAAAATGGCCCTTCTATTCTACGTCAAAGGAACCTCTAAGCTAGCACACATCTTTTTGAACACCATGATCCCTTACCCATCCCCTTTCTGACCTTTGCCCATGATCAAAAAATATCCAGGTAGTGAATCACTCACTGTTGGGGAGCCCTGTGCTGCCTGCACCTGTGGAAAGCCATGCTGAACAGTTCAAATGTAGCACAAGCTGCAGAACACCCTATGGGCATGGTAGTGTCAAATAACTTCCCATCTAATTGGAATCACAAATATGACCAGTCCTCCTATATGGAAACAGACTGGATGTCCAGTTTTCAGATCCAAAGGTTTAACTAGCCCATGATGGCCTTCACCTCCTGGTCCAGAGAAGAATAATTCATCTTACCTTGATCTTTGTTAATGAAATCATTGACCAATGCATCTGCAGTGTGTAGAAGGTGATGAATGAACCTGTACTCAACCTCCTCTTTCTTAGGGACTAGTCCAATAGAGCAAATTTTAAAGGCAGGCCAGGGAGGCTTGAAAAAGGGACCAATTACCCTGCCAGCTGCCATTTCTTTTTCAATTAGCTTGGCTGAAATATCTTCAAGACTTGTTATAGATGACAGGTTTTTAACTGACTGAGTCTAACCGGACCATTGAACTAATCTTGAAACCTTTATTTAAACCTTCAATAAGGTTTGACACAGATCCTCTGATAGGATAGTCAGGCAAACACTTAGTCAATTTATCTAGTCTGGGAGGAGTGAGGTCTGACCAAAGACCCTTGCTGGGGCAGATCTGTGTCTGTGAAAAAAATGCTTTCCACCTGCAGCATTATGTCCTTCATGTTAAGATGAGACAAAGTCATGCTTACCCTGTCCTAACTTCCCCAACACCTGGATGTTGGGTGACATTTCCCACAACTCGAACACAATTGTGTGAACTTACACAAGATGGACAGAGACACTTCCAATTGTTAAAAGCCCAGCAGAATTTCCTTCCTATAGCCTGCAGTAATTCCTTCTACCTCAGGGCTCAGATGATGTAACATTGCATTTAACCTGATATCAGGGTGCCTAAGCTCTAACCTAGATACTTGTTCATGGCTTTTAATTTCCTGAATCGCTGATCCTAAGATGACTAGCCTGAGCCCCCTTTGACATGGTGAACCTCCCTAATGGCCAAAAGGTAGGCCAAAAAGGTAGTGTTTGACTTGGATCCTTTTTCTATAATCACACCCATGAAGACTAGAAAACCTAAGGACCATATATCCTAGTTTTTTTTACCATCACTTTAGTTGAGGCCTTTTTCACATTAATATGAGATCCGCCATCAAATACTTCTTAGCCACATCATCAGTGTCCATAATGCACCAGATTCCTTTGTTATCCACCAAGTATCTGCACAAAGTCCCCTTTGCAACTCTTTTCAACACTGATGGGGTCATGAGCCATGATGTGCAACCCAGGGGAGGTGGGAACTGCAAGAGTTAGTGAGGCCATGGGCAATAAGAAATGAGTATCATTAATGTCTGGGTCAGCCGCAATGATACACTTAGCACCAGCAAAACTCTCAAGATCACTCTGTAAGTTGCGTAATGGTGAAGACAAAGCCTGACCCATGTTGACCCCTCCCAGTCCCTCAGATGAGAAAGCAAGCATGGCACCAAAATTCCTTTCTAATATTAAGTCAAATAATCTAGACCTTTCTTCATCTGGTAAAGAATTAATAAACTTTCCCAGGTATGCTTCAGAAGACTGACTGCTCACATTTAGCCCTACCCCTGGTATACCTCCAGAAGCATTACCTTCAATTTCTCGTGGGGCCCCTACCAGAGTTGCTGGGTATCCATTGGACCTACAGCATCTCTTTTTGTTTTGCTTCTTGACCTGTCAGAAGGAGTGGGCCTATTAACCAACTCCACCTCAAGATTTGTCACCACTCTTTTGTTGTTGCTGTATCCTTGCTCCATAATTTGTGCCAACTCCAAGTCGGAAAGCAAACCTTGAGCTTCCTGCGATAACCAAAGGCATCTGTCTTTAAAAATCTGCTAAGAAGGAGGACCTACAAAAAAGAAAAAAACGATTAGTGCCATATTTGCCAAACTAAAGCAACTGAGAAAAAGATATTAATGAATTTAGTTTTCTCTGTTGCATAGTACAGCCTGGAATATGCTATATAATTGCAATAGAACCAGCCTTGCAGTGAGCTAGAACCCTAAAATATAAACAAAGTGCTGTCTGCCTACCCAACAGCAGATGGCAAAAATATCCACAGTAGGACTGGATAGCCTGCTGCTGCAAGGTTCCTGAATGCTGATCCTTCACAAAAGGAAGCCTTATCTTGCCCTCACACAGCTTCCTCATTAAACACAATACTAAGCCACTTTTAGATTATTAGTATTATTCATGAGACTTTGATAGAAAATAGAACATAGCTCAACCTACACCTTCTGAAGAAGAAATAAGTCTACACTTCTAATTATTGTCATTATTACTAAGTGCAATTCACCATCTTTCCTGTAAAAAACAAAGACCTGGAAGGGATCAAGTGGGACATGGACAAGATTTAACAAAGCCAAAGACATCAATGAACAGAAACATAGAAAAGATGAATGGCATGTCGCTGTATCCCAGCTCCTCACCCAGCCCCTGGCATCCTCACTGCGCCATGAAGGCAAATATTGAAATAAAAGAATGTTTATTAGTAGAGTTTAAGTAAAAGACCACATTGAAAGAAACACCCCATGAAAAAAAAAATAAATAAATAAATAACAAGCAATCAGGGACAGTTTAAAATATTGCTATAAACATGAGGCATAAGTGAATGTAAATAAATACTTCTATAAATAAAACAAGCCAGTCGTAGTGTGCAGCAGACCACAGCTGAAGTCAGTAAATGAACAAAGAAAACGGCCACAACACGTTTTCTACAGGACAGAAAGCAAAAGGTGAAGCCACCAAGTAAAATCCAGCATTTAATGGTGAAAGAAAACTGCCTCAACACGTTTTCACAATAAAAACATAAATATGACTTCTGACATGAACAAGTCTATATCTCAATTCTATCACTATTTGTAGATGTGACACACCATCTTCGCTAAAAGTCGAGTATTAGCAGGATTAAGGGAGTTGGAGGGAGGGGATATAAGCCACTTTACCATTATGCTAATTCAACCTAGAAAAATAAACTATGTGACACATTCAGCTCCTAACCAGCATATCCTGAACCACTCCACTAATGATATCCCCTATGTGGAAAAAGTAACAGCAACATTTACTCCTTACATGTTGCAGTTACATCTCTTGTATTATTATTTTTTATATACAAAATTAAGCTACCCAATGTATTCAAACCACCCCCTCAAGAAAACCATTCCAAGATGGCAAAACAAGACAGTCAAGAGTTGGTTCACCCAGTGGCTGCCACAAAGAAGAAAAGCCCCAAAAACATCAAAACAAAGACTCAGTGGAGTACTCACCCATACGGTTATTGACATTTGGCTCCACCAAGACATTCTTGCATTCTTGTCACTGATGAGAAGACTGCCTTGGCACTGCACACTCACCCTTAAAACAGATGAGCAAGGACCCGCCCCCTGGACGCAGCTCACAGACAAAGCAGCTTACAAGTAAGCTGTCCTTGATATGGAGCCTTCATTTATGGGATTGAGTATATTGAGGCATAAACTTTCATTCAGCATCCAACAAAGTAACAAATTCCTCAAGTTTGTGAAACTTGCATTCAGCAGCTGAAACCTGACTCTTCAGTGCAGCTTAGTGGCCAAATTTGCAGGGCTCTTAAGACTAACTGTATTTGATAAAGCACCCACATATTAGTGAGCATCTCTTTATTTGTTTTTTGGAATAACAACCCCCTAAAAGGTGTTTTACTATAAATAGGTGGCCAGCCCAGATGTTATCAGTCAGTAACTAGTGTGTCCACATCCAATGCACATTGTGGGTTCAGGAGAAGTCTGATGTTGGACTTGTGGATTCACAGAACATCTTGTGGAGGTTACAACCAGATTAGAAGACAATGCTTTCACTCCTCTAAGACCTTAAAAACAGATGACTACAATGCAGTCCAACAATCATAGGTCTTAACCTGCTAAGAGCCAATGTGGAACACAGACCATAGCAATGTTTGACAAATATTAAAAATGTGGGACATCTTATTCTTCACAGTGCATGAAAAGTGTATCTTCAGCATGGCCATGACCTTTCAACCAAAATATACATGCAGACACACACACATGCACAAGCACACACACACACACACACACACACACACACACACACACACACACACACACACACACACACACACACACACATTCACCTTTGTTATATCTCTCAACTGCCAAGAATTTTGTAGAATGCCCAGATTTGTGCCTCATATTTTTGGCCTGTTTCTCATTCTCATAAAATATGTAGTTTTCTTGCAAATCACAGAGGAATGAAATAAAATAATGAGAGAAATTTGAATTACAGACATCATATACTTCAGATCATGTATTTTAACATAAAAACTGTTATTCTACCAACTTGCTAAGTTTCTTGGAACAATATCTAAATTGTCCCTATTTTTGTGGATTGAATATTGGCTTTGTCCAGATTTCTTACTCTAGGAGGTATCCATTTAAAGCGAGGGGAAAAAAATAAAATAGAAGCAAAACAGTATCAAAGTAAATAACTGCAATACCAGCAGTTAAAAGGATTCCTTTTTGGTTTGACAAGTAGTAGTCACAAATGCAGTCTGTATCCCAGTGCTCAAGTTGTACAGTAACTCAATATTATTTCTATGGCAATATAACAAGTCTTTTTAGACAACCCATTATCAGCGTGTGAACATCTGTGGGAATGGGGGAAAGCCAAGTATAACCTAGCTGTAGCTTTATTACCATCTGATTACACTAACTAGCTACAACAAGACATTCCCCCAGTATTGCTGTGTTGTAGCGTAGACTGCCATGTAAAGTACGTCTTCATTATCAGTATCCTTCTAGACTAATAGAATTATATCTGTAGGTCATCTGGAGCACTTTTGATGTCTGAAGGCAGGTTACATTTATAAATCATGCCATTTATTTATGTAGGTCCTTCCCATCTGAACTAGTTAGATTCAGAAACATGCATCAAGTTCGAAGATCCATTCATAAAGTCTTCATCACACCAGACCTTTTTTGGCAGGAAAAGTTGCAACACATTCTGGATGAAGGATTTTCCACAACCATTCCTACATGAATGGTCACATATTTGGGGGGGGGGGGGCTCTCATTGGCTCCCATCCTCAGGAACAGTTATTTGATTGGTTTGCATATTGCAATGGTGATTGGCTGTAATTGCAGAATACAAGCCAATCAAAATCTGTGTAGCACAGCCAACACTGTTCAATGAGGAACAGAGGAGTAATTATTTAATTGGTTTGTATACTGCAATGATGACTGACAGTAATTGTGTTATACAAACAAATCAAAAGCTATGTAGTGGAACCAAAGCTGCTAAATGTGGAACAGCAGAACAGTGGGTTTGCTTATGGTCGAATGCGAAGTGCTCTGCATAATCTGGAGCATCACCTTGTAAGCTGTCCTGAACTACCTATTTATCTCTATCTTTGGGAAATCAGTATAACCACAGACATATACATGGTTAGCTGTCCAGAACCCTATATTTATATATGACTCAGTGAAATCAATGTATCTTGTGCCAGATATTCCTGACACTGCTTATGTATGCCCAGTAGAATCTGTAGTGATTCATTTTCTTGAGCTTGAGCATGATCTCAATGGAGCAAGAAATTTTGAGGCCTAGATCACTACAGGCATTAATCCTAATTGTTTATTCTAGTTACCCTTTTTTTTTGGATAGCATTTACATCCTCGTTAACAGGGAATGAGAAGAATGAGGGTAAGAGGGTTTGGTATGATGGCTAAGTTGCTTATCTCCCAAACACAAGGTACAAGGCTTGATTCTCACCTTTGAAAGGGAAGTCATCTAGTCTTTACCTAAAACCTATGAATGTCTTGGGTGTCCCAAAGAGTGTCTTTCAAGGGGGCTTTTTTGGTCTATTTTCCTAATCTTTGAGGTATGTACAAAAATGGCACTGTTCAACTGGGCTGATCATGCTATGAGTGATCATGTGATCTGGGAACATAGGCTTAAAACTAGCTTGCCTAATACTATACACATTCACACACGCAAAGAAAAAAAAACATAGCTGCAACACAAGCACTACAAAGTGTCTATACAGAAGTTCTAAAATAAAGTATCATCTTATGTTATTATATCAAATGGAGGGAAATGGGGTGGTAGGACAGTCAAAAAGGGTAAGACAAAGAAGGAAAGTGCACAGTAGAACAATGGAAAGATAGGTGTTGTGTCAGGGCAGAGGAAGAAGAGTGCATTTTCTTTTTGTAACAGCTGCCATTTTTATTTTCTGAAGAAGAGAAGGGAAGAGTAACATGGAAAAAGCATGGTTAGGAAAGAAAAGGGAAAGAAAGCAGGGGCAGATGACCGAACATAGAATACAGTACAAAGACTGACACAGAATGTAGTGACATATAAAGGAGGTAACAATTGAGAGACAGGGACTAACGGAGCATGGATAAGTGGTGACAGGGAGGACTGGACTACAGCCAGGGAATGGGGAGATGGAGGAATTCCTAATACTCCTTAGTGGGGACAGTGACAGAACCCTCATACCTGGCAATGTCTTAGAAGTGGGAACTGGGCTGATGATGACTGCCAGAATGTTTGTAGGGAATGCCGTGAGTATTGACACATACCATTCCTGTATAATATCAAGTTGCACCTCCATATGATTTACTCAGACACGTGCATTTATGTTATTCAGGAACATCAGGGCTACAACAGAAAAAAAACTAGCATCAGATGGTACATGGGTGCCTATAGGCTTTGCATAGAATTAGCTTGTAGCAGTCTGCGTGCAACATGTTATGAAGCATGTTTTGAAGCATGGTGTAGACCATAGGTATCTCACTGCATATCTCCAGAGCATACTGCAGTGCGCCACCAGATGCATCCAGGCAGTGAAAATGCTGCTTCTCCAATCCAAACATGTTTGACTGTGTTACGTGTCTGTGACAGTGCAGTGCTGTATGCTGTCCTCAACACAGTCTGTGTGTTCCAGGTGGGGCTGAGACACTAAAATATATCCATCATCACTTGTAAAACACAGCAGCAAACAACATTATGACTGGTCTGCTACCTACATTCATGGTACCAGACAGGCCAAAAAAAGGTGGCAAATATATCCACTTGCCAGCTAGATGACCCTATAGAATGTTACCCCACAGGAAACATGTTTATATTGCATATGTGCCGGGTCCCATACCTCTCAACTTTTAAAGTCCAAAGTTACTGAGAAAGCAAGAAACATTTAGAGAAAAGGCCCCAAATTAGAGAGATTTTAAATTCCAGTAGTATTAACTTAGGACTTTTCAAAATAATTTCCAGTTTCAGGTAGGAGAGAGCAAAAGTCTGAAAACAAGAAAGGGAGTTCCTTCAAACTCTGGACAATTGAGAGCTATAGTGCCTGACATGGGATTCATAGGAATTGCTTGGATGTGACACAGACATCTTGAGTGTAATAATCTGTGCACTGCATACCACCTGGAAGTGGTTTGAGTGGAATCCTTTTAAGCTGATATATTGGATGCAATCTAAAGCAGCTAAGACCTTGATAGTAATGTAAATTCAGTCAGTAGTCCCCATGACCTCAGGTAAATGTAATCTGTTTTAGAATATCCACAAAATAGTAGTTCTCTTCTCTTACTGGAAACCAAATCTGCTTGTCCATATCATGCAGAGTCACATCAAGGAACAGGTGTCCAATTTATGAGGCTGATGCCTGATAAACGTCTAATAAATCTGCTGAAAAGTCTCAAAAGCAAAGATGGCTAATGTTACGCAAACCTCTGTGCCCATTGGAATAGGCAGTCCATGTATCCTCCCTGTTTCCATCTGAGGACAGCACATACCTGATTGCTGCTACATGATGTCTCTGCCCACAGAAATGATGGTACACCAGCTGTGTTGGACTCTTCTGTGACCCAGAACATAGCAACTTACAAAATTATCTTCAATGGCTCCCAAGGCACCCACTAACATGTGCTTCCCAGGTAATGCAGATGCTACTCCTAGCATTTAAGTATGAATTTTACAACTGCACAGTAAAATGTGAATGTGCTCAAAAATTCTGATCATTACACCTCGCTTTGTTAATTGAATATGTTTCTGAATTGTACAGCTGTGTTTTTTTTCACTGCTTGCATATGCAGTGGTTGTCACAGGCATATTGAATCTTACTGGCATGTCATTATGTGGCCACTTACATGAGATGCATACGACTTTATGTTGGCACACCACACTCTGTCTTACTGAATTGTCTGAATGCTGCCACTTACCACATCATTTCACATAATGTAAAGTGCTATATGTTTTTGAATACACACAGAAATACATGCACACGCCTCAGATACACATACTAGAAAACAGAAGTTGGAAAATCTGAGATTAAAAGGTAGGATGCAAAATATCAAAGTAGAGAAACTAGAAGTTATACGGTGACAAACTATTGAATAGTTTTTCTTTTCCCTCTGTTTATGCTACAAGTCTAGGCAATTCAAATGATTTAAAAATGCAGTTTAAAACTGGACAAAATACATTTAATGTGAATAAATATTCATTTTAGTTTCTCCAGTTCAATCCTCGGTTGGGGTGCCTTCTGTGCGGAGTCTGCATGTCTTCCCTGTGGTCGCTTGGGTTTCCTCCGGGTGCTACGGTTTCCTCCCACATCCCAAAGACATGCTGTTGGTGGATCGGACACTCTAAATTGGCCCTAGGCATGAATGCCTGCATGTGTGTGCCTTCTGTGGAAGGTTGGGCACCGGGTTGGCAACTTGACACCATAAAACTTTACTGCTAATCATGAGTGGACAGGTGATCCGCTGTGGCGACCCCTAACCAGGAAAAGCCAAAAGAAGAAGAAATATTCATTTTAGTTTGCATACTGCACAATGTACACAATTAATCAAATGTAATAGTGTTAATTAAAAGTAATATGCACAGAATAGCTTTTAGGCATATGTGGCATCATTTAATTGTTTAGACAAATGCTCTAGAAAAATATTTAGGCACTAATAATATATAATGTAAGAATTTAAGATTTATTTATCCCTTTTAGGTGTATTACAGAGATTAGGTTAATTTATCTTAAGCAAGATAACAAATTCTTTAATTCTTTAGAATACAGTGCATTGTATTTACTTCAACATTTGGCATTGTTTAAAACAGGGAAAGCTAACATTCTGTTTATCATCAGTCTTATTTAATTTTGTGAGCTGTGCTTGGTTAATGAAACCCTGAGTTTCAGGAATGAACAGTCAGGCATTTTACATGCGTAGTACATACTAATATATGTATGGACACAAATATGCACACATAAAACATTACATTGCTTTGCAGCTTTAATTAGTACAAATGGAGTTTTTAGTAGCTGAAACTTGAATCATACACTTTTAAGACACTGTCATATGCAGTTATCATTTTGTACAAAACTAGTTATCTACTGAAGAAACAGATTTGGTCTAAGGGAAAATTAAGGATTATAATCCTGTTGCTAGAAACTGCTCGTGTAAATCATAGAAGTTATAGTGAGCACAAAAGTGAAATTAGTTAGGTTAGAAGACCTATAGTCATTGTCACATGATGAAACATACGGGAGGCCAAGACTTAAAAGAACTATAGGATAAAAACTGCTAATGAAAGTCTGAGGTAAACTGAGGCATTGGATAGGAAACTATGCTCTCAGATGCTAGTTTTTTTAATTGCAAGTTATGAAATGGGTTGGTAGAAGTTAAGTATGATATATTTTGATAGAAATAACTGAGGATGTAGGTAAAGTCTGACAACAAAGCCTATTTTTCAATGTGCAGCTTAGTAGGGATGATGAGAAAACACTGAATGGAAAAGCGTATTGCTGTATAGATCTTTAAAAGCAAGCCACACAGCAAAAAGTTCTCCAGTTCAGTTCTCGACTGGGATTCCTTCTCTGTGGAGTCTGCATGTTCACTCTCTATTCACAATTGTCTGTAGGTTTGAGTACATGCATGTGTCATATGGAAGAAAGACATGTCAACATACTATTTTCCCCTTTGCCTTGTATATTCTCCAGATAGCAATAGCTGCCCACAGGTGGGGGAGTCATGTTAAGAGATGGTTGTGACTCATGACAGAGAGAAAAGCTAGGCTAATGCAATAAAACAGCAGTGTTGTCCACTAGACCATTCTGTGTTTCAGGTTTGACACTCATACACACTGGCAGAGCTGGAATATTGAGGAATGACAATGTTTTCAATGCTTCTGGTATGTTAGGAAGGGTTGAGATATCTGTGATGTTAGTTTTCTCTGTGTGGTTTGCTAGGATGATTTTTTTTTTGTTAACCTTTTTTATAGTTAAGTGCTTTAGGTACTTTCTGAGATCCATCATCTACAAATGTAAATATTTAACCTCAAAGTGTGATTCAATACCTTTTTATAAGTGTTTTCATTATGTCTGAATACTTGAAAAACTGATGGACAGTATTTGGGCTATGCTTATAAACAAGACAGTGTCTAGATGTACCTGAATGGTACCTGATCTCAGGTGTAATCTGTAGAGCTACTAGATGCTTAAACATTCCAAAGTTATAGTTACCTCACAGTGGTAGCACAGTGTTTAGAAAGTATTCCAGTCTGGCATTCTACCATTCTTGGAGTGCTAATTCCTAATGAAATCCAAACTAAGTAATTCCACTTTTTTAATAAAACACATTACTGCAGTTGCAAATGCAGTACCAGCAGTAACTACAGTACTCACTGCAGCTACAAATAAGAGGCACAGTGGTGCAGCAGTTAGTGTTGTCACCTCAAAGCAAGAGGTTCTCCAGTTTGATTCTCGGCTGGATAGCCTTCTGTGTGGGTCTGCATATCCTCCTTGTGTTTGTGGGGGTTTATTCCCATCTTCCGAAGACAGGCAGTAGGTGGATTGGACAATCTAAAGTGGCCATAGATATACAAGTGCGTGGTATGGAAGAACAACTGTATGAGGGCTTGTCACCCACCAGTGTGAACCTTGGCTCTAGATGATTGTCACTTTTGAAGTGACAGCCTGACCCCATATGAGAAAATGGGTTGCAGATGGCTGGATGGACTACAATTGCAAATATTTTGCTCTCTTAGCAGAAAATCTAATAACAGGGCAGTGATTACTCAGATTTAATGGCATAATTTCTGGAGCAGATGGTTTATTTGTCCATTTTCTAAATGATCTAGTTTATTTTCTAGACCTGTGCTTGCACAAAACATGACAATTGTTGATCTGTTACAATGTTTTTTTTTTCCTCCACATGATGAACTATAGTTTTATAATCTGATCTTACTTTATATTTTATTTATTTATGGCAACCCGATTGCCATAGTGATTCTCATGCAAAAAGTGCACTCCCTCCCCAGTTACCAAGTTTGGGTCATGATCAGTAACATTCAGGGATATGGCTGTCAATGAATGTTATACAGGACTACACCCTCTCAGTTTCTTTTACCATAGCATCCACTACCCAGTATATGATGGACTGGTAAGGGTTAGAGGAGTATTAATATTTCTCTTTGCTAAGATTCAGTGAGATCAATAATATTGATATTTTGTTAGCCTACCCATGCCTTCAGTTTGAGACAGTTTTTGTTTATGACTCTATGACTTAATAATAGTGGTGTTTACCTCATTATCATAGTGCTAGTGTATGTTTGATAGCCAGAGCATCATAGTTCTGCATAGCAGACTTCAATGGCATTGAGTATGGGTTCAAGGAGGGAAAAAAAACAAGTAATTCCCTCTTATTTTAGTGTAGAATAAGAGAAACTTTACTGCTTCCAGAGTGCTGAGAAAGATGGGAATGTGCTATGACTTAAACTGAAATGGGAAGCAAGGAAGGGTAGGGTCATCAGTTTGTAACAGAAGGTCATAGAATGAGGGGATTACCAGCCACTGAATGAAGGAGAGTTGGGAGGAATAGGATAGCTATTGGAATTATCATGCACAGACATTGGTAGGTCTCTATTTTCTGCTGGTGTGGGAAGAGCGTATGAGTGTCCTGTAAAGAGGTTATTTAGAGGACAACAGCACTATCTGGTATTAGTGTATAGGAAAAGAATACCCACTACTACTGGGATGGAGGAAACTAGAAGTGTCCATCATCAGAGATACCAGTATGCTAGTGGACTTCAACTTATTTCAGAATCTGAGGAACATCCTCCTTTTTCCCCCCTCAATGTACTCTGTCTCTATATCAACACACATTTTCTCCAAGAAAGCATGGATCAGACTTCTGCAATCACATAATAACATTCATCATTTTTTGGAAGACCAGGAGACAAGGAAAACCTGAGGAGCACTGCAAAGCAGCACTGTGGGTATTTCATGGATGAGTGGCCTATGCTGCATGTTAGCATGTCTCACAGGACTGTTAACATGTTGGACTAATGTGTGCCAATATTCTTTCTTTCAGCTGAACAGAAATTTTGTAGATAAAATTGAAGACCAGGAGACCAGGAAAGTTGAACTGTAGGATTTTTCATATTAGTGCAGCTTGTGTAGATCTTTTAGCCTTCTTTTAGGTTTATCAGATTTCTAAATATTTACCAGTAATGTATTGACCGCAACTTT
Source organism: Protopterus annectens (assembly GCF_019279795.1). Taxonomy (NCBI): domain Eukaryota; kingdom Metazoa; phylum Chordata; order Ceratodontiformes; family Protopteridae; genus Protopterus; species Protopterus annectens. The sequence goes on from NC_056742.1 coordinate 48,416,621, forward strand.
GAAGTTGAATTATTTTTACATCTGTGGTTCAGACTTCAGCTGCTACTGTTAGCCAGTGGACATTAATTTTTGCAACTTAGCTAACTTTAGAGTGCATGGCATATTGGACAGCATTGTTGCATTTGCAGGTCTGTGCTGAGATTGTCTGGAGAACTGGAGAGTGTTGGCAATATGGCATGCTGGCATGTCTGTTGGCTCATCAACTGAGAATAAGGCAAAATATGGATCTAATGGATGGTGTACTAGTGAAGAACATCAATCCTGAGTTGGCTTAGTGGGCTAATACACTATGCTGTAGTTCAGAAGGTACTGTGTTTGAGAGTTGCTAAGGGTGATTACTTTGAGGCCCCAGTGGCCTAATGGATAGAGGCCTCAGTGGCCTAATGGATAAGGCATTGGCCTCCTAAGCCAGGGATTGTGGGTTTGAGTCCCCACTGGGGTGATATAATCTTGCATTTCACACTGAGCTGATTGAAGGAAAGACATTGAGGAAACTCGGAGCTATAATATATAACATTAAGTATCCTGTTTTTTTGTTTATTTTGTTCTTTATTTCTTTGTTATTTATAGCACTTTGTGTACTGTGTATTTTTCTAGCTAGTTTCACTGTGTGTGAGGTATTAACTGGAAATTGTCCACTTTTAATAAGCATCTGTTGGGTTGTTTGTTTCTGATAACTTGTTGCAGTTAAACTCTTTTCTAGAGGCGCCTTTAGCTGTTTAAAACTTTCATTTAAAGGCTCACTGCTGCTTTTCAGCTGTGAGAAACATTTCTGCAGTTTGTTCTAAGTAGTGGGGATATTTGTAGCATTTCCATATTCAGGCTTGTATTTGGGCCTAGTGTTTGTGGAGGCTGTGTGTCTGAGCACATATTCAGGGACATCTTGGTTTAGCCAAAGCCATCAGGCATTTCAGTGAGAGAGAATTGTTTGAGGTCATTGGCTGACTGAGGTCACCTGGACTACAGCTTAGACTAAGCACCTCATTGGTTCTTTGAGATTTCTTTCTTAAAAGCTGTCTCAGGTTTCAACTTTCTGTTACCTAAGAAGTTCAGTTGTGAGTGTTCTGCCATTTCACACTGAGCTGATAGAAGGAAAGACACTGAGGAAACTCGGAGCTATAATATATAGCATTAAGTATCCTGTTTTCTGTTTATTTTGTTCTTTAGTTCTTTGTTATTTATAGCACTTTGTGTACTGTGTATTTTTCTAACTAGTTTCACTGTGTGTGAGGTATTAACTGGAAATTGTCCACTTTTATTAAGCATCTGTTGGGTTGTTTGTTTCTGATAACTTGTTGCAGTTAAACTCTTTTTCTAGAGGCTCCTTTAGCTGTTTAAAACTTTCATTTAAAGGTTCACTGCTGCTTTTCAGCTGTGAGAAACATTTCTGCAGTTTGTTCTAAGTAGTGGGGATATTTGTAGCATTTCCATATTCAGGCTTGTATTTGGGCCTAGTGTTTGTGGAGGCTGTGTGTCTGAGCACATATTCAGGGACATCTTGGTTTAGCCAAAGCCAACAGGCATTTCAGTGAGAGAGAATTGTTTGAGGTCATTGGCTGACTGAGGTCACCTGGACTACAGCTTAGACTAAGCACCTCATTGGTTCTTTTGAGATTTCTTTCTTAAAAGCTGTCTCAGGTTTCAACTTTCTGTTATCTAAGAAGTTCAGTTGTGAGCATTCTGCCATTTCACACTGAGCTGATCGAAGGAAAGACACTGAGGAAACTCGGAGCTATAATATATAACATTAAGTATCCTGTTTTTTTGTTTATTTTGTTCTTTATTTCTTTGTTATTTATAGCACTTTGTGTACTGTGTATTTTTCTAGCTAGTTTCTCTGTGTGTGATGTATTAACTGGAAATTGTCCACTTTTATTAAGCATCTGTTGGGTTGTTTGTTTCTGATAACTTGATGCAGCTAAACTCTTTTTTTCTAGAGGCTCCTTTAGCTGTTTAAAACTTTCATTTAAAGGCTCACTGCTGCTTTTCAGCTGTGAGAAACATTTCTGCAGTTTGTTCTAAATAGTGGGGATATTTGTAGCATTTCCATATTCAGGCTTGTATTTGGGCCTAGTGTTTGTGGAGGCTGTGTGTCTGAGCACATATTCAGGGACGTCTTGGTTTAGCCAAAGTCATCAGGCATTTCAGTGAGAGAGAATTGTTTGAGGTCATTGGCTGACTGAGGTCACCTGGACTACAGCTTAGACTAAGCACCTCATTGGTTCTTTTGAGATTTCTTTCTTAAAAGCTGTCTCAGGTTTCAACTTTCTGTTACCTAAGAAGTTCAGTTGTGAGTGTTCTGCCATTTCACACTGAGCTGATTGAAGGAAAGACACTGTGGAAACTCTGAGCTATAATATATAACATTAAGTATCCTGTTTTTTGTTCATTTTGTTCTTTATTTCTTTGTTATTTATAGCACTTTGTGTACTGTGTATTTTTCTAGCTAGTTTCACTGTGTGTGAGGTATTAACTGGGAATTGTCCACTTTTATTAAGCATCTGTTGGGTTGTTTGTTTCTGATAACTTGTTGCAGTTAAACTCTTTTTTTCTAGAGGCTCCTTTAACTGTTTAAAACTTTCATTTAAAGGCTCACTGCTGCTTTTCAGCTGTGAGAAACATTTCTGCAGTTTGTTCTAAATAGTGGGGATATTTGTAGCATTTCCATATTCAGGCTTGTATTTGGGCCTAGTGTTTGTGGAGGTTGTGTGCCTGAGCACATATTCAGGGACATCTTGGTTTAGCCAAAGCCATCAGGCATTTCAGTGAGAGAGAATTGTTTGAGGTCATTGGCTGACTGAGGTCACCTGGACTACAGCTTAGACTAAGCACCTCATTGGTTCTTTTGAGATTTCTTTCTTAAAAGCTGTCTCAGGTTTCAACTTTTGGTTACCTAAGAAGTTCAGTTGTGAGTGTTCTGCCATTTCACACTGAGCTGATCAACGGAAAGACACTGAGGAAACTCGGAACTATAATATATAACATTAAGTATCCTGTTCTTTGTTTATTTTGTTCTTTATTTCTTTGTTATTTATAGCACTTTGTGTACTGTGTATTTTTCTAGCTAGTTTCACTGTGTGTGAGGTATTAACTGGAAATTGTCCACTTTTATTAAGCATCTGTTGGGTTGTTTGTTTCTGATAACTTGTTGCAGTTAAACTCTTTTGTAGAGGCTCCTTTAGCTGTTTAAAACTTTCATTTAAAGGCTCACTGCTGCTTTTCAGCTGTGAGAAACATTTCTGCAGTTTGTTCTAAGTAGTGGGGATATTTGTAGCATTTCCATATTCAGGCTTGTATTTGGACATAGTGTTTGTGGAGGCTGTGTGTCTGAGCACATATTAAGGGACATCTTAGTTTAGCCAATGCCATCAGGCATTTCATTGAGAGAGAATTATTTGAGGTCATTGGCTGACTGAGGTCACCTGGACTACAGCTTAGACTAAGCACCTCATTGGTTCTTTTGAGATTTCTTTCTTAAAAGCTGTCTCAGGTTTCAACTTTCTGTTACCTAAGTAGTTCAGTTGTGAGTGTTCTGCCATTTCACACTGAACTGATTGAAGGAACGACACTGAGGAAACTCGGAGCTATAATATATAACATTAAGTATCCTGTTTTTTTTATTTTGTTCTTTATTTCTTTGTTATTTATAGCACTTTGTGTACTGTGTATTTTTCTAGCTAGTTTCACTGTGTGTGAGGTATTAACTGGAAATTGTCCACTTTTATTAAGCATCTGTTGGGTTGTTTGTTTCTGAAAACTTGTTGCAGTTAAACTCTTTTTTCTAGAGGCTCCTTTAGCTGTTTAAAACTTTCATTTAAAGGCTCACTGCTGCTTTTCAGCTGTGAGAAACATTTCTGCAGTTTGTTCTAAGTAGTGGGGATATTTGTAGCATTTCCATATTCAGACTTGTATTTGGGCCTAGTTGGTGGCTTTGCAGTTACCCGCCCCTAGTGTAAATTTGATCTGGGACCCTCCTCCCTGTCTAGTGTCATTACCTCATTCTACCCAGTACAGGGAGAACATTTGAGAAGGCCAATCAGCTTAGTTTCTGCTACTCCTTTCTCTCTTTCCTTTCTCTCTTTCCACTTAAAAAAAAAAAAATTATCTGCTTTTACTGTATTTGTGTTTCTTCCTACTTTTTTTGCTTTTGCATCATCTTAAAAGTACTCAATTGTATTTATTACTGTTTGGTGTAACTCATTATAAGCCTTTTACTTTAAGCACTTGGGCTTCAGACCAGTTGTTTTACATTAAGAAGGTTTGTGGTCTGCACTGTAGCGGCAGAACAGGAAGCTTACATCCTTCTAAGTTGGGAACTGCTGATTGAGGGCTCAGTGTCTGTTATTCTAAAAGTGTATTAATTCTGGTTTAAGTACTTGGGCTTCAGGCCAATTATTTTACATTAAGAGGGTTCGTGGTCTGCACTCTTGTGGGAGCAGAGGCTGGACTCTGCCCTTCTGAGCTGGGAATTTCTGGTTAAAGGCTTATAGTGCCTGCATATTTGAACTGCTTCTTACTGAAATTGGTACACCTTGTTTGCTGTAGCATAGACTAGATCCAGGCCTGCTGAATCTTGCTTTGTTTGTATAACTTGAGCACTAATCCAGGCATTCTTTAAAGTATTCAATTGTATTTATTACTGCTTGGTAGTAACTTGATTAAAGTGTAGCTATCATTCTAAGTCTTTTGGATTAAGCACTTGGGCTTCAGACCAGTTGTTTCACATTAGGAAGGTTTGTGGCCTGCACTGTGGTGGCAGGACAGGTAGCTTACATCCTTCTAAGTTGGAAACTGCTGAATGAGGGCTCAGTGTCTGTTATTCTAAAAGTGTATTAGTTCTGGTTTAACCACTTGGGCTTCAGGCCAGTTATTTTACATTAAGAAGGTTCGTGGTCTGCACTCTTGTGGGAGGAGAGGCTGGACTCTGCCCTTCTGAGCTGGGAATTTCTGGTTAAAGGCTTATAGTGCCTGCATATTTGAAATGTTTCTTACTGAAATTGGTGCACCTTGTTTTCTGTAGCATAGACTAGATCCAGGCCTGCTGAATCTAGCTTTGTTTGTATACTTGTTGTTTGTTTGCTTGTTATTTCCCTGAAATGCTAATTCCACCTAAAACACGGCTTTTCAGCACTTCTGTGGATCCCTAGTGATATCTGCATTGCTTACTGTACTTATTTCCTTGTTTCACTTGAAAGAAAGTTACTGTTTGTCATTTTTGCATTTAAGTTACCTGTAACACATTGCATTTAAGTTACCTGACACTTGCTCACTAAGTCAGCACTAAAAAATTAAAAGCACTACACCCTCACAAACTCCTCTTGAGTACCTTGTTCCCCATTGGCCCTTTTTTCAATTATAAAGGAATTCCCAATACTATTCTAGCATGTCCAAAGGTCAGTTGTCAATCTCCTCTCCAGTCCAGCTGGTGAATCTGGGAATCTTGAGGCAATTTTACAAATGCCTCATGTACACAGACAACCCTCTCCTCCTCCCAACAAATTCCAAAACATGTGAGAGATGCAACCATATAGTCAAACTGGAGGCTAAGCTCTCTCAATTCAGTATTGGCATAACCAGTCAGGAGGAGAAGGAAACCACACTCACTACAATTCCAGTCTCACATAGACCTACCACGACAGCAAACCAAACACATAAACACACAAAACATACTCGGAGGCTCTAAATAAAAATCTGCCTAAGCAGCAGAGACCTTCAAAGCAGACACCCAAGCAACCGCTACCCCAAAACAAAACACGTGAAACACATAGCTCACAAAGCCAATGTGCCGAACAGTCACAGCCCTTAAGGCTAAACAACACACCTGATACACTTGTAATAGGTGACTCTATCGTCAGGCACACTGACGTCCCGCTCACCAGGCTGAACAAGGAGAAGGTCATGGTGAGCTGCCTGCCGGGCGCTAGGATCCGCCACATAACACAAGCACTCAGGTCACTCCAAGGCAAGTACAAATATGACTCAGTCATTGTCCATGTTGGTGTGAATGACCTAAGACATACCTCCCTGGACTACATGAAAAGAGACATAGAGGAGCTCTCTGAGCATGTAGCCCAGGCCTGTATGACCCTGACCTTGAGTAGCATCTTACCGTCACCAAGAATGATGCCACAATATGAAGACAAGATGATCAATTTCAACAATTGGCTTAAGTATTGGTGTCATTCAAAGGGGATCCAATGCCTGTCAGCCTGGGAAGACATGCTCGACAAGCCACGATGCTTCGCTAGGAACGGCTTGCACCTGTCACCCTGGGCTTTGGATATTGGCAAAGGCTCTTGCTACCCCATAGTGCCTTTTTTAGGCAAGGCTCAAAAGACAAACCCACCTCCATAGGTATCACAAGGGATAAGAAACTAAGAGTAATGCTACTCAACGCCAGAAGTCTAAACCTCAAGATGCACCACTTTTCGAAACTCTCCTTAGCATGGAGAACATCAATATCTGTGCAGTAACAGAAACATGGTTCAAGGCTCCCGAGAGCACCCCAGCACTACCAGGTTATACCTCATACCATGCTTTTCAGCCCCAAAACTTGGACCAAACCACAAAAGGAGGGGGAGTATCAATATTCGTCAAAGATACCCACACCTCCAGGTTGATGACACAGCACGAAGCATCAGAGACTATCCATGTGCAACTAACAGTGGGCAAAACTGCCTTCCAGTTTATAGCCTGCTACAGACCACCCTCCCAAACCCAGGAACCCCACTCGGCCTTCCTGAGAACACTGGAAAATATGAAGGTCTCTCCAAACACCATTATATTGGGCGACTTCAACTACCCAAACATAGACTGGGAGCATTAATCTAGCTACAACACCCTAGCCCAAAGGTTCCTAGAATTTATAAACTCAAATGCTATGGAACAACTAGTTACCACTCCCACAAGAGGGGAAAACATACTGGACCTGATCATCACCAACATGGGGACTCTATTCTCCAGACCAGAAGTGTATCCCTCACTGGTAAGATCAGACCATAAACTAATCTCACTGGATATTCACATCCCGACCCCACCCCCTGCCCAGAAAACCACAGTGAAAAACTTCTCTAAAGCAAATTTCACACTCCTCAAAACCGAGGTGGAATCCTTCAAAGCCCCCAGGCCTGTGGAAAATACGGCCCAGACCGCAGAATCCTTTATAAACGCATTCTATGAACATCTTCAGGAATGCATGGATCATGCAATCCCAAATAAAACCAAGACTCAATCCTCCAAAGGCAGACATTTGGTCTGGTGGACCCCAGCCATAAACAAACTCTACAATAGAAGGAGGAAGCTACTACATGATAGAGCAAAATCCCATAAAGGGAAGGCATCTCTGATCAGTATTAGCAAAAAACTACGGGCACTCATAAAATCGTCTATGGCCAGCTTTGAGAGAAAAATTGAACAGGACACTAAGGATAATCACAAGGCTTTATTTAGTTATGTTAGGAACCTGGGTGGGAATTCCCAGATATGCTCAGAATTAGTCCAAAATGACAAAAAATACACCGAACCCACAGACATTGCCAACATCCAAGCTGACAGGTTCAGCACAAACTCCCCCCCCCCACCTAAAGGGCAAATATCTATCCCAGCAGAGTGCTGCCCCCCTGACATCTCAGATGCTCAGGTAAGAGCCGCCCTCTCCAAAGCAAAAAACACAGGATCAATGGGACCAGACGGTGTCCCGGGCTGCGTCCTACATGAACTCCAAGAAGAGCTAAACCCAAACATAAAACTACTGTTCATTCTCAGCCTTACTACAGGATATGTGCCCAAAGAGTGGCGTACAGCAACAGTGGTCCCTCTCCACAAAGGTGGTGCCTCAATGGATCCTGGAAACTATCACCCCATAAGCCTGACTAGCTTGGTCTTCAAAGCTATGGAAAGGATCATCATGGACCTCATAAATAAAGATATTGGGGACCTACAGACACTGGATCCTACCCAGTTTGGCTTTGTTAAGGGCAGATCCTGCCTCTTAAACCTGGTCGATTTCTTTGAAACAGTCACCAAGGCCATTAACGAGGGGAAGGTGGTCCACGCAGCCTACCTGGACCTTGCAAAAGTCTCCGATACAATACCACACTCGGGCATTATAGATAAGCTCACCAGCTTAAATATAAACCCCTATGTCACTAGATGGGTTGCAAACTGGCTCAAGGACAGAACCCACATGGTTAGAATTGTTGGAGCCATGTCAGACTCCAAACCAGTTATCAAGTGGCATCCCACAAGGCTCAGTCCTGAGACCTCTCTTGTTTGGTATATATTTCTCGGAGGTACAGGCCAACACTGAAGGACTGTGGCTGACCAAGTTCACAGATGACTGCAAACTGGACGCCATAATCGACTCTCCAGCCGACACAAGCATCCTCCAAAAGGGCCTCATAGAAACAGACAACTGGTGCCAGAGCCATGGCCTCAAGCTAAATGCCAAAAAGTGTATAGTCATCCCCTTTGGCAAAAACAAAGTGCCCACAAATTACCACATAGGTGGTAATCCATTAAGTACAGAAGAAGTAATTAGGGACCTGGCGACCCAAGTTGATAGCAATCTCTCATTTGACAACCACGTGGCCAAAGTGGTTAGAAAAGCATTTTCTATAGCCCACCTAATCATGAAGGGATTCACATCTAGATCAGGGGAGGTCATCGTGCCTCTTTACTCATCCCTCATCAGGCCCATAATTGAGTACAATGCCCCTTTTGGGATGTAGCTTACCAGACACCTGCAGCAACTGGAAAGACCCCAAAAGTACCTCACCAAGAGGATCAAAGGGCTCAAACAGATGCCATATGCTGCCCGGTTAAAGAAACTCCAGCTCTACTCAGTGGCATACCACCTGCTCAGAGGTGATTTGTGCCTGATGTATAAAGCTATGTCCAACACGGAATTAATGGACATGCTGCACCTCAGAAAATCCAAATCCCATCGAGCTATGCGCTTGAGAGACTTGAACCTCAGCACTGAAATAAATAGGACATGCTGGAGGGACAGATTCATAACCCAGAGGCTCCCTTCACTCTGGAATAAAATCCCAGTCCAGGTTAGGCAGAGTCCCTCACTGACTCTCTTCAAGAGGAATCTTGATGAGTGGATGGGAGAGCATAGGTTTACCCCAAGTATCACTTCTGTGTCACTGTTAGACAGAGGCACAGTATACTAACCTCGAAAAAGGGCATAGCAAAATTAATTTAAAATGGGTGGCGAAAGCCAAACACACTCTGCCTAGGCTTATAAATGCCCTATGTCAGATAGCCTAGTATGAACCTACGAACCTATGAACCTATGAATCCTGTGCACTGATTTCTGGATGAGGAGTTTACAGCACAGGAGTTTCACCACAGAGTTTCACTCACATTCATAGTGATTTGATAAGTCTGACCTTTGGAAGCACCCTAGCTCCAGCCAGGGCACATAGCATTTCTTATTCAATTAATAGCTGGTGTTCCATGATTTTTATTATTTCTGTAGTCATTCAAATTATGCCTTAAACATACCCGTCTTACCATTTGGCTACACCATGTACCGAGTGATTTATCATATCTTTTCATTTAATTTTGTACTTCTGTGGCATTTGCGTTGGAATAAGTTTTCAAGCACCCACATTTCACAGTAGTTAATGTCTTCTGTTTGTCAGGGTGAATTGTAGCTTCAGGCATGGACCCAAATGAAATCTGCTTTACAGATCTTTTTAGTCAGTTTTCCAGTAGTAGTTGCATCTGCTTTGGGAGTTTTCCAGCCTTAACTTTATTATTTATTTTAAGCTATTTTATTATCGTTTTTAGCATTATCCAGCTTATGTTGAGGTTTTAGTTATTGTATTTATTGTGTTTTATTTTCTAGGGAAGGTAAGATGTCTGGGTGTTTTGTTTACACTAGGGTATCATTCATTGCATTGTGACGATTTTTTTACCCCTTCAGATGCTTCAGCTGTGCAGACACTTGTGGATTCTGAAAAAAACACAAAGGTGGTTGACAGGGCCTGGCCAGTGGAAGGTTTCAACAATAAAAGCAATTCCAAATAATGGGCACATAGAGTCAGTAAGGTCAGTTTGTAAAAATCTACAAGTAAAGCAGGTTTACTAAGAATCCATAAAGTTTTTGGGAAGAATCCCTTCCTCAGTGTGTATGGCAATGTTAAAATCAATTACTCTGTTATACATTCTAAAAATATCACAGCCCAATCAATGAAAAAGTGATCCTACATATAAAATCCTATATACAATTAATTGCATAAAAAAGCATACAAGCATATGAAAGCATTATAAAATGTTTTGCTTTCTCTTTAGTATAGGCTTAATACTTACAGCTGTATTTAAACCTGGTCTTGAATCAGTATTTATATGTGTAATCCATTCATATTCACAAATGACTATTGCATTATTCAGATCTCCTCCTCTTTTCTTCTTAAGTATACCATCCACAACCCTAAAAAGTAAAGTATGCCCTTCACCTGCCTCCCTAATGTGCCTAAATAGAGCATGTGCATCTGTTTTCCTTCATATTTCGGACTTATGCTCAATAATCCTGCCTTTAAACTTCCTATTACTCTTACATACATAACAAACAGGACATTTTGTACACCTAGCCAAATATATAGTATTCCTAGTATTACAAGTAGCATATCATTAAACACAAATTCCTTCCCAGCGACAAGATGTTTAAAAATATGATCACTCTCCAAATCTCTACAGCATGTACAACTGTAACAAGGAAAAGTACCTCTCTTACTACTCTCTTTGCTGTACAGGATGACTTTTTAAACCTTTATAGTATAGACGTTGTTTCAAGTTTGGGCAATTTTGGTATGCAAAAAATGATTTATACCTTATTAAATTTTTAATATCAGGCATAGTCATTAAGATACCACAGTTTTTTGTATAATATGTCATATCCCATGAGACCTTCTGTTGTACATTGTACCATATCACAAACCGTTGTTATTCTTTTTGTTACAATTTTGACCAACTCTATCTTTATGCCAAGCTGAGAAATATGGTGTGGCTTTATTTTCCCATGTATCTATAATATCATTTTGTATTTGCTGCAGCAACTTCATATCATATCCTTGTTCTAAAAACTCACCAATCATATCATCTATCTGGTTGACACATTGTACATTGCCTGTATTAAAACGACAGGCTTTTAACATTTGGATCTTCACTATACCTTTAAATACATGAGGTGCATGCATGCTGTTACTATGTATATATCTATTTGTCTGTACATCTTTTTTACATATCATAGCAGTGATAACATTGTCCATTTTCTTTAACCTTATGTCTAAATAATTCATATTCTCATGTGAATAATCAGCTGTAAATGTCAAATAATCAGTAGTTTGATTTAAATACTCAACAAACATCTCCAGGTCCGTTCTCATTCCATCCCATAATAAAACTATATCATCAACAAAATGCCGAGAAACAGCACTTTATTAAAGACGTCAGGACATTGATAAACATAACTATCTTCCCATTCTGCCACAGTAATATTAACGTACGTATTCACCACAGGCGTTTCCATCACAATGCCTGTCTTTTGATGGTATATAGAATCATAAAACATAAACACATTATTATTTAATACTATTTCAAACAATTCACAAAGAATTTTAATTTTTCTACCATCAAGGTTGTGTTCTTACAAAGAAAATTATGTACTGCTTCTATACCAACATTAATAGGGAAAAATGGAAAAAAAGAGATTTAATGTCTAATGTAACAAATAAAAAATTACTTCTATGGTTTTCATGCCAAGCATATAAATGAGTTAAGAAGTCTTTGGTATCTTTTATGTTACTCTTTAACAAAGGTAATTATACACTAAAGATTGACTGAAGGTAAAGAGAGTAGGTAGAGTTTTAATATGCTTGTATGCTTTTTTATGCAGTTGTACATAGGATTTTATATATAGGGTCACTTTAAATTTTAATTAATTTAATTGGATCTTTTCTTTGATTGGGCTGTGATATTTTTGGAATCTATAAGAGGGTCGTTGATTTTAACATTACCATACACACCGAGAAATGGATTCTTCCCAAAAGCTTTGTGGATTCTTAATAAACCTGCTTTACTTGTGGGTTTTTACAGACTTGCCTTACTGACTATACGTGTCCATTATTTGGAATTGCTTTTGTTGTTGTTTGTACTGTTGTTGCATTCCAGTGGTTTACCTCCATGCTGGTCCTTTTTTGGTTTTCAGTGGAAGGTTTCCCCATGTGTTTTCCCAGTGTAGTATCCTGGCACAACTTTCAGTTCCTAGGGGGTCAACATTCTTCTTCTTCTTTTCTTCTTCTTCTTCTGCTATCCAGAGTTCCAACCTTCTATCAACAACAGGTAATAAGGACCCAGCCTCCAGAGGCCTCTTTGAGTGCTGTATTCTAATGCAAGGCCCTTCCTCAACCAAACTGGATCATCTCAGATCTAATGCAGGATAATGAGCTAGCTTGATGATAATTATTTGGCAGTTATTTATCACCTGCTATTCTGTTTGGTTTTCAAAGTAGTCTAGTGTCCTGAGGGGGGTATGACTAGGGAAAGGGTGGAGTCACTCTTTGTGCTAGAACTAGACTACAGTTGTCTCAGGATACCACAACAGAGGCAAATTCCTTTACACATATCTTAGTTGCAGTAGCAAACTATAGGTTTCTCCTCATCTACTGCCCACTCAGTTGTGTGAGGACATTCCTTCAACATTTCACTGACATCCTCCTTGACTCCATTGTTGGTCCATGAGCATATTTTAATACTCTGTGACTTCAACCTTTGGGTCAACAATGAGTCAGTAGCTCAGGTTATTAGCTCTATAATTTATAGACTAGGTTACCCCTTGGACTCAGTGCTCCTGTTGGCTGTAAGGACATGAGAGCTGATGGTGGATTCAGTCTCATGGTCAGAACTTTTCATGGACTGCTTTGGCCTTTAAATCCCATACTTAGAAGCTCAGTTTATGAGCCAATGCTAATACATTCTACTGCACATATTAGTTCAGAGGTTTTTTTTCATCATTGATCCCGGAGTTCTCACTGAATTATGGTGCTGGTTCACTGGATGCTTTGGATTAAACTTTAATAGGTCTCTACTTGTAACTCTAGATTTTCCTGCTTCAAGTTGTATCTGCCCAGTTTCCATTAGAATGTGGACTCATGGTTTGATTATGATCTCCACCTTTTTTGTAGGAAAGAGAACACCTTGGAACATTGATGGTGCTAGACAGGTCTCTGGACAAGTTTCAGTTTTAGTAGCATCTTACAAAAATAAGATGGCTTATTTATCTAGAGAGACCTCTGCAGCATTTGTTTGTCCAGCCACAATCTTCTGTATGGCTGATGGCTTACTTGGATGACAGTCAGAAAAGATCTATTTACTTCTCAATGTGAATCTTTTGCTCATTTCTTCTTCAGCAAGGTTTTGGCTATGAGATCTGCCATTCCACCTCTGGACACCAATACTGTTCTCCTTTTACATCAGGAAAGGTATACAATCTTCCTAATTACAAGTTCATTCCTATTGTACTAGTTATACAATCACCAACCCCTGGCCCGGACCCATGTCCAACAAAACTAGTCACAGCTAGTCTTGATATCATAGGGCCAGTTATTTTTCAGATATTGGGTATGTCTTTAAAATTTGGAATTTTTCATTGGCTTTAAAGGAAGCCATGGTTATCCCTACCCCCAAGAAACCAAATTTTGATCCCAGTATACTTGATAATTTTTGCCCAATCACTAACCTGACATTTTTATGTAAGGTTATTAAGATGGATGTTTTCTTAACAGTTTCAGGCTTATTTTATAGGTAATGTATTCACATATCCTATTCAGCCTGGATTTTGCATTTGCTACAACACACAAGCTGCCATCATACAAGTAGTAAATGATGTCCTGATGACCAGAGACTGGTGGTTGATCATCCTCCATCTCCTGGTTGCATTTGCCATTGTTGATCATGGCCTTTTGGCTGAACATGCAAAGCCTTACTGTGGACGTTCCTCTATAATTTTAGGTTGGGTTACAGTCGTCACCCATTTCAGGCCATTTCCAAAGGCTCTGTTCTGGTCTGAACGTATCTTCACCATTATTTTGATTGGATGCAATAATACATTATAACCAATGGGAAAACACATGACCTTCCTATGCATTACTGGCTATATGTAACTTTTGGTGCTTGCCATAACTATTTATCCATACTTCTTTAGTATTTGATCATTAGATATGCATTTTATATATTTGTAATCACACAACCTTAATGCTCAGTGTACAATGGCACAATTGATGTCTTCATCCAATGGAGTGCTTCATGGTTTTTGTGTTAACTACTGGGTGATGCTTTTTTGTACACCACAATTATTTTTATTATTTTTGTCATTAGTTTGACCATAAATTAGTTTCATGCATCATCTTATGAATTTTTATCTAGCACGTGTGTATTCTTAAATAATTAATGTTACAGTATTTTGGTTCATGGCCAGTGTGCTTTTATTTTAGATACAGTTGGAATGCACACTCATTTAAGGAGTTTAATCGGATCGTTTTTTTGGTTACAAAAAAAGTATGGTTTCCAACCAATGGATCTATAGCTTAAGTCTACCATTTAATGAGTGCATTTTTGTTTTTTGTTTTTTTTCTCTGTATAGTGCTTTTGATTGGATGATGGGCTAGATTTACGAAAACTTGCACGGAGTGCAAGAAGAGTGTAGGAGCCCATGGAGGCAATATGTCTGCCGTGCGATCCAGGTACAGCCAGCAGGGGCGTGCACGAGAGCTGCTAAAGCTACTCTTGCACGGACAGTGTCATGGTATGCAAATTAGCTCATTTGCTGCTGAAAGCTATGCAAATGAGGTAAATTTGTAATCCAGGAAACACTAACCTGTCTGTGGAAGATTAGTGTTATCTGCAGAAATGTACTCCATTGGTAACGGAGTACCATTCTGCAAATAGCTAAACGGAGCTATGACACCTCCAAATAAAGGATGCATACAGTTGAGGAAGCATGCCAATGGCCAAATATAAGGCCATTGGCATTTATAAATGTTTAATAAAATCTAACTTTTTTTTCCCCCAATCTTCGATGTTTAAGTGTAGCGCAGCACCGCGCAAATGTACGGCGCTTTAAAAAACAAGACAATAATTTAAAAATAGCCAAAAATAGCCATTTTCACTAAAAAGCTTATCTTGCCATGCAGGCGAATGGCAGGCTGAAGACAACATGGCCACTGAGTAGTAGTTGCTAAGTGGGGGAAGCTCAGTGTGAGTGGTGTAACCATGTATTAGTAGGCAATCCTATGCAAATGAGGATAAGGATACTGAATTCCAATTTTCCCCAGCATGTGAGCCATGTCCCAAGAGTGTAAGTGTAGGAGTAGGTGAGTAGTAGAGTAGAATATAGGTAACATCATGAGAGGGTGTGTCAGAAAGGCTGTAAGATTATTGGAGCACAGTGTCTTGTGTTTGCCCTGAGTTGCTCAGGATTGCAAGAGGCATGTCTACAGTTGTCCTTTTTGAAAACCAGAAACCAAAGGTGTATGCCGTGAATATATCTGAAATTTCTTGCAAACATGCACACAGCATATGCGCGTGTGTGCACTCGTGTGCTCCTGTTTGCACGGTGCTGTCCTGGGAGGAAACAGAAAGGGAAAAGGAAGGAAAAGAAGTAATAGGAAGTTAACCAAGGAAAACTAGCAGAGCTGCCAGCTGAAATATATCACAATCAGCCAATTACACAGGTAGCAGACTAGCCCAGCCCAGCCCAGCCCAGTACTTTAAACTCTGCAAACAGCATTCTTTCCTGTTTTTTCCAAAGAACTCTGCAACACTGCAGTATACAAAGCGGGAAAGCTTAAAAACTTTAAAGTCAGAAAAAATGTTAGGGGCTGCTTTTGCTATCATAAATCAACATGTGCAAGGTGCTGAGGGTGGTGATGTTGTGAATGCTGCTGAGCAACCCACAGTGAGGAGATGGAGAAGAGTGTACAGACCCTAGGGTAACCTACCAGGGGCTACATGAGCTGGAGATAGTGGAGCACTATAGGGTGGACAGAGACCTCCTGCAGCAAATTGTTGAGCTGTGCCGGCCACGCCTCACACACAGAACCAACAGAGGGGAACCCATCCCAGTGGATACCAAGGTATGTGTTGGCCTAAGAATACTAGCTACAGGTACCTTCCAGAGGCCAACTGGTGATATGATGGAGATTTCACAGGCATCAGCATCCAGGGTACTGCACCAGTTCCTGGATGCCATGTCAGCACATGTCGGTGAGCATGTACATTTCCTCAATTCACGTGAGGCATTGGCCAGCAATATGTGTCTTTTCCACCAAATAGCAGAATAACCTGAGGCAGTGGGTGCAATAGACTGCACGCACATACACATCAAAGCACCACCCGGTGAGCTGGGTAGGGTATACATTAACCGCAAGGGCTTCCCCTCCATCAACTGCCAGGTCGTGTGCGATGCCCAGGGCATAATAATGAATGTGCATGCTGGCTGCCCTGGAAGTTTTCACGATTCCCACATCTGGCATCTGATGCAGCTGTACCAGATATTTGCCAGTGGAATGCTGGATACACACTGGAGCCATGGCTGATGACACCCATCAGAAGTGCACACACACCCGAACAAAAACTCCATAATGAGGCACATGCACAAACAAGAAACATAATTGAGCGTGTGTTTGGGATGCTCAAGTCACGGTTCAGGTGCCTGGACACATCTGGTGGAGCCTTGCAGTACTCACCAACTACATGTACCCAAATTGTCATGGTATGAGCCATGCCACACAATATGATCCTGTGGAAACAGCTGCAGGAGGAACAACATGGGGCAGTGCCAACCAGCCCCCCACCATTGCCAAGGCCTGCACAGGCACAGAGTGACTCGGAGGAGGAACAACCTGAGCCTGCCCCAGTAGGCAGAAGGAGGCATACCCTGTATGCCCTGGCCTTGGCAAAGAGGCAACACATAGCACATACACTGACTCAGTAGGAATCCTGGAAATGACACCTCTCTCTGACTCGCACATGCAGTAAAAGGGATGCCTAACTTGACACTACCTGTTTTCAAACATGTATAGGGAGTGTAATATGTGCATCCGACATAGGCAACCCTGCAGCACCACCTGAGTCATGAGTCCCTATTTTAAGCAATATAAAGCACTGCTAAGCACATTTTACCAGTATTGAGCATATTTAAATACAATTGCGCGTAGCTGCGTACCGGTCTATCCAGAGCAATGTTGGGCAATGTTGGGCAAAGTCGAGCAAAGTCGGGTAAACATGCTCACACCTGCTTTACTGTTCCTTAACCAGTCAGGTCTGCCCAGCTGGAAAATAAAAAGCAGTGACAGGGCTCGAACTCAGGATACTGTGCACTATAGTCACAGTACTGAACCACTAAGCCATGACAGCATTTCACTGCCACAGACACAACTTAAGTCACTCACACATACCAGTTGGGGGGAGGTCACATACCTAACAGTCACAGCCAGCAGGAAAATTGTAGACAAATGCAAACACAAACAAATGCTGTATCCTGCCCTCTGAAGAGGCATATGAGTAACCTCCCCAAGGCCTATGCAGACAGATAACAGCAGGCCAGGCAGTGTGATGTGGGTTGGGTAGGCTATGAAGTCACAAACTAATATGCGTGTAATTGGAAGCTAAGGTCTGTAGTACAGTGGTATGCCTCAAGCCAGTATGATAGGCAACAGTACAGACTGAAATGGAGTACCTGACATAGCAGTGCAGGCCTAGCAAATGTGTATAAGTGTCAGGTGTACCCCTCATCCTATGTACACCCAAAGTAACAATCAAGTGTGCCCCCAGGTAGAAATGTACAAATAATAGCTGTCCCCCCTGTATGTAGAAATGTTGATAAGTCTATGCAAATTGACTCATGGAAGCCCTGCAGGCACAGCGTGCTTCCAGTCGATGTACAACACAAAGGTGAGCCCTGAAGTAAAAAACAACTTGATTTTTCACACACATATAGTATATATGCCCATAGTGGGCATGCTCACACTAAACAAAATTTAGCAAATTTTCAAGCAACATACTGAAAGGTCATACTGGGCATGCTCACACACAAACAAATTTAGCAAATTTCAGTCAGCAACATACTGAAAGGTCATACTGGCAAATGTCAGTCAACAACATATAGAAAGGTCATACTGGGCATGCTCACACACTTAGGCCATGTCTGAGTACAGCAGGGGGCCACACATATCTGGCAGTTGCAGTTCTTACTCCAGACACTTGTCACTATTCACCAATCCTGCCTTGCATACACAGTGATATAAAAACAGACCCATATAATATATTGGACCCCTGCCATAATCAAACTATGTACTACAAGTGCTTAAGTTGTTCAATGAAAGTGAAAATGCAAAGAAGATCAATAAATCTCCGATCAGTATCATCAAGAAACAATGAGCACTCCTAACATTATCCAAGCCATGTCCTGGCAAAAATATTGCCAAAGAGTCCATAGAGAACCATGAAGCTTTATTTCGCTATGTCATAAATATCATTGTAAACTCATATATGTTCTGAGTCAGTGCAATGTGTAAATGAATACATGTACATGACTGACATTGCCAACATCTTGTCAGACAGGTTCATACATATTTACACCCCTCTCACTGACAAAAGGGCCCATTACCATACCTGAAGATTGTGGAAACCCAGAAATCACATATACAATGGTTAAACAGCTCTATCCAAACCTAAAAACACGGCGTCTATGGGATGACATAGTTTTCCTGGCTGTGTCATATGTGAACTCCAAAACAAACAGACCCTGCACCTGAACAGTCTGTTGAGATTTACCCTCTGTACAGGATATGAAACTGTTGAATGGGTTACAGCAACGTTTGGCACACTCCACAATTGTCGGTGCACAACAGACCATGAGAGAGCTATAGTCTTATAAGCCTAATAAGCCTGATCTGTAAGGCCATGGAGTCCATCATTATGGAACTCATAAACAGAGCTATTGGGAGCCTACAAACACCCAACCCTTCCCATTGTGGTTTGGTCAGGGGCAGATCATGGTTCCTAAACCTGCTAGACAGTTTTCAAGGCAGTCACCCAAGACATACATCAATGAAATGAGCTCCACACGGCCTACATAGACCTTGAAAAGCCCTTTTCCAACATCCCACACACTTGTCGTATCCACAAAATCAACAACATGTGCATAAACACATATGTCATCTGATGGATTGCCATCTGGGGCACAGATAGATCCCACAAGGTAAGAATTGTGGTCTCCTGTTCAAGCTGGTAACAACTGCTGTCCCCCATGGCTCAGTCCTGGGACCCCTCCTGTCTGATGTATACTTTTCAGAAATACAGTCAAAGTTTGTGGATGACTGCAAAAGGTTGTCATAATTGATATTTGGGACAACAGAGACATACTTAAAAGGGTCTCAGTCAGACAGATGGTGTCAAAAAAATTATGGCCTCGAAAGCAGTCATACAAATATAACACATAGGTGCAGCAAGCCTAAATATGAGGTAAATATAAAGGGATTTATGGACACATGTGGATAGTCATCTCTACTTCCAGAAACACATTCACAAAGTGGTTAGGAAATCATGCTATGTGTTCCCACAAATTGCCAAGGTCTTTGCATGTAGGTCAAAGGAGGTTCCCTCTACTCATCAGTCATCAGACACATCAGAGAGTATCACGGCACACTTGCGATGAATCTGACTAGGCACCTTCAGGAGCTGGAAAGACCACTGAAGTACTTCAACAAGAGGATTACTGACCTCAAACAGTTGCCCCATGCAACAAGAATGAATTTAACTCAATCTGTACTCTGTTGCATACTGTCTACTCAGGTGATCTCTGCCCAACAGACAGGTCCATGTCCAATGCAGAACTGATGTACATGCGCTATCTGAAGTAAACCCTCACTGTGCCACATGCTCTAGGGATATCATCATCACAACAATAAATAGAACATGTTGGAGGGATATAGTACTAACTCACAGACTTCCCTTGCTTTGGAACAGGCTCTCAACCTACATTAAGCTGAGTCCCTAACTGACACTCTTCCAGAGGAGCCTTGATGAGTGTATGTGAAACTGAACTGTCACACCATGGATCACTTCATCAGCTCTACTACACAGAGGCCTAGGGAACTAACCCCATGTGTGGTGATAGCTGCACACTCTGGCCATACTAATATATGCTTTCAGGCAGATAGCCTATTACCTACATATGTACCTATATATATGTAGGGGGAACACAGTATAATAAGCCAAAAGATGGATGGGCAGAGATGTGTGTAAGAGGGTGACCATGACAGGGAGCTATCCAGGACTGTCCCACCCAGCACACATCCCAATGGCACAAAAGATATGAGGTGCACATCTCACCCACTGTACGTAACAGCCACCAGTATCTGTAAGCATTACAGTGTATGTGGTCCATGTGCCTGCTGTACAACATGACTGTACAATGAAGTACACATCTACTATCTGTAGACATGTACCTGTCACATAGGTTCATAGGTATGTAGTAGACTATCTTCACAAAGGCATATATTAGCCTAGGCAAGTTGTGCAGCTTTCACCACCCCATTGGGTAGTCTCCCAAGCCCTAGTTCTAATAGTTAGTACCCTAAGCCCCTTTCTAGTGGGGCCGCTGATGTGATGCCTGGTGTGAATTGTCTGTCTTCCATCCACTCATCAAGGTTCCTATTGAAGAATGTCAGTGAGGGGCTCTGTCTGATGTACATTGGGACTCTGTTCCACAGTAAGGCAAGTGTCTGGGATGGTACTCTATCCCACCAGCATGTTGTATTCATTGTTGTGATGAGGTTCATATCCCTGGAGTGTGTAGTGCGAATCAATTTTGTTATCAGTAGATGGAGCATGTTCAACAGTTATGTGTTGGACATGGCTCTGTATGTTAGGCAGAGTGTGCCTCTGAGTAGGTAGTATGCAACGGAGAACAAATTTAGTTTTACCAGTTGTGTTGCATAACACAATTGTTTGAGGCCAATAATCCTCTTGGTGAGGTACCTCTGTGGTCTCTACAACTGCTGGATATGCTTAGTTGAGTACATCCAAAATGGTGCAATGTACTCAATGATAGGTATGATGACTTAAGAGTAGAGGGCCACCACTACCTCTTTTGATCCTGATGCAAACCCTTTGTTGATTAGGTGGGCCATATAGGATTTCCCAATCACTTTGGCAACATGGTTGTCAAAGGAAAGATGACTATCTACTTGTGTCCCCAGATCCCTTATTACCTTGTCAGTTTTAAGGGGGTAACACCTATGTGGTAGTTTGTGGGTACTTTGTTTTCACCAAAGGGGATTACAATACATTCTTCCACAATGAGCTTGAGGCCATGATTCTGACACCACACATCTGTCTCATAGAGTCCCTTCTGGAGAATATTTGTGTCATCCTGGGAATCTATTATGGCAAACACTTTACAGTTCCCAGCAAACCTAGTCAACCACAACCCTCCTGTGTTGGCATGGACTTTTGAGAAGTCTATACCAAACAGGAGGGACCCCAGGACTAAACCCTGGGGGACACCAGTTGTTACTGGTGTAAAGTCTGACATGTAGCCAGCAGCTCTTAATTGGTGGGATGTATCTGTGAGCCAGTTTGCAATCCATCTTGTGATGTATGGATTCATGCCCAGGTCGGTGAGTTCATCTATGATACGTGACTAGGGAATGGTGTCAAAGGCCTTAGCGAGGTATAGGAAGGCTGTGTGGAGCTCATTTCAATCATCTGTAGCCTGGGTAACTGTCTCAAAGAAATCTACCCAGTTCAGAAGGCGTGATCTGCATTTGACGAAGCCAAACTGGGTGTGCTCAACTATGTGAAGGTTCCCAATGTCTTTATTGTTGACTTCCATTATGATTGGCTCCATTGCCTTGCAGATCAGACTCGTCAGGTTCATAGAGCGTGAATGCCAAGGGTCTTTTGTGGCCCCAACCCTGTTGAGTGGGAAGAATGTTGCTGTGCAACATTCTATGGGTACATATCCTGTAGAGAGCATGTAGAGAGAGGTGTAGGTATCCTTGATGAATATGGATACATCCCCACCCTATATGCTATGATCCACATTCTGATGCTGGAAGGTATGGAATGAGTAGTATCCTGGTAGTACTGGTGTGCTCCCTGGAGCCTTGAACTCGATATCTGTTAATGCACAGGTATCATATTCTCCATACTGAGAAGTGCCTCGAGTGTGTGCATCTGGAGGCTGAGACTTCTGGCAATGAGTAGCATTTAGCTCACTTTGTGGTTATTTGTGTTGGTTACGGGGTTTGGTTTGTCCTGAGTGACCGGTGTTCCACACCTGAAGTCAACGCCTCATTGGTCCGATCTGACCATAAGCTAATTACCCTACACATCCACATTCTGCCCCCACCCCCTATTAAGGAAACCATGTTAAAAAATATCTCCAAATACAACTTCATGATTCTTAAGACAGAAGTGGTGAACTTCAGGACACCCATGCAGATGGACAATACAGTTATGACTACTGAATCCTACACAATTGCACTTTATATGCACTTACATGAGTGCATGGATTGTGCTATCCCAAACAGAACCAAGACGCTATCCTCCAAGAAAAGGAAGCCAATCTGGTGGTCCCCTGCCATAAACAAACTGCACAACAGAAGGAAGAAACTGTTGCAAAAGAGGGTAAAACCCATGAGTGGAGGAGCTCCCTGGTCAGCCTCAGTAAGAAGCTGCGATCCCTGATAAAATCCTCCAAAGCTAGTTACAAAAACAAAATCACCACTGATTCTAAAGACAACCACAAAGCATTCTATAGCTATGTCAAGAATCACAATGGCAACACTCAGATCTGCTCTGAGTTACAGCACAATGGCACTAAATATACAAACCCAACTGATATTGCCAACATCCTGGCAGATAGGATCAGTGCTAACTTTACCCCCCTCGCACCCATGAAAGAGCCCATCTCTATACCGGAAAAATGCAAAGTTGCTGTTATCATGGCTGCACAGGTAAAAAAACACTCTCCAAAGCCAGGAACACAGCATCCAGGGGACCAGATAACATCCCAGGCTGCATTCTACATGAACTATAGAATGAACTGGCACCACACCTAAGTACCATGTTCAATCATAGCCTCACCTCAGGCTTTGTGCCTGCTGAATGGTGCACAGTGATGGTTATCCCACTACACAAGGGGGGAGCCACCACAGACCTCAGGAACTAGCACTCCATTAGCCTGATGAGCCTGGTCTGCAAGGCCATGGAACGTATCATCATGGAACTTATAAACAAAGACATTGGCAATCTCCAAACTCTGAACCACAACCATTTCAGGTTTGTAAAAGGCAGATCATGTCTCCTACACCTGATAGACTTTTTTGAAGCAGTCACCAAAGCCGTAGACAAGGGTAAGGTGGTTCACACAGCCTATCTAGATCTTGCCAAGGCTTTCAACACCATCCCCCACTCTGGAATTATAGATAAACTCACTAAACTAGGTATAAATCCCTATGTCACAAGATGGGTTGCCAGCTGGCTCACTGACAGAACCCACACAGTGAAAGTAGCAGACTCCAAGTCCGACTTCAGACCAGTGACAAGTGGAGTACCACAGGGCTCAGTCCTGTGTCCTGTCCTGTTTGGTATCTACTTCCCTGAAGTACAGGCTAACACAGAAGGTCTTTGGCTAATGAAGTTCCCAGATGACTGCAAACTAGGAGCCATAATCGAAACTACTAACGATGTGGACATCCTACAAAAGGGCCTCACTGAGACAGATGCCTTGTGTCAAAGCCATGGCCTCAAGCTCAATGCCAAAAAGTGCATTGTCATCCCCTTTGGTAAAAACTCTGTACCCATGAACTACAACATAGGCGGTAGTATACTTAACACTGAAAGTGTGATAAGAGACCTTGGGGCACAGGTGGTCAGTAGACTCTCCTTTGATAATCACATCACCACAGTAGTCAGGAAATCCTTCTACGTGGCACACCTCATCACAAAAGGTTTCTCATGCAGAAAAAAGAGGCCATTGTTCCCCCTCTACTCATCACTCATTAGATCCATTATAGAGTACAATGCTCCTTTTGGTATGTACCTCACAAGACATCTACAACAACTGGAAAGCCCGCAGAAATACCTCACAAAGAGGATTAGCAGCCTCAAATACATGCCCTACACAGACTGTCTCAAAACACTCCAGCTTTACTCTGTCGCATATCGCCTACTCATAGGTGATCTCTGCCTAACATACAAAGCTATGTCAAACACAGAGCTGTTGGACATGCTCCACTTAAAGAAATCCCAATCTCTCTGATTTTCGGCCCCAAAACCCGGACTGAAATACAAAAAGAGGGAGTGTATCCATTTTCATAAAGGATACCCACACTTCCAGGTTAGTGGCACAGCACGAGGCCTCTGAGACCATCCAAGTGCAACTAACAGTGGGCAAAGCTGCTTATCAGATCATAGCCTGCTACAGATCACCTACCTTGTCTCACGACCCTCACTCAGCATTCCTGAGAACACTGGAAAATATAAAGGTCCTACCAAACACCATGATATTAGGAGATTTCAACTACCCAAACATTGACTGGGAGAATTACTCAAGTACAAACTCCTTTGCCCAATGCTTCCTAGAGTTTATAAACTCAAACGCCCTGGAACAGCTGGTCACCATGCCCACTAGAGGTGACAACATACTGGACCTGATCATCACCAACATGGGGATCAGTGTTCCACACCAGAGGTAAACCCCTCGCTGGTAAGATCAGATCATAAAATAATCAAACTGGACATCCACATCCCAACCCCACCCCAGTCAAGATAACTACTGTGAAAAACTTTTCAAAAGCAAACTTCACACTTCTCAAGACCGAAGTGGAAAGTTTCAAAGCCCCCTTGCTACAGGATAATGCTATCCAATTCGCAGAATCCTTTACAAGTGCATTATATGAGCATCTACAGGGATGCATTGATCGAGCTATCCCGAGTAAAATCAAGACTCACTCCTCCAAAAAGAGGAAACCATTCTGGTGGTCCTTGGCCATAAATAAGCTATACAACAGAAGGAGGAAACTACTACATGATAGAGCAAAATTCCAAAAAGGAAAGGCATCGCTGATCATTATTAGCAAGATACTACGATCGCTCATAAAATCATCCAAGGCCAGTTTCTAAAGAAAAATTGCCAAGGAATCTAAAGATAACCACAAAGCCTTCTTTAGCTATATCAGACATTTAGGTGGCAACTCTCAGATATGCGTTGAGCTTCTGCAAAATGGAAAAAAATACACTGAACCAACTGACATTGCCAACATCCTGGCAGACAAGTTTAGTGCAGAATTCACCCCCCCTCACCCCCAAAAGGGCCTGTGTCCATCCCAGAAGAATGCAGAGCCCCAGACATCATGGACATGCAGGTAAAAACAGCCCTCTCCAAAGCTAAGAATGCAGCATCAATGGGACCGGATGGTGTCCCAGGCTGCATCTTACACGGGCTCCAAAAGGAACTAAACCCTCACCTAAATTCACTGTTCAGACTCAGCCTTAACACAGGCTATGTACCCAAAGAATGGTGTACAGCAACAGTCATCCCGCTCCACAAAGGTGGTGCCACAACAGAACCTGGGAACTATCGCCCTATGAGCCTGACCAGCCTGGTCTGCAAAGCTATGGAGCGAATTATCATGGAACTCATAAACAGAGACATTGGGAACCTCCAGACACTGGACCCTACCCAATTCGGCTTTGTTATAGGCAGATCCTGCCTCCTAAACCTAGTTTACTTCTTTGAAACAGTTACCAAGGCCATAGATGAAGGGAAGGTAGTCCACACAGCCTACCTGGACCTCACTAAGGCCTTCTACACCATTCCCCACTCTGGCATCATAGACAAGCTTACCAGCTTGAACATTATCCCCTGTCATGAGATGGGTGACCAACTGGCTCACGGATAGAACACACATGGTCAGAGTTGTGGGTGCCATGTCCGACTCTAAACCAGTCACAAGTGGCATCACACAGGTCTCAGTCCTGGGACCCCTCCTGTTCAGTATATACTTCTCTGAGGTACAGGCAAGCACGGGAGGACTATGGCT
This sequence comes from Protopterus annectens, assembly GCF_019279795.1. Lineage (NCBI taxonomy): Eukaryota > Metazoa > Chordata > Ceratodontiformes > Protopteridae > Protopterus > Protopterus annectens. Next base: position 48,442,747 of record NC_056742.1, read on the forward strand.
GACCAAGTTCGCAGATGACTGCAAACTGGGGGCCATAATCGACTCTCTGGCTGACACAGACATCCTCCAGAAGTGTCTTACAGAGACAGATACCTGGTGTCAAAACCATGGCCTCAAGCTGAATGCCAAAAAATGCATAGTCGTCCCCTTTGGAAAAAACAAACTGCCCACGAATTACCACATAGATGGTAATCCACTGGGTACGGAAAATGTAATTAGGGACCTGGGGACCCTGGTAGATAGTAACCTCTCCTTTGATAATCACATTGCCAAAGTGGTTAGATATTCCTTCAATGTAGCCCACCTAATCACGAAAGAGTTCACCTCTAGATCAAGAGAGATCATTGTGCCCCTCTACTCATCACTCATTAGGCCCATAATAGAGTACAATGCCCCATTTGGTATGTACCTTAATTGGCACATGCAACAGCTGGTAAGACCACAGAAGTACCTCACCAAGAGGATCATGGGCTTCAAAGAGATGCCCTATGCAGCTTGACTAAAGAAACTCCAGCTCTATTTGGTTGCTTACTGCCTGCTCAAAGGTGATCTATGCCTGATGTATAAGGCCATGTCCAACCCAGAATTAATGGACATGCTCCACCTCAAGAAAAACAAATCTCTTAGAGACACATACTCCAGTGAATTAAACCTCAGCAAAGCAATAAACAGGATGTGCTGGAGGGATAGATTCCTGTCCCAGAGACTTCCCTTGCCCTGGAATAGAATCCCAGTTGATGTTAGGCAGAGCCCCTCACAGACTCTCTTCAAGAGGAATCTTGACGAGTGGATGGGAAATTGTAAATTTACCCCTGGAATCACTTCAGTGGCCCTGCTAGACAGAGGCCCAGGAAACTAATTTAAAAGGGAGGCGAAAGCCAACCCATTCTGGCTAGGCTTATAAATGCCCTTGGGCAGATAGACTAGTACCTACCTATGAACCTATGAACCTACACGCTCTAGGGACCTAAACCTTGTCACCACAATAAACAGAACATGCCAAAGGGATAGATTCCGGTCCCAGATACTTTACATACTCCAGAATAAACTGCCTATCTATATCAAACAAAGCTCCTCATTAGCACTCTTCAAGAAAAATCTTGATGATTGGATGGGAAATAGGAAATTCACCCTGGGGATCACTTCTGTGTCTCTGCTCGACAGTGGCACAGGAAAATAAATTTCTTGGGTGGCAAAAACCAGGGTACCTTTTTGGCTGGGCTTGTATAGGCCCCAGGGCCGGTAGCCTAGTACCTACCTATGAACCTATGAACCTTTGAGCCTTGCCTAAAAAAGGTAATATGGGGACAGCGAGAGCCTTGGTCTTTATTCAGAAGTATAGGGGTGACAGGTGAAAACCATCCGAAGTGAAGCAATAAGGCTTGTCTATCATGTCATCACAGGCAGACAGAGACTGGATCCCCTTTGAATGACACCAGAAGCTCAGCCAATTGTTGAAGTTTATCATCTTTCTGTTATATTGCATTATCATGTAGGTGAAGGTAAGATGCTACTCAAGGTTTGACCCTGTGTGTGCCCGCATGTGGTGCATCAACCCATATATGATATGGTCATGGCCTATGCATACAATACACTCAGAATACACCTAGTATGATAAGCCTGCTGATGTTAGCAAATGTGAAAAAAACCTTTGTGCAGACTGTCAGCAAGTAATGTCTGTATTGCACCCTGTAACTCCATATTGCTTACTGAAGTGTAAAGATGTACTTAGTTTGGATTAAGAACACCGCACTTGCCAACTGTGTGTGTGTCTGTCTCTCCCTGGGGAGAGAGCAACCTTTTTGGAGAATACTCACACCCCTTAAAAGTGGTATACTCATCTTTGTCAAGTCTGATGATGTCACCATCCTACAAATATACCTGTGGAAAGGTGAAATCCCAGTAATGTGTATAGCGCGTCATGTAAATGCATACTGCTGTAGTATCATAATGTAGTTAGGAAAGAGTTTGAATCTCGCACTTGCTGTCTGTGTGTGTGTGTGTGTGTGTGTGTGTGTGTGTGTGTGTGTGTGTGTGTGTGTGTGTGTGTGTGTGTGTCTGTGCTCCAGGTGTGTGACACAGGTGGCCAATGTGGAGTGGGTTTTGATTTTTCTAGTGTATGACATATCACAATGACAACTGTATGTGCATTACACATGTAAGGTAGCTGTGGGGCAAATCCATATACATACATGTGACCTCAAGTATTTCATAGGTGGGTACTCTGCTTTCCCAATGAACACATGTATTATCTTTGCCAGAGTGTGCTGGCACTTTCCAGACATTAGGTCACTTCTGTATGCTTGTGACAAGCTTAGCCACTGCAGTGATCCCTGGGCTATGTCTTCCGTTTCATATCCACTCATCACGGTTTCTTTTGAAAAGTGTGAGTGAGGGTTTATGCTTGAGGTATATTTGAAACCTGTTCCAAAGCAAGCAAAGTCTGACAAAGATGACTAATCATTATAGGTGTGCACAACCTCTGTGGATCTGCATGCAAACCCTTTATTGCCTATGTGCTCCACAGACGGATTTCCAAAACCCTTTGGTAATGTGATTATCAAAGGAGAGCTGACTTAACACATGGCTCTATGTATATATTAGAACCTGTTCTACATTTTGGGGACTACTACCTATGTGGTACTCTGGGGATACTTTGTTTTCTAAAAGTGGATAACTATGCTTTCTTTGACTTATAGCTTTACAGCATGAGTTTGACACCAGGTATCTGTCTGTATGATACCCTTTTGGAGGATGTGTGTGTCATCTGGAGAATAAAGTATAGCCCACAGTATGCACTGTCATCAAACGTGGGCAGAGATATCCCTACTGTGTTTGCTTGTACCTAAGAAAGCTATATGTCAAACAGGAGTGGTCCCAGGACTGAGTGCAAGTGAATACCACTTGTTACTGCCATAGAATAGTACATGGAGGCTGCAAATGTTACTGTGTGTCCTACATTTGTGAGTCAGTTGTCAAGCCATCATCTAACAAGCGTTTATGGTCAGTCTGTTGAGTTTATGTATAATACCAGTATGTGGGATGGGTATGAATTGCTGGTGAGCTATAGCTTGGCTGTGCTGACCTCCCCTCCCTCACCTATAGCCTTGTTGACTGGCTTGAAGTCTACTAGGTGTAGGAGCCATGATCTGGCCTTTAGAGAACCTAAGTGGCTATGGTGCAGTGTTTGCAGGTTCATAATGTCTCTGTTAATGAGTTCCATAATGCTGTGCTCCATAGCCTTCCAAATAACATTGGTCTGGCTTATAAGGTGAGAGTTTCCATGACCTGTTGTAGTTCTACCCTTAATCAATTTATGTTAACATTTGCACTGGGTGTGACAAGGATAGACAGGTTTAAGAATAAGTATATTAGAGGGCCAGGCCAGGTTTGAAGGGTGGTAGGCCATGCCAGATAGGCAGGAATAAGTTGGTTTGTACATGTGTTGAGGAGGGATGCAGAGTATATTGTGAAATAGATGCTAAGGATGAAGCCGCCAGGTAACAGGAAAAGAGGAATGCTTAAGATGAGGTTTATGGCTGTGGTGAGAGAGGACATGCAGGTGGATGGTGTGATAGCGCAAGATGCAGAAGCCAGGAAGAAATGATGTACTGTGGCGACCCTTAATGGGAGCATCCGAAAGGAGAAGAAGAAGAATACGTTGTAGCTCAACCCTTGTGGACTGTGAACACCATTACCATGTGTCATTCCACAAGTATAGAGGCTGCATCTAGAGAAAGCATTTAGGTGAGTGGTGACTTCATATGTCAGCTTGTGTATGACACAGCCAGGGACACTGTCCAGTACCATTGCCACTGTGGTGTGTACTTTGTTAAAGATATGTTTTAACTAGAGTGTCTGTGAATCATCAGGTTTTACATTCTTCAGGTCTGGAAATGTGGCCCTTGTGTAATGACAGGGTGGTGAAATCCGCATTCAAACTGTCTGACAAGGAATTCATAATGTCAGTCAGATAAGTGTACTTTGTGACCATTTACATTAACTGTGACCCGATCTGAGATTTCCCCTGTAGATTATGAACAACACTAACAAAAGCTTTAGTGTTGTATTTGGAATCATTTCCATTTTGTATTTTGAATCTTGCCTTGTATGTTTATTGAGGGATTGTATTTTCCCAATGATACTGACCAGAGAAGTTATCCCTTCTTGGTATGTAACTCTTTCGGTACAACGTCACACCTTCTATTATATATTTAGTTTACGGCAGGCGTCCATGAGACTAATGCACTTTTACTGAATAAGACGGAATTTATTGTGTTTGCGATAGCACAGTCCATGCAACCATGTAGGTGAACAGTGCGCATTAATAAAGGATTATGCAGCTGGGACAGTGTTAACCTTAATAATGCAAACCAATGACAGATAGCAATGACAGCATCACCCTTAGCACAGTGTCAACCCGTGTCATACACACACATGTGTACTCAAGTTCCAAAATGTGTGAAGTACAATGCATACTGGCCACCAATAGAAAGTATGGAGTGCTAACACTGGCCAATACAGGGCATGCCACCCTGCCCATGTGTCCAATATGCACATACATGCAGACAATGCACCTCCACCATGTTCACAAATGTACACCTGCAGACCTGTGCTGCACACACCCCACACTTACTGTCCACTGTATAACACATGCTAACACAACGACACACATCAGCCAAGTGGAACATGGGCAAACAAAACACAATTGGAATAAACACTGGTGGAAACAATACAACATTGCTAATTACAGCTTTAATGCATCATGCCTGCTCATCTACACCATCAAGGATATCATTACACTTTACTGCTGACAACATGCTACACATTCAACCATTGCTATACTTAATTTAAGTCACCCTGTGCATCAGCACCATGTTAGCCTGTTCCTACATCAATGTTACAGATGACAGGAGGTGACACAGGTCTCATCATATGCACAGGGTGTGTTGTTGCTTTGCCAGAGGCCTACACTGAGCCATACAATCGACATGAGTGTGTGAGTGTGTGTGTGTGAGGGCCATGATTACTGTTATGGACCAATGTTGATGTAATGTGTGCGGGTATGTGTTTGCCCTAGGTTTCTGGTTTATTTGTGTGTGTCTGCATGCACACAGTTCCACCATGTGGCTGCCATATACGGGGATTTGTGAGACAGCTACAGACTGTACCTGGCAGGCTTTACAGATCACCATCTCTGGCCATGGATACGGAACCTGTGCCTGGCAGGGGTGCTACAGACAGTATCAGGTACTAATCCAGACTGAGTACTATCTGAAGAGGTTGACATATGTCCACTGGATCCAGCTCCTTGCTGTGACTGGCCAGAGCCATGTGCACATGGTCTTCTAGGACAGTCTATGGACAGCCCCCCAATATTGCTGGGGCTGGTACTGGCACTACGGGAGCAGCTGTGACTTGCTGGACATCCACGGTGACCTCCAGCTGCTGATGTTGCTGGCATACATCCACGTCAATGTCTCAACCATCCCACACTGTCCTGACACATGGACATGACATTGTGTAGGACATCCAATGTCTCACCCCAACGTCATTGACGGTGACCTCCAGCTGCTGATGTTGCTGGCATACATCCACGTCAATGTCTCAACCGTCCCACACTGTCCTGACACATGGACATGACATTGTGTAGGACATCCAATGTCTCACCCCAATGTCTATCAATGACCTCAGGATAATTACGTATGGCACCTGCTAGATCACAGATACTGTCATTTACAGAGGTGTTATGAGCCCTCTATGCCCTTAGTCCCTGTCTGGTGCACCGCTCCATTCATGTCTGTGCCTCCATGACAGCCTGGAACACGCGTGTGGTAGAAAGAGGTGTGGCATGTCTGCCAGGGGCATGATGACCAGCAGTGCTCTGACGAGAACCCTTGGGCAACCTGCCTATGTGGTACCATTCCAGACATCTGGCTATGGCTGCTGTGTCCTGATATATATGCCATAGATACACACTGTCCTGGCCAGTGCCAACCGTACACTGTCCCTCAGCTAAAGGCAATGGTGATGATGGATGTACAGGCAGTATGACTGTGTGCATGGATGGGGTGGAGACTTGTGTACTGTCAATTGGTGGCCCAACAACAGACCCTGACAAACCTGCCTGTGCCTCAACACACCTATCCTCATGATCACTGTCTATCTCAGTGACATCAGGTTCCCTGCTGTACTGAACCAGCCCCACCTCGGCACCTGTGAGAGGAAAACAGGAATCACACTTTAAGACCTGAACATGATGTCAGACCACATGCACACATGCACACGTGCACATGCACACATGCGCATATGCACACACGTGCACATGCATGCATGTGCACATGCACACATGCACACATGCACACAAACAAAAATACACTCCTCTCTAAAGCAGACACACACAACACCAGCAATCTCAGAACATACACAATATCAGGTGATGGTGGGGTACAGTAACACAAGCAAAACAGTCATATCACACATGTCAGCATGCAGGAGATGTGTTGCTCAACAGCAGGCAGTGCAAGTGTAGACAGTCCTTGTTACTAACAGTATACATGGCTTTGATGCATGTGTTTTGCTATTAGGTGATGGGCCTCCCCCTGGAACACAATGCATACATAGACACAACATTGCTGTGCAGGTATTCAAAACTCTGTAATGTACTGTGCACCATTACAAACAGGTGTACATACCATGGCTGGATGTGTATCTGTGTGTCAGATAGGTAACCAATGCTGATTACAGCCTCTGTGTCTTTAGCAAATAATTGTAGACACATTTTTAGCACTTGCATGATGAGTATTCACACAACATCATCAGTGTTGCATGGATAATTGATGGAATACCATTCAGCCACATACCCAATGTACGGTACTTATGGTGAATGTAGATCATATTGTGGACATGCCAGTGTCATCCATGACATGGCATGCTAAAACACAACCGCATATTTAAACACCACACATACCCAATGTGTGGTCATATGACCTACCACTCAATAGCATCACAAGACATATATGTGTCAGTTGTGCAAATGGTGATTGGTATGCATATTGTTTAGAGGTGCATATGTGTACACACATGCAACATTAAGGTGTATAGCAAGTGCATAGCAATGAAAGCTATGTGTAGTACTGTAGTTACAATAACTGGATGGGGTATAGTACCATAGGCCATCATCATGAAGCATCATGTGGTCACTCAAGGCTACAAATGTTTCCCAAACCAGCACTACTCATGCTGTACTGGAACTGTACTACCTTGGCTACATTCACTATTTCACAACCAGTTGTTACATGAGTTTGTAAGGAGGCCATTAAGGAGCATTCCCTGACATGAATGTGTAGTGTGTTGCAGAGTGTTTAAATGCCCCATGATAGGACTCTACCCCTCAGGTATATTATGTGTAATGTGTGGATGAGATTTTGGATACTGGAGTGTGTCTTTACAGAGGGTTTGGGAATCCTTTATGTGTAGCATGTTAAAATGCTCTGTGTATGACATAGATGTGTATGTTATGTGCATGTTGAGTATCAACTGTGCCTATCCAATGGTCACTACAGTCTAGTCACATTTGTTTGAGATGGTCTGGGTATTGCATGTGTTTAAGGCAGCTAATCACATTAGTGAGATGTGCGTGGTCTTATACCAAACATGCACAGCATGCATTACGGGTAGGTGTGTTACATGTGTACATGGCCTACACCTTAACTATGACACGCACTTTTTATTTACAATAATAAATATAGAACACACTCACCAGCATCTGTCTGCTGCCTTGATGTCACCCCAGAGGGACCTATATAGAGATGAGACAGTTTGTCAGTGGCCACAACTGTGGCATTGCTACTGTGTGTTTGCAGTCTTACAGTACAACAACAATTTACATTCACAGTACTACAGATTATGTTCCAAATGATCAGTATTGCACAACAACTCCAGGCTCCACATTTTTTAACGACACACCCCACATCCACATATGCATGATCTACCAATACAGATAATAGTAGTCTACAGATATGCCATGTTACCTGCATGCTCCATGTGTGCTTGCTGGGTGGCTCCAACCTCCATTATGGTGATTATGGTGTATGTCTGCTGCTGTTGTTATTGGGCAGGTGCCACCAGGCTCAGGAGCAGCTGCTCCACTCTGGTGAGGGGGGGATGGATATTAACACCACCTCCTGTTGCAAGCTGTAGTCTCCACACATCATCAGCACGCTGACGGACATGTCTGAGAAGATCACTGCAGTGATGGCCTACCTGTTCATATGTCTGGTTATGCAGGCCTACTTCATTTACCCTGTGGACAACATCTTGCCACATTGCAGTACGCTCCTGCTGGTCCTGGCTGGTTCATGAGAACATGAGACTGTAGTGCTGTATCATACTGGTAGCAATTATGTCATCTTCAGCACTACTGTAAGTGGGGTTCCTGGGATGTGCCATGATCCCTGGAAGACATAAATATGAAAATATGTCTGAGCAAGTCATATGGCACATTTAACATTATACATTTAACATTATAAAGTACAGATATAACTGAACTGCCATATATAGCAACCTATTAGCTAACCGAGAGTGAAACACTTTAACTGCCACTTATCACTGCTTACCCCACAACTGCTTGGAAGTGCCTGGCTCACTCTCAATCTAATGAACCATGTTCTGCACAGCAACAAAATAAAATGACTATATAACACTATGAAAGAGTACCTGGCACACTGTATGCAACACGATGCACCACCTAGCCACAGCAGATATACATCAAGCTGAAGTGTAAAGAAATATATCATCCATCACAATGAGTGTAGGGTCCAGTAAATGTATTACTATTATACCACACAACTTGTTAATGGCAAACCCGTGTCCAAAATATGTGCACAATCGGGAATATAGGTTGCGTACACTATGAATGTTGCTAGATACGCAGTTATATGTTTTACCACACATATGTCAAAGGACATGTTACAGACATACCCACACACACATCAGACATAATTACAGGACAAAAAGGTATGACAACCCAGATAAGCTTTCAGTGTGTACTATACAGTACTGTGTGTCAGTACTTTCACAGCCTTAATCTTGAGGAATGTAATCTGTGATGAATACAGGGACCACACAAAACAGTGGATGCAAGCAATGTGGACATACACCATACTTTGCTATACAGGCCCAGAGCTTCAAGTAGTACTACAGTACACACAGGATTTGGATTCAACATCAGTACCAATCAATAATCACAGATGTAGTGCTTTAGCCTCCAATGACACACCCTAGTTAAAACCAAGGGACTTAATCACACTGTATGCAATATCACTTTTTCTGCCTAGCAACAGAATACACAGCTTTTGCTAGGATCAAAGCAAGGACCCATAATACCATGACATAAACAGTTTCCCACTAAGCTATCCCACAGATACATATCTTTGACATATTCACAAACACATTGACCATCACAGTCAGTTAACAATACAGAGAATCTATTGCAACAAGTAGATGTAGGTGTGTATGAGTATATATAACTATATATATATATATATACATATATATGTAGACACATATACATTTCACCTTTCATAGTGAGAATATCAATTATACAAAGGATGTGAGGTGTACAGTAATGTAATAAAAATCACACAGTCTTGGGATAAATGCATTGAAGGTGTTCACAGCCCAGGTAGCTTTAGCAGGCCTCACTGGCTTCGACATTGCAAACTGAACAAACCACCCACAGTGTTTAACCACCACATGTCATATACCAGCACTGTATGCTGTCTTGTTTGTCACACACTAAAACCTACATACAAATATGCGCATACTAACCTTCACCAACATATATATCTCCACCCTTTACAAACAGTTGCAATATGTCCCTGCTCTATGCACATATACAGATGTGAATATATATGACACATATATATTTCTCCGTATGTGTGTGGCATACACACACAAGGTCCACACTGTTGTAAGTCCTTGGACCTCACAGCTGAACTGTTGGGCCTTGCTGCAACACAAACAGGTGTCACATATGAACACACAGTAACATTAGGGGGTTATATATGGCTACAAATGCTAAATAAGCATACTAGACTGCTACAGCAGTTGCCAATGCTAAGCTAAACTTTAATATGACTATCATGCATGTGTTGTTCTGTCACACCCATGTTTATATAGTGTCAGCGCTAATCCCCCCAACAGCCATTGGCCACACTACTGTACAGAACACAGATAACATGGATCAGATCTTTGACATTTAATGCTGAGCTACACATTTCACAGGTATGTCCCACTGCCCACAGGTACACACTGTATTGTCCATAGCAGTAGTTAAGCAGAACATCTGTGCATAAATAAGTACTGCTGCCACATATGAATGGTTCACATTATGTAGACTAGTCTTCAATAACATCTACTACATGCCAGTAAATACATATGTGTCACATACCTTTCCTTTGTATGATTTGGTAATATTTATTTTTCTTTTTCCTTTTCTCTGTCTCTCTCTCTCTCTCTCTGTCAGTCTCTGCAATAGAGTGATTGAGTTTGTTGGCAGAGATTGCAGCCTGCTTTTGTAGGTATTTGCACAAGAGCATGTGATGGCCTCTGCACCAATTAGTGACCACCACTTGCTAATTGCATACAGCCTGCTGTGTAGTAATTGCAGTAATCACTGTCATAGCAACCCAGTAATATAAATTGCTAACTCAGGTAGGCGTGGCCCTTTCAGATTTCCAAGATGGAGATCATCCTTGTTTGCTGTGGACATCATTGTTTAAGACAGAAGGTTGGTATAGTTCTTATATCAGAAGCCAGGGGTGTAGCCAGAGATTTATATTTTTTACTCAGACCTAATGTTGCTGCTTCCAGTACCCACTTGTCAGTGTAGAAATGTACTCACCCCTCAAAATGCTACCCCAAGATACATGGAAAGATGTACTTTCTTTTCAACTTTTACAATTAACTGCCATACAAAGCTAGTTATTGAGATGTATTCCTTTGGCACAAGAATTGTTTGTGAACTGCTATACTGTGAATATTCATTTACTCAGTTCTAAACACTTTGTGCTTTTTTAGTGTTGACATTAGCACAAGCTGCTCAGAAAAACTGGACACATGTCAGTACTGTGGGTATGCTTACCTACATCCTTGGTAGACCCTGCACACACAGGTATATTCTACATTTGGGTAGGGGTGCAGAAGTACAGAGAACAGAGAACATAAGTATTATTGTGCGGATTTTATCTTGCTGGACTTACAGGGTTGCTGTGTACATTTTAGTTTATCAAGGCAAGTAGTCTGTCTGCGTAACTCCCAACTGTGGACCTATCCACATGGTAGCCAGAGAATAGCCTGTTATTTTTTGTCTGTGCACCACACAGGTCTTTTCAGCAATAGAGCAATGGCATTGTTACAGTTGGTTGCTACCAGTACATGGCTACATCCATTTGTATTTCAGTGTTGTATTCCTACATAAGGGTATGCTTCCGAAACACCTTCCAAAGATATTTGCACAGTGTGTAACAGCAGAAAGGCTGATATGCCTCTGTGTTTCTGCCAGACCTTTCAAACACTCAGGTACATATTTGAACAGACTCAGGGAAAAGTAAGGAAAAAGTCAGGGACACCTTTAAAATGTTAGTGCCATTAAGTTGAAACATTGAAAGAATCAGAGCATATGAATTAATACACCTTTTCTGAAGTAAAAGAAGTGTCTAACTCTTAATTATTGTCATTATTCATTAAGTATAATTCATCACCTTTCTGGTCAAAGTCAGTAGTTTTAGGAGGGATTCAGAGGGACAGAGCTAAAATGTGTGTCAAAATCAAGGACATCCCAGAACATTATGGACATTTGGGAGTTATGGCCTCTGCCCTAAACAGATATGCCAGTGTTTGACCTGCTGTGATACTGTGTGGGGTTGTAAAGTGATGGTGTAACATTATTTCCTGCTAGAATGGCTGCTTCTCTTATCACAGTCATGTAATGTATTCTCACAACAACTGTTGGTAAAGATCCACAGAACAAGTTGTGTGGTATAGCATTCCTATTTTTCCTTTACATTCACTCATTCTGATGCATGATATATTTATTTCAGCACCAACTTGTATATTTACCGTGGCTTAGTGGTACTTCATGTTGTGTAGTGTGTACAAGGTCTGGGTTCGAGACTGACAGAGGTGTTTTATTTTGCTCCTGAGCAGAACAAGGGCCCTCACATATAGAGTGACTAAGGCACTTTTAAGCAGTTGTAAGCAGGTTTGCTCGGGTTTGCATGATGCTTAGCAATGCTTAGCTAAGCACAAACAAGCTCACACTCGCGCAAACCCACTAACTACTGCTTAATAGTGCTTACTCCCGCTAACCCCACGCTAATTTGTTTGAAAGAAAAGAAAAATGGGGCGATAGGAAAGTGGTGAAAAAGGGGCACAAAGAGGGAAAGATAGTATGGAAAGTAGCTCGGGATGTGCAGGATGGGTGTAGGGAAGGTCCATAGCTGCCCATTTCTTTAACAGCAACAGCTGTGCATATGGAATAAATTTGGAGGTAGATATGAAACCTTCAACCCCTGAGAGAGGGGTGAGGACAACAAAGTATGTTGTAATGCCAATTAAATTACATTTCATGTATCCAGTGGACATGTGTGTAAAATGGGGCAGCTATGTATGGGGCGTAATTTTTTTTTTTTGGGAGCAGATTGCCCTTTTTTTTCAGGTGAGAGTGGAATGTGGGGTAGGGGAAGTAGGTATATTTGGGGAGGTAGGTTGGGGAGGTAAACAGACAAGACAAACAAGATGCATACAGGGGCAGTATATGACACATGTAGTGGGTGAACACCTTTGACGGGGAGGGATGTTTGGAAATTGCAAGCCCATGAGCCCACAGATGGAAACAGTGTGACTGAGGTCCCCACCCATGGGCAGTCACCACTGCACCTTCACAGCCCAGAGGGTGGCTGTGCTGGGGGCTGTGTAGGAGGGGCATGCTGACCTGGGAGTTGCACCACTTGTGCCTCAAGCTGGCGTAGAGGGTCTGCAACAGAATGTTCAATCTCTCTACATACCACAGCCTGGACCATTTGAAGGGTGATAGGTGGCCCTCCTCTGTCCACTCTTGCATGGGGGGGAAAGCCCCATCCCCTGCAGTGCTTCCACCTGAAGGTGGCACAGGGCCAATGGAGGAGGAGGAGGTACCAGGCTGGGCACCGGACCTGCTGGTGCCAGGTACCATGGCCAGCTGAGGTGGGACAGGTGGGTCCGCTGGGACCGGCCTTCCCATATGAACTATGTTTTGGAGGGTTTAATAAAGATATGGGTTAGTAACAGTCAACAGCATTCCCAATTATTTATAACAGCATGCAGAAGTATTCCCATTAACCCAACACACCAGATTTTCAACAGTTGAAAAGCAAGCATAACACATGCATATATAGAACAATAGTGGACATTACAACAGCATGCAGGTTGAATTGATGGCAACAGGCCACTAATATTGTGGTATTTTAACAGGGCACATGCATAGAAATAAATGCAAACATTTATAAATCAATAGGACATATGTCCCAACAAATGTTTTGAGATTAGACATACTGATTGAGGTGTGGAATTGCATTTTTTATGCACATACAGTAGGGTGGAAAAGGATAGCTCAATTTACAACTTATATATCCTTCTAGTTTTCACTACATTCCTATTGACTGCAGTTATATGTCCCTTACATGTATTATTACACTACCCAATGTCCTTATATTGTGCAATTGGATTTTGCTAGATCATTATATACATGAGCTGTATCTTACATACAAACTGTCCAAGATGCAGATGTTACTGCTCCATATTTTGAGAGTTGCTCACACACACTACTGCTAAGATGGTACACTGACAGCTCTACTTTCATATAATTATATAGATATGTTCAGGTGAAAGTATCAGTTATATGTTAACAGCTCCCTACATTTCTGGCAGCACACTGACATTTCTGGGGAACAAAATGCCATGCTACTCATGTGCCAGATTAACCTGTACATGCTGGGCATGAACCAACAGTTGAGGGCTGTAAATATGCATAAAAGCTACTGGTACTCCCTTCATCCACGTTATATGGGCCTACCCAAGTGTGGGTTAATACTGTTTAATGCAACAGTACTATTTGTAAAATGCAACAGTACAACAACATATCAAAAAAAATGACACAGACGCACTCTAGGAATTATACATTTATTAAAGGATTATTACACCTTTATTTATTGGGTAAAACACTTTTTGAAGGCTCTCTCATTTATTTTATATAACAGTACATGCAGAATAATTACTAACCTGCCTGATGATGCACCCTTTGCAACCTATCTTCATGGGCTTGCTGATTCATAGCCCGGACACCTGCAGCTGTGAAGTAAATGCAGTGATATTGAGACATACCTATCCATAGTATAGACAAGCATAGCAATTCTTAACTACTTAATACAATGGCTACTTATTCAGTACTGGGTCATTAGGCATCGCACGGGACTCCTGGATCCACTGGTCCAGTTGATCCTCCTTACGTCGCTTCAGGTCAGAATAATGGTGCCTGACCTGCTCACCAGTCCGAGGAATGCCAGTGGCACTGGTGAGATCATGAGCTAGACTGTTCCAGGCCTCCGTTTTATATTGGGTGCCCTGGTACTGGCCCCGCAGGAGTCTTTCCTCATGATTGTGGACAAGGAGCCAAACCATTACTTTTGTCTCCTCAATGCCCCAGCGTTGTGCTCGAAATCGAGTGCCTTCTCCAACACTGGCCATGCTGACTGCAGAAGGGAACTACAACCAGTTATGGCAAGTATTCCCACCTGTGGAGCTTAAATATGCCTCATTTCCTGCACTTATTTGTGATTGACCAGTTTTGAAAAAACTCAGCTGTAGGCACACCTGCTTAGCTGATGTTAGCAATGTTTAATATTCCTTTGATAGATATGTGTCTGTTGAAAGTGCATGGCTATGAAATGCTGCCATGGCTTAGTGGTTATGTACTGTGACTATAGTGCACAGTATTCTGAGTTTGAGCCCTGTTACTGCTTTTTATTTTCCTACTGGCCTGACCTGAATGATTAAGGTACAGTAAAGGAGGTGTGGCCATGTTTAGCTGACTTTGCTCAACTTTGCTCGACTTTGCCCATTGTTGCCCAACGTTGCTCGACATTGCCTGATGTTGCACTGGTTAGTGCGGTGCGCAGCTACGTGCAAGTATGTTGTATTTGCAGTGGTTAGCGCGGTGCGCAGCTACTCACAAATACATTGCGCTTGTAAACGCGCTGCTCAGCTACGAGCAATTGGTTTTAAATATGCTAAATACTGCTAAAATGTGCTTAGCAGTGCTTTATATTGTTTAAAATAAGTTACTTATGCCTCAGAATGCATAACCATTTCACCTTTATATATATATATATATATATATATATATATATATATATATATAAATATATATTCGTTCACTACTACATATAATATTTGAATGCTTTTTACAAAACTTATACATGATAAATGTCAGGAAATATTTTTGTATACAGATTTCCAACACAAAATGGAATGTGCAGTAGTGGCACTTGAACTGGGAATACCTTCTCCTTGTGCGAAGGCTTTAACAACTACACTATCGCTATTTTGCTTAATTTGCATATTTTTTTCTTATTATCCTCTTCGGTGTCTAAGCTGCTAACTGTAGCTAAGCAATGGGCAATCCCACACAAACAAGCCCAAATACAGGCAGCTATATCAGAAATAAAACAAAAAAAATACATTTCTTTTCATTTTTAAATTTGTACGAGGTTTAATACATGGGGGAGTGTAGTGTTACAATGTACACATGTGAGTGGACTCGCTCATGTAACTCCACATTTCTTGGGCTTTGTCAGTGCAGAGGCATGGATTTTTGGACTGCTCGGCAGTCCGACACGCCCCATACACTCGTCCACGCTCCATGTAAACTTTAGAGTTGAGGCAGAGCGCCTTCATTAATATGCATGGTGCACTGCCATCATATTCTTAGACTGGCGTTTCTGTGTAAGACTAATCTAGTCTTACACAGAAGATTAGTAAATCCTGGGGAATGTGTTTGTGTTGTGCATTGGTCATTTAATGCCCTTCTTTAACCAAATGAGGCGAGACAATATGTATAGAATCTGATTAGATGATAACCTTTTAGCTTAACCAGTAATGTTTTATTATACATTATTATTCATTTACATCTTACTTGTGATTGGTTGACAGATTCTTTTTAAGAAATCATTGAATCTTAGAGTTTTTAAGCTTGAAATAGAGTTTTACCCAAAAGCGCTCATCCTGTATACACATTTTATTTTTTATTAAAGTGTTTTGTTTATGTTTATTGCTGTGGTGGTTTAGGTATTTTATTTTTGCGGTTCGTATGCTTATATACACTGTATTACTGTGGTTCTATATCAGCATACCACTTGATAAAACTACTTTGAGCTTACCTTCATAAACTTTCTTATCATCACAATAGTAAAACCACAAGCACCAACCAGTAATAAAAGAAAAGGAAGAAGTCTTCAGAGTCGAGTGCCGCAAAAAGGCTTTATTTACAATAACACAAGCTGTGCGCTTTCATCCACAGATAATAAGACTAGTGCTCAACTTGCGTTATTGCAAATAAAGCCTTTTTACGGCACTTGACTCTGAAGACTTCTTCCTTTTCTTTTATCATCATAATACTCTTATACTTCCCCTGTATTCTCTTGCTCTGACTTACTGTGCGGTCCTTCCTCCATCTCTTTTTTTCTATAATAAGTACTAAGGTTATTGCCTCAATATAATATTACAGTTTAGTACAGTTTTTCCTATTTCTTTCATTTCAGAGCCTGCAGTCACTACATCTGAACTTGATACTGCAGGACCTCTGCCACAAGGCCCTACTCATAGAAGTTTACTGAGAATGTTGTCATTTTATAATGTAAGCACATTTATCATGAAGAACCTTGCTGTCTATTAACTTTTAATCAGTAGAATACATGCTTGCTCTGTGATTGAAAGTTTCTGTGAAATAATATGTGCACCCTAAGGACCTCTTACTAAGCTGGCCACTGTCCCCTTTTTTCTTGACCAGTAGGCTATACTACATATGCTAGTTGTTTAGCCTCAGAAAATGACAGAAAACTTTTACTTTGTATCTATTTGTTATTTCTTTGTACTGGCTATAAACTGGTTGCTCTCAGTTATAATTTGACCTGAGGGTGAGATATAGTAGAATGTATTGCTAAATATCCCCTCAGTGTTGTCTCTTCTTATACTCAGTCACTGTCTTCTGTCATTGATCAGGTATGTGTCAAATGTTATTACATTTCTATTTGTTCTAAGACTGTGTAGAACAGAGAAAAGACTTTTGTAGTGTGTTATATCTGTAACAATTTCATTGAGATCAGTTAAGTTGTAGGTATGCTGAGTGTGTTTCTTTTTAACACATATGTATGTAGTGTGAGTTGTGGTGCTCTGATATATATATATATATATATATATATATATATATATATAGATGGATATATATATATATAGATGGATATATATATATATATATATATATATATATATATATATATATATATATATATATATATATATATATATATATATATATATATCAAACTGTGTAGATGTATTCGTTAAACCCATGATTGTTTACTAAATGAATAAAATAAACAAAAGTCAGGTGGACGGGTTACACTTTTTAATAAAATAAAGCAAACGTATATACAAAAAGATGAGCGCTTTCACAACACAAGGTTGCTTCTTCAGATGTATCAAACAATCAAAATCACAAAACATATATAGCACAACCAATCTAATTAAAACAATCATAGGATCATAGGATCATAGGACTAGGCTATTGGCCCTGAGGCCCTTATAAGCCCAGCCAAGAGTTTAGCCCATGTTTAGACAAGACAACACCCGATGCCTCTGTCCAGCAGCGACATGGGTGGAATCCCAGAGATGTATTTTCTGTTTTCCATAAAGTTATCCAGGTTGTATTTAAAAAGGGGTAAACAGGTACTCTGCTTGACATGGAGAGGGAGTCTGTTCCACAGATGAGGGAGTCTCTTGGACACAAATCTGTCCTGCCATCAAGTCTTATTGATGTCATAGACTAGGTTGAGGCCGCGCATGATGTCCATGATAATCCATTCCATGGCCTTGCAGATCAGGCTAGTTAGGCTGATGGGTATTTAATTTCCCGGATCAGTGGATCCTCCACCTTTGTTCAAAGGGATGACAGTGGCTGTCCTCCTCTCAGCTGGGACAAAGCTGGTACTCAGGTTTAGTTGAGTAGGGCACATAATGGTGCTACAAGTTCCTGCCTTAGTTCATGTAGGATGGAGCCTGGGATGTTATTGGGTCCCATGGAGGTTGTATTTTTTGCCTTTGAGAGAGCAGTGATGACCTGTTCCCTAGATATAAGGGGAAGGGAGCAGGTAGTGGGAATGTCCTGATTTACTGATGGGGGTGGACAGAGGGGTGATGTTTGTGCTGAATCTGTCAGCCAGGAAGTTTTCTATATCTATGGCATTTGTATATGTGGTGTCCTTGACCATCAGTTCTGAACAGATCTGGCACTTCCTTTGAGATTGTGGACATATGTGAAGAAGGCCTTATGACTGCCGCTAATAAATGTGGCCAATTTGGACTCAAAGTTTGCTTTGGAGGATTTCACTAGTGCTCTTATTTGCTTGTTCAAACTAAGGAGAGATTGCTTCCAGCTGGGCAGCTGTTCCTTCTTGGTCCTGGACAGCAATTTTTTCCTTCTGCTATAGAGTCTGTTTATTGCAGATGTCCACCAGACAGGTTTACTCTTCCTTACGGAGAATGATTTAGTCCTGTTGTTTATTCCCTACTTTGGTATAGTTTTGCATACTGGCACCAGTTCCTAGAGAGGGTAAGGGGGCTGTGCAGCTGTACATACCATCTCTCAGGAGGCTGTATCAGCTTTGGAGAAGATTTTTTGTTTGACACTAGCTGGGGGGGGGGGGGGTCGAGGTAGATGGTGACTTCGAAATTGACTGCTTCATGGTCGGATCTTACCAGGGAGGATGATCAGGGATGATGCAGTGGTTAATGCCAAGTCCAAGATATCATCACCTCTTGTGGGGATATTGACTAGCTGTTCCAAAGCATTTGCATTGACAAAATTGAGGAATATTTGGGCATTTGTGTTCTGGCATGAATAGTTCTTCCAGTCTATGTTTGGGTAGTTAAAGTCAGCCAGGATCTTGGTAAAGGGTTAAATCTTGATGGATTCAAAGAGCTCCAGATAGGTGGATTGGACATCTTGAGTTAGGTTTGGGGGCTGGTAGCTAGCTATGATTTGTATAGGGGTCTTGTCAATGGTTAACTGCAACTGGATTGTCTCCTGTGCATCATACTGTTTCACTAGCCTGGACATATGTATGTCTTTAATACATATTGAAACTTCACCTTCTTTGGCTTTACTGTCTGCAGTTTGGGATATAAATGTATGATAGGATGAGTAACCAGGTAAGGCTGGGGTGCTCTATGCAGCTTTGAACCAGGTTTCTTTGACTGCACAGATGTCAGCATTTTCCAAGGTTAAGAATGCTTGCAATGTGTGCAGTTTCATGTTTAGACTCCCAGCATTTAGCAGCAAGACCTTTAATTTGCATTTTGTTAAATTTTTTATGTTGGTAGTTTTAACCTCATCACTTTTGATAAAAAAGGGGACTATGGGAGAGGCAAGAGCCTTTGCCAGAAGCCTAAAGCCCAAGTGAGACAGAAGTAGGCCATCTCTGGCAAAGCATCATGGTATGTCGATCATATCTTCCTTGGCTGTCAGGTAATGGAATGACACCAGAAACTAAGCCAATTGTTAAAGTCAATCATTTTCTGTTTGTATCAAGGCATCATTCTGGGTGATGGTAAAATGCTGCTTAAGGCCAGAGACATACCCGCCTGGGATACATATTCAGCGAGTTCAATCATGTATCTCTTCATATAGTCCAGGGAGGTACATCTCAAGTCATTCACACCAACATGGACTATGACACAGTCATAATAGTACCTGTTGTTCAGAGACTTGAATGCCTATGTGATATGGCAGATTCTGGCCCCTGACAGACAAGTAACCATGACTTTCTCCTAATCCAGCTTGGTGAGAGGCACATCTATGTGTCTCATAATGGAGTCTCCTGGGGCTAATATATTGGGTTTATACTTAAGCCTTAGTGGCTGTCAGATACAGGTGTGTGAACTATGCATGGTATGTGGTATGGAAGACTGTGGAGATTACCTGTGTTTTTGCCTTGGAGGTCTCCTTTGTTCGGGTATGTTTTTGTTGAGGACCTCCGCATATGTGGGTTTGTGTTGTGTAGGTATGGGAGATTTTTGAGATGTAGTGATTTTGTTGACAACCTTCTCAGTGCCAGATATACTGGCTTGTGATGGAGAGAGCTTATACTCTAGGTTCCTAATATAATTGCATCTCTAGCAAATAGTGTTCCTAGCTGGTAGTAGTAGATAGTTGTCTGCACATGAGGCAGTTTCTACATTGTCTCAGGATGCCCATATCAGCCAGACTGGCAAGAGAAACTGTAGGAAATTGCCCATCCATATTTATCAGAATCTGAGGGTGGAAGGCCATGGAGAGCAAAGGGGCAGGCCTAATGCCCAAGTGCTTAAACAAAAACTAAGAGACTTAGAATGACATTTACAATTTAAACAGGCTATAAAGAAGCAGTAATAAATGCAACCTATAAGATGCAATTGAAAACTTTAGAGAACAAGCAGCAGCAAGTAGCAGAAAATGCAAGATGAAGTAATAGAGTTGGAGAAGGAAACACAAATACAGTAAAAGTAGCTGAATAAAGTGTGGAAAGGAAGAGAGGAGGAACAGAAGATAATTCAAGGTCAAGAAACTAAGGGTTTGGCCTTCCCAAATGATCTATGTACTAGGTAGAGTGTGCTAATGAGATGGGAGTGGGAGGAGTGTCCCAGATCAAATTTACAGTAGGTGGTGGGCAACAACAAAAGCCACCAACTTTAAGAAAACAACAGCAATTGGGTGGCAGGGTGGGAGAAAAACAAAAATTCAACCAGAGGTCAGCAAATATATAAATGCAGACACAGAAAAGTAAGTAATTCAGTCAAGCAAATAAATGTGCAGCACTGTTAAACAAATAAATAAAACCAGTGCAGTACTGTTAAGCAAATAAATAAAAAAAAACAGTGTGGTACTGATAAGAAACATGAACAGTTAGATAAAGTGCAAAAAAGATACTTATGTCAGCTCTGTAATTCTAGATTAAGAAACAAATTCAATCAGGCACAATGGAGTTTCTAGTAAGATAAGCAGAAATTCACACAAAGGTAATATTTTTATATCAGCAAGATAAAAGACCCTTCCAAAGCCACACCTTGAGGTAATCAGATAACACAGAAGCTGTTTGATCAGTTTTTCCACTCTGGAATGAGTTCACCACAAACTCCCTGCTGCCCCAGAAAGTTGTAGAGTTTCATATCTATAAGTGTATCAGATAGATCAGACCTTTGCGCAGAAATGAAAGACATTCCTTTATTAATAACTCTCTTCATCCTTTGTTAAAGTCTTTTTAGAGATATTCCAAATTACAGACCTTTCTGGTGTCACATCTTCTTGATTGTAGGATAGTCGTTTGCTGAAAACTGCTCTTTCCTTTTCATTCTCTCTAAACTCCCCGACCATTGCTGTTCCCTCCCCTTCTCCTGTCGAATGGGCAGTGGAAGTTTCATAAAAGCCTGCGATTATGGTTGTGCATTCATCTTCTTCCTTACAATCTGCTGTGCAGGTGGAATCTCAGTTAGTTCTTCTAAAATGTGGCTATTAAAATTAGAGTTAGGGGTATGAGCTAATAATTCCAGTCCGGTCATAGCAGGTCCACCCTTGTTTATATCAGTCTCAGGTTGAATGTGTGTAGATATAGCTGATGTATTCGGCCCAGTAAGCATAGTGTCTCGCATTTCTACTCCATCCAAAATATTTAATCCTTCAGTATGCTAGTTTATATGGTTATTATCAGATCTATGCCATGAAAAACATGGCCTTTACGAAAATCTGATAAATCTCTCTCCAAGTTTTTCCTTTTATGTATAGACATCCTAAGTTTATATGCTGAAACATTGTCTATCACATTACCCAGCATTCGACCAACAACTGAGGCTGGGAAGCCCTTATACAGGGTATCTTGTTGTTTTTCCACCGCTACTCTTAGTTCTTCTTCTTCTGGTTTAAAATACTCATTCATTAATCTCATGTAACTCATGCTGATTTCCAAATTAATATCCTGCCATTTGGCTTCAATAAGCCTATGCATGAAGCAGTTTTTGCTTGTTTGGTCAAATTTGCAGTGGATTAGGCCTTCTGCCCATACTCTACTGTTTTCCAAATACCTGCTGAGAGACTACAAAAAATAAGCGCTTATTTTCAACTGTTTTCTGCACTTTCTGATTAACTAAAACAATACTTGCTGCATACATGTTTGCTTAAACTGTGCAGCTGTATATTACTGCACTTTTTAGATTGTCTCCTAATTGAATTTCTCTTACAACTGAAATTACTGTTCATCCATTTGTTTTGTTCATTTTGCTTGTTTGCTGCATTTGAGAAACACTTGCATAGATTAGGTTCATGTTTTTGCTGAATCTAGTACTGTCTGTGACCTTTGGAGCTTGTAAAACAGTTAATTTTTTGTCTGGAGAGGCTCCACTGTGCCCTCATGAGAGGAAGGTGCAGTATGGCTTGATCTAGCTAGAGTTACTATTGCAGGCCTCTGTTTAGGGTGCTTTGATTGGATAATTTGAACTTGCTGCTTCATGTTTTTGTGCTTTAATAATCCTGCGTTTGAATCAGTTTGTGTTTGTTTTTTCAAAGATGGAGTGAATTAGGTCTCCTGCCCTTGCTCTACTGTTTTCCATATACCTGCTGAGAGATTACAAATGATTAAATGCTTATTTTCAACTGTTTCCTGCACTTTCTGATTAAGTAAAACAATATTTCTACATAACTCTAGTGTTCAAACTATGCACATGTATTTTACTGCATTTTTTTAGATTGTCTGCTAATTGATTTCCTCTTGCAACTGTAATTACAGTCTATCTGCTTGTTTTGTACCCTTTACTTGTTTGCTGCACTTGAAAAACACTAGCATAGACTAGGCTCAGGATTTTGCTGAATCTAGTACTGTTTGTGACAATTGGAGCTTGTAAAACAGTTAATCATTTGTCTGGAGAGGCCCCCCTGTGCTCTCGGGGGAGGAAGGTACAGTTTGGACTGATCAAGCTAGAGTTACTATTGCAGGCTCTGTTTAGGTTGTTTTGATGGGATCATTTGAACTTTGGCTACTTCCCTTTTTCTGCTTTAATAAGCCTGTGTTTGAATCAGTTTGTGCTTGTTTTTTCAAAGCTGGAGTGAATTAGGCCTTCTGCCCTTGCTCTACTGTTTTCCAAATATTTGCTGAGAGAGTACAAAAGATTAAGTACTTATTTTCAACTGTCTTCTGCACTTTCTGATTAATGAAAACAATATTTGCTGCATAACTATTTGTTTAAGCTAAGCAACTGTATTTTACTGCATTTCTTAGATTGTCTGCTAATTGAATTAATCTTGCAACTCTAATTACAATCCATCTGCTTGTTTTGTTCCCTTTACTTGTTTTCTGCACGTGAAAAACACAGGCATAGACTAGGTTCAGATTTTTGCTGAATCTAGTAATGTTTGTGAACTTTGGGGCTTGTAAAGCAGTTAGTCTTTTGTCTGGAGAGGTACCCCTATGCTCTCATGGGAGGAAGGTACAGTTTGGACTGATCTAGCTAGAGTTACTGTTGCAGGGCTCTGTTTAGGGCATTTTGATTGGATAAATTGAAATTTGCTGAGTACCAGAAAAGAGAGAGAGCTGCCAATAGTCCAACAAAAACTTTATTACAGAAACCAAAAACAAAAAACATAAAACGCATTGACTTTATCACAGGATTTTTCGTCTTACAATCTCAGACTTCTTCAGGTGACACAAACACAGGTGAACAAGTTCAATACATGAATAACTCCCTCCAAAAAGCAATCAAATTGAGCTACCAATAAGATTAGAAAATCAATTAAAAAATCAGTTAAGAAATTTAACACTACAGAAGTCTCAGTCAACTATAATAGGTTGTCCTAAGAAGTGTATTGAAAATACTAAGGTAAGAAAAAAACACACATATAGGAACAGTGTGAATAGTGTGAAAAACTCTTCTTCATCTACCAGATAAATAATTCCTTCCGTCTACCCCTAAATTTAAAGTGCCTTTGTGTTAAAATAAAAATACATAAGTACAACAATAATAAATATGACAGAAACCCAGTAAACCTAATTTCTTAGTGGCTGTCCAACAGCACCGTCTAATGTTTCAAAACCTTAATTGCAATCATGTAAAACAATATTACAAAACATGAAATGTTAAAACCCTAAAATGCATTACGTCTACTAATAAAAGAATGAATAAATAATATGTCATAAATAGTATGTGTGGTATGTTAAATGATAAAATCCTTCTAAGAATTAAATATAAATTAAACTAAATCAAAACCTATCCTATGTGGGGCATAAATAGTGCATCCAATCCATTTGACTATAGCTTAGCCTCCCTAAGTTTAAGGACTGGGGCCAGGGAAATATTATCATTAAGACCAGGTGGTGTATTCGTTTCTAAGTTGATCTGACATTAAATCTCTCTGTACTATATCCTTGTTTTTCATGGTCCCTCCAGATCTTTTTCAGTTTCCTCTAGTGCCAAGAACATGAAGCTTGATTCACTACATTTGACTTGATGCCTATATAAAATGTTCTTTTCTTCCTTTTTCTTAATCTCATACATGTGTTCATAAATTGTCTTCCTCAATCTATGCCCCATATTCCCTACATAAAATGAATTACTTCTTTAACAGAGAGCAAGATGCATCACACCTCTGCAGCTGTAGTAACTATTAGCTTGTATTATTTTATCCTTACCAACAATCAAACAGGATCTCTGTTAGAGATATACAGATTGTGCACAGGCCTCACTCCTGTATGTCCCAACTTTCAGCCTTCTTTCTTTTTTGTTGTTAATATTTTTATTACATTCTAACAGTTCCTTAATATTCTGCCCTTTTCTAAACACAGATTTCGGGGGTGGGGGGGTCCTCAAAAGGTTGTCCAGATCAGAAAACCAAGCAAATCTGTTCCAGTTATTGTTAATTTCCTCCTTAATAAGTGATGCATCACCATTAAATGTCATAATAAAGGCACTTTTGAAATTGTCCTCCTGTTCTAACTTTGAATCTGCCTCTTTATCTGCTCTCTTTCTATCACCTTCCCACTGAATATGTTCCTTACTAAAATAGGAACAAATCTCCCTCACCTTCATTTTCTAACTTCCTGAATAACTTCATCCACTAATCTAATGGGATATTTTCTATCTAGAAACATCCATTGCAAATTAACACATTCACATAAGAAATCTTCTTCTCCAGAAGTCATTCTAGAAATATGGACGAATTGTCCTTTGACAAGACTTATTTTTTTATTATATGGGTGAGCACTATTAAAATGTAAAAATGAGTTAACGTTAATCGCCTTCTGATAGATCCTGAAAATACATTTTTGATTTACTACATCCTTTTGTATAAGAACATCCAAATAAATCATTTTTTCTTTAAAAATACTATAGGTGAATTTTAAAAACTGAGTGGTAGTCTTAATGTATTTTAAAAATTCCATAAGCTTCACCGCTGGGCCCACCCAGAAAATACAAATGTTGTCCAGGTAGTGCTTATATAAATTCCATTACTTAGAATAACAGGAACTAGAAATATATTTGTACTCCCAGATGGACAATGCGATATTAGCAAAAGTGGGGACACAACATGCACCCATAGCTACCCCACTTTCCTGTCTGAAAAATTCCCCTTCAAAATGTACAAAATTGTACTTTAACACCAAATCCATCAGTATAAGTGAAGTTTGGAACAGACAAATTTGTCACAGGATGACCTTGGTATGAAAAGAGTGGGGAGAGGCTGGATGTAGGAAGATAGCTATGTTAGGTAGTGAGGGTTGGGAGTAGGTAGGAAAGAGTTAATTAAGTTGGGAGCTGGGAGAGAAAGTGAGGTAAGGCACAGGGTGGGTCTTAGTGGGTTTTGTAGGGGAAACTAGTATGAGTAAGCACATTTTGGAGTGGTCTTGTTGCACGTCCGGCCTGCCCGTTTGGTGTGACTTGAGGGGCTGAGAAGAGGGTCAGGCTTGACTCTCTTCTGTCCCCCTCAGTAGGATATTTGGAATTGCTGGTGGATGACTTGGAATGGAATTATGGAATTGATGATATTAAGGTGAGCGGGGATGCTGCCTTCATGATTACTTTGATAAGTGAGCAAATGAGGGACGCTGCTTAGCCAAGGGTGAGTGGGTGCGCTGCTCTTATGTTTACTTTCCTGTTTGTTGCAATCTTGAATTTGTGTGAATAAAATTTTGATGTCTGTTATTCATTTTCATTACAATAAAGGTTTTCAAATGTCTTTGGTTGTCTGTGTTGATTTATTTGGACCGTGACAACAAACATTTTCACCTCATCACATGTAAACCTACCCCTTCCATTTACTGCTTCTTCAAACCATTGTAAACCAATATCATGGGGTATAACGGTGAAATTTTCACCTGTGTTTGTGCCATCTGAAGAAGTGAAAGATTGTAGGATGAAAAACACGGAGATAAATTGAATGCTTTTTTATGTTTTTTTGGTTTTGGTTTCTGTAATAAAGTTTTCCTTGGACTATTGGTAGCACTCTCTTATTTCTGGTACTCAGCAGTGTCTTTTGATCTTTTTATTAGTTGTGGCAGCTTTGCTGCTGTAGTTCTTGGGCACTGGGTTTCCTGTCATGTGGTTAATTTGAACTTTGGCTGTTTCCTGTTTTTATGCTTTAAAAAGCCTGTTTGAACCGGTTTCTACTTTTTTGCACCTGTTTGTGCTTTCACAGTATCATGCACTACTGAGCAGAGGAATTGTCGGATATGGATACCTGCTCTCTAACCTCACAAATATTACCTAAACCAGAATCTTCACACCTAAACCTACTAATACCTGCCCCTACTGTATTCCTTCTTCAGCTGTTATAGCCAGACCAAGATTATTCCTAGGATCAAGAACTGTCAGTTTTCCCCCTTTTCTTCTACCAGCCTGATTGACATGGTTCTACTAAGGCAGTGTAGCAACTGCCTCATGTACACTGACATCCCCATACTTCTAAATCATTCCTGTACCATTTTTGAGAGATGCACCTACATTAAGAATCTAGAATAACAGCTCTCTCACATGATAGATAGCAAAACAGAGCAGGTTGTCATCTCCTCTACCATGACTCCTACTCATGATACACAGTATGCACATAGACCAACATATACGGAGGAACTCACAAAACATCTGTCTAAACACCAGAGACCTCCAAAACACATACATAAAAAAACAACCATAGCATCCAAAACACGCAATATACATAATGACACAAGCAGAAGTGTCTCACCATAAAAGCCCATAAAACAAGACACATCCACTCCAAATATCTTAGTCATAAGAGACACTTTAGTGAGACACACAGACATCCCCCTCACCTGGCTGAACAAGGAGAATGTCATGGTCAGCTGTCCTTCTGGTGCCAGAATTCATCAGATCAATCAAGTACTCAATTCTCTCAACAAGTACTGTTATGATTTGGTTATAGCACATGTTGGTGTGAACGACTTGAGATGTACCTCCCTCGACTACATGAAGAGGGACAAGTGAGACATGACTTTAGCTCTCTGTTTATGTGTCACAAGCAGATATATCCCTAACCTTAAGCATAATATTACCCTCGCCTAGGATGATACCACAATATAAACAGAAAATCATTGACTTCAATAAATGTCTTCGTTTCTAGTGTCATTCTAAGGGGATCCAGTTTCTTTCAGCCTGGGATGACATGATGGATAGACCTCAATGCTTTGCCAGAGATGATCTTCATCTGTCACCCCTAGGATTTTGGCTACTGGCTAAGCCTCTTGCCACCTCCATAGTGCAGTTTTTAGGCAATGTTACAAAGGCAAAATTACTGATGTAAAGATTTCATCAAAAAACAACCTCAAGGTTATGCTGCTAAATGCTAGGAGTCTTAGCATGAAACTTCACTCACTGGAAGCTGTTCTCACCTTGAAAGACACTAACATCTGTATAGTCACTGAGGCCTGGTTCAAGTCAGTGGAGAGCAGCCCAGCCATACCAGGTTACACCTCCTACCACACGTTCAGACACAAATGGAAGGATTGAAAACTAAAGGAGGTGTTGTATCAATATTCATCAAAGATGGATACACCTCCAGATTGGTAAAACAGTATGATTCCCTGGAGACACTTCAGGTGCAACTAACTCTTGGAAGGACTCCTTTTTAAGTCATTCCCAGCTACAGGACCTCCTCCATGAATCAAGACACTCACTGTGCCTACTTGGATCTAGGGAATCTATCAAGCTGCATCCAGACACCATGGTTCTGGGTGATTTTAATTACCCATTCACTGACTGGGTAAATTACTTGTCCTCATACTCACTTGCCCAAAGGTTCTTCGAGTTCATTAACTCCAACGCCTTGGACCAGCTGGTGGACACCCCAAAGAGGGGTGACAACATCTTGCACCCCACTGTGAGGTCTTACCTTGCCAGATCTGACTACAAATCAGTGTCATTTGAAGCAACTATCACACTGGACCCCCCCCCCCCCAGCAGCAACTAAACTAAAAACCTTCTTCAAAGCAGATTATATCCTTCTAAGGAATGATATAAATAGCTTCACTGCACTTCCCCCCAAATGGAACTGCAACTATGCCAAGTCCTAAACCAATGATTTTTACAAACACCTGTATAACTGCATTGACACAGTCTTACTTGATATGACCAAAACAAGCTCTTCAAGGAAGAGCAAACCTGCCATTAACAGCCTTTACAATAAAAGGAAGAAATTGTTGTCCAAAAGTAAGAGGGAGCATGCCCTAAACTGGAAGCACTTCCTCCTCAGCTTAAACAAGCAAGTAAGACTTCTTGTGAAGTCCTCCAAAGCAAACCATAAATCCAAATTAGTTCCCTCAACTAAGGACAGCCATAAGATGTTATTTAGTTACATCCTTAGCCTAAAAGGTAAGACCAAGATTTGCACCAAACTGGTAGTTAATGATAACATGTACACTAAGTCAAAGGACATAGCAAACCTGTTAAACAACAGGTTCTGTGAAAACTTCACTCCCCTGCCCCCACCACAAATACCCCATGACATCTGTTCCATCTGTCCCTCGCCTTGTATCTCTAGAGAGCAAGTCATAAATGCTATCTCTAAGGCCAAAAGCACAGCATCTCTAGGACCTGATAACACCCCAGGCTGTGTCCTACATGTACTCCAACAAAAATTAAAACCACCATTGGGTACTCTTTTCAATTATAGTGTAAGAACTGTCTTCAACCCAGCTGAATGCAAAATGGCCACTGTTATCTCCTTACACAAGGGTAGTGCTTCCACTGACAATGGGAACTATAGACCTATTAGCCTGACTAGCCTTATCTGCAAGGCCATAGAGTGAATCATCATGGACCTTATCAACAAAGATATAGGTAATCACCAAACACTTGACCCTACTCAGTTTGGATTTGTGAAAGGGAGATCATGCCTGTTAAACCTGGCAGACTTCTTCGAGACAGTCACCAGAGCCCTGGGCAAGGGAAAAACTGTGCATACAGCTTAATTGGACTTGGCCAAGGCTTTTGACACTATTCCCACTCAGGCATTATTGACAAACTCACCCAGCAAGGTATCAATCATTATATTGTTAGGTGGGTTACTAAGTGGCTCACTGATAGAACCCAAACAGTCAAAATAGGGGAATTCCCCTCCAACAGCAGACTTATGACCACTAACAACTGGTGTTCCACAGGGATCAGTTCAGGGACCTCTACTGTTCAGAATCTATTTCTCCAAAATACTAGCAAAAGATAAAGGTCTGTGGCTAGCAAAGTTTGCTGATGACTGCAAACTGGGAGTGGTCATAGAATTCCCAGAAGATAACCATGAAAAAGCACAAACCAAGTAAATTCAATGAAGAAACAGGTCGCACTCGTAGCTGGAAAATATTTATTTAGCACTTTCCTCAATTCATATGCAATGACTTCTTCAAAATGACATTAAAAACATTTCATCCAACTTTTATATTACCACATGACATACATTACGTCCCAATCAATTAATTCAATTAAATTCAGCTAACCTGAATATAAATTTTAAAGCTATACCCCTTCTTCCCATGTTAAAATGGATGTCAGTATTGTCCTTTGTGCCAGTACTTAAAACCCTTTACATTGCATATAAATATTTATTTTGCCTTACAAAACCAATTAATAAACCACATTTAAAATATAATACCCCAAATGTTATATTGTTTCATTGAAACATATAAAAGAGTGAATAACAATATTACACAGTACATAAACATATCAATATCTTTCACAGATGAAAGTCAGATTTTAACTTTAAATAACTAGTGAGGGAGACTACCTCATTCAACCATGGGGGACTTGTGGCATTGACCCTCAGTTGCCACAACATCTCCTTATACTCTAAGAATAAACCAGTTGGTCCCGCTCTTTCACTGACTTCTAAGTGTTTCAGTATTGTGAATTTAAAACTATGTTCTGGAAACTTGTTAACTTGCTTAGCTAGGGTGTTGTTGACATTCCTTCTTCCAATGTCATACATATGCTGGTATATACTTAATCTGAATGAGTTTTTTGTTTTACCAATGTAGTATCTATTACACTTTTGACATAGTGCAATATAGACTATATTTTTGGTTCCACAATTATTCCTGTGCACAGATTTCACTATACCATACTCAATGTATATTCAACTTATCACCCTCTAATATAAATTTACACTGCAAACAATGTCCGCACTTCCTGGTGTAGCCACTAGTGTGTGATCTTACCCCATCCT
Organism: Protopterus annectens; assembly: GCF_019279795.1. NCBI lineage: Eukaryota > Metazoa > Chordata > Ceratodontiformes > Protopteridae > Protopterus > Protopterus annectens. Next base: position 48,473,807 of record NC_056742.1, read on the forward strand.
TTTTCCTTTCTAACATGTTCTTTATGCACGTGCCTTTTTTATACACCACCAATGGTTTACTTCCTACTATTTAACCCAATTGTTCATCACGTTGTAAGATGAATCAATTCTTAAACAAGGCATCCCTATATTGGAAATATTGTGGGGTATATGTCAAGATCATAGCTTTCTTAAATGCACAGTTGTTGTTGTTTCTATTGCCCATGATTACCCCTTGTCTGTTTTCTCTACTACCAAGACCCAACAAGGGGTAAAAGTGCCCCGATATTCTTTTGTGGGTGATCTCTTTCAATATTGGCTCCACAAATTCTTGTGGATATCCTCTTCTAGCCAACATATCTGACAGTACATCTCTTTCATGATAGAACACATCTAACTCACTAACCATTCTTGCAAGCCTTACCCCCTGTCCCTTAACCAGAGACCTTTTTTGATTCAAGGGGTGGCCACTTTCAAAATGGAGTAGAGTATTTGAATATGTTGATGTTCTATAAATGGTAGATATATACTTTTAACTCTTTATTTTTCCTAATCTGGATGTCTAAATAACTGATACTTTCTGTGTTGGTCTCCATAGTCATCATCATCATCTTCTTTTGGCTGTTCCCGTTAGGGGTCGCCACAGCAGATCACCTGTTTCCATTTCTTCCTGTCCTCTGCATCTTGCTCTGTCACACCAACCACCTGCATGTCCTCTCTCACCACATCCATAAACCGTATCTTAGGCCTTCCTCTTTTCCTGTTACCTGGTAGCTTCATCCTTAGCATCTTTTTCCCAATATACTCAGCATTCCTCCTCAGCACATGTCCAAACCAACGTAATCGTGCCTCTCTGGCTTTGTCTCCAAACCTTCCAACCTGGGCTGACCCTCTAATATATTTATTCCTAATCCTGTCCACCCTCGTCACACCCAGTGCAAATCTTAACATCTTTAATTCTGCCACATCCAGCTCAGACTCCTGCCTTTTTGTTAATGCCACTGTCTCCAACCCATATAACATAGCTGGTCTCACTATCCTCTTGTAGACCTTCCCTTTCACTCTTACAGGTACTCGTCTGTCACAAATCACTCCTGACACTCTTCTCCACCCACTCCATCCTGCCTGTACTCTCTTCTTCACCTCTCTTCCACACTCACCATTACTCTGAACTATTGACCCCAAGTATTTAAACTCATCCACCTTCGCCACCTCTACCCCTTGCATCCTCACCATTCCTCTATCCTCCCTCTCATTCACACACATATATTTTGTCTTAGTCCTGCTGATCTTCATTCCTCTTCTCTCTAGAGCATATCTCCATCTCTCCAGGGTCTCCTCCACCTGTTCCCTACTCTCGCTACCGATCACAATGTCATCTGCAACATCATAGTCCACGGGGACTCCTGTCTGATCTCGTCTGTCAACCTGTCCATCACCATTGCAAATAAGAAAGGGCTCAGAGCTGATCCTTGATGTAACCCCACCTGCACCTTAAACGCATCCATCAGTCCCACTGCAGACCTCACCGCTGTCACACTACCCTCATACATATCCTGTACCACTCTTACATACTTTTCTGACACTCCTGACTTCATCATACAATACCACAACTCCTCTCTAGGCACCCTGTCATATGCTTTCTCTAAGTCTACAAACACACAATGCAACTCCTTCTGACATTCTCTGTACTTCTCCATCAACACTCTCAGAGCAAAGATCACATCTGTAGTGCTCTTTCCCGGCATGAAACCATACTGCTGATCACTAATCATCATGTCCCTTCTTAACCTTACTTCCACTACTCTTTCCCATAACTTCATGCTGTGACTGATCAGTTTAATCCCTCTGTAGTTAGTACAGCTCTGCACATCACCCTTATTCTTAAAAATCGGTACGAAAACACTTTTTCTTCATTCCTCAGGCATCATCTCTCTTTCCAAGATTTCATTAAACAATCTGGTTAAAAACTCCACTGCCATTTCACCTAAACACCTCCATGCTTCCACAGGTATGTCATCTGGGCCAACAGCCTTTCCATTCTTCATTCTCTTCACAGCTATCCTTACTTCCTCCTTGCTAATCCATTGCACTTCATGATTCACTATCCCTACATCATCCAACCTTCTCTCCCTCTCATTCTCTTCATTCATCAACCCCTCATAGTACTCTTTACATCTCCTCAACACACTCTCCTCGCTTGTGAGTATGTTTCCCTCATTATCCTTTATCACCTTTACCTGCTGCACATCTTTCCTATCTCAGTCCCTCTGTCTAGCCAATCGGTACAGGTCCTTTTCTCCCTCCTTAGTGTCCAAACTTTCATACAACTCTTCATATGCCTTATCCTTAACCTTCGCCACCTCTCTCTTTGCCATGCACCTCATCTCCTTATACTCCTGTCTACTTTCTTCATCTCTCTGACAATCCCACTTCTTCTTTGCCAACCTCTTTCTCTGTATACTCTGCTGTACTTCCTCATTCCACCACCATGTCTCCTTGTCATCCTTCCTCTGTCCAGATGTGATACCAAGCACCTTTCTAGCTGTCTCCCTTACTAGCTCTGCTGTAGTTACCCAGCTATTTGGTAACTCTTCACTGCCACCCAGTGCCTGCCTTAACTCATCCCTGAACTCCACCTCACAATTACCCTTTTTCAATTTCCACCATTTGATCCTTGATGCTGCCCTCACACTCCTCCTCCTCTTCTTGATCACCAACGTCATCCTACAAACCACCATCCTATGCTAACTAACTCCACTTTCTCAGGTCACCACTTTAAAGTCTCCAATCTCCTTCAAACTGGTCCTCCTACATAAGATATAATCTACCTGTGTGCATCTTCCTCCACTCTTGTATGTCACCCTATGCTCCTCCCTCTTGTTAAAATACGTATTCACCACAGCCATGTTCATCCTTTTCGCAAAATCCACTACCATCTGACCTTCTGTATTCCTTTGTTTAACACCATACCTACCCATCACTTCCTCATCTCCTCTGTTCCCTTCACCAACATGCCCATTGGTGTTGGTCTCCATAGTAAATCTTAAAAAAGAGGTATTAGTATTAAGGTAGGAGAAAAACTCCTTCAATTGACCCTCACTACCTCCCCAAAGAATTAATATATCATCCAGATATCTACCATAAAATTTACACCAACTGTAACCATCAGAGGGGAACACCTTGGTCAACTCCCATTGGACCAAAGCAATATTTGCAAACAGGGGGGCACACACTGCCCCCATAGCAACCCCCGACATCTGTCTGAAAAGTTGACCCTCAAACAGGATGTAATTATTCTCTAGGACTAATTCAATGTCCTAAATGTAAGTACTCTAGAATGTGCGAAATTGGAGTTCTTGCACAGACAGTCGTAAAACAATTCTACACCTTCAGAATGTGGTATGACATTGAAGAGGTCCTTCACATCCACTGTGACTAAAATAGTATCTTCCCTATATAAATCCTGGTTAAATTTTCTTAGGCAAGCCCAAGAATCTTTTATAATATGAGGGAACCTACTAAGACTGTTTTTTAAGTGAAAATCCAGGAATTTGGCAATAGTCAGGGTCTTAAAGGCCTTGGCATTATCTATAGGTCTTAAGGAAGGGTTGGTGGCAACTTTATGGATCTTGGGGATGCCAAAGATGGTTTGAATCCTATAATTTTCCTGTACCATAAAATCATATTCCTGTTTAGAAATCTGGTAATTAAGTAACAGTTCATACAGGGTAGCATCTATATTTCTGTATGCTATATTTAATTCATTCACTGAAACCTGTTCAAAACCATCCACAAATAAATTACTTAACATGCTATCCACATATCGCTGCTGATCCATCACCACCAACCCTCCCCTTTTATCTAGTTTCATGACCCTTATTGACTTATTGTCCAAGATACTACTTAGTAGTTTTTCTTCATCTTGTGTCTAATTATTTTCACCCCTAGATATGTTATTGTGTTTACAGATGTTCCTGAAATCATTTACACACATCATATCAAACAATTGTATAGTGGGGTGCAGGTGTTGAGTTAAATACACTAGTTTTCCTACATGCTGGGGTACTTTAGTTTTCATTAACTCTATTTAAAACCATGTCCAAATTAAGCATCTTAATGTAAACCATAAAATTAAGTAATGCTCTATCTATTCTGGCATTTTGTAAGGGTACAAAATTAAGACATTTTTGGAACAGATTTGCCCATTCTACGGTGACCTAGGTGTTGGACTGGTAGGAACAGAGAATGGAGACATGGGAATAGGTGACAACCTAAACTGTAATGTTATATATAATATATACCAAGATTTCAAAATTTACAATTTATCCAACACCCAGGTCACCGTAGAATGGGCAAATCTGTTCCATAAAGGGCTTAATTTTGTACCCTTACAAAATGCCAGAATAGATAGAACATTACTTGATTTTATGGTATACATTAGAAAGCTTAATTTGGACATGGTTTTAAATAGAGTTAATGTAAACCATATGGTATGGTATAGTGAAATATGTGCACAGGAATAATTGTGGAACCAAACATGTAGTCTATATTGCACTATGTCAAAAGTGTAATAGATACTACATTGGTAAAACAAAAAACCCATTCAGATTAAGTATATACCAGCATATGTATGACATTGGAAGAAGGAATGGGAACAATGCCCTAGCTAAGCACCTTAGCAAGTTTCAAGAACATAGTTTTAAATTCACAATACTGGAACACTTAGAAGTCAGTGAAAGAGGGAGACCAACTGGCTTATTCTTAGAGTATAAGGAGATGATGTGGCAACTGAGGGTCAATGCCACAAGTCCCCCAGGGTTGAATGAGGTAGTCTCCCTCACTAGTTATTTAAAGTTAAAATCTGACTTTCATCTGTGAGAGATATAAAAATAATCCTTGTTTTCCCGCCTTCCTCGACTAGTTTAGACCAGTTTACAGGCATTGCTGTATTCTGGGCTGTGGTGTAGTTGCTGTGTTGTCCATTACCTTACTTGGATAGAAGGAAGTTTCTTTGCTCACCAGTGGGAGTGGGGAGCCTTGAGCAGCCTACCTGTCCTTGGGGGAAGTGACCTCAGCACAAGAAGCTGTAGTAATTGGTTGTTTTGGACCATTTCTAGCTCTTTTGTAGTTCACTGTTTAAAATCCGCCTCTGGGCGTTTTTTTCTGGCTATACTGCTCAGACAAGCTCCACGTGGGTTTACAGAGTGGTCCTAGCAGCAGGGAACTCAGAAAAGCGACTACCTTCTGGATTTAAATATCTTTGCTTTTTTCACTTGAAATAGCTTCTGTAGCTTACCTTGAACTAGCCTGAACTGTTTTTAACTGATTGCTGCATTATTTTAAAATCTGCACTTAAAGTTACATTTTAGTCGAATTTGATCGAAAGTTTGCTTGTTTGTTTGTTTAATTTAACTGTGGAGGCTGCCCACTAAAGTGTGCTAGCCTGTGTAACTAATTTATCACTGTTTCTGCATTTTCTGTGTGTTTCTACCAAAAACAAAAAATAATCCTTGCTTTCCGCCTTCCTCGACTAGTTTAGACCAGTTTACAGGCATTGCTGTATTCTGGGCTGTGGTGTAGTTCCTGTGTTGTCCATTACCTTACTTGGATAGAAGGAAGTTTCTTTGCTCACCAGTGGGAGTGGGGAGCCTTGAGCAGCCTACCTGTCCTTGGGGGAAGTGACCTCAGCACAAGAAGCTGTAGTAATTGGTTGTTTTGGACCATTTCTAGCTCTTTTGTAGTTCACTGTTTAAAATCCGCCTCTGGGCGTTTTTTTTCTGGCTATACTGCTCAGACAAGCTCCACGTGGGTTTACAGAGTAGTCCTAGTAGCAGGGAACTCAGAAAAGCGACTACCTTCTGGATTTAAGTATCTTTGCTTTTTTTCACTTGAAATAGCTTCTGTAGCTTACCTTGAACTAGCCTAAACTGTTTTTTTAACTGATTGCTGCATTATTTTAAAATCTGCACTTAAAGTTACATTTTATTTTAATTTGATCGAAAGTTTGCTTGTTTGTTTGTTTAATTTAACTGTGGAGGCTGCCCACTAAAGTGTGCTAGCCTGTGTAACTAATTTATCCCTGTTTCTGCATTTTCTGTGTGTTTCTACCAAAAAAAAAAAACAAAAAATAATCCTTGTTTTCCCGCCTTCCTCGACTAGTTTAGACCAGTTTACAGGCATTGCTGTATTCTGGGCTGTGGTGTAGTTCCTGTGTTGTCCATTACCTTACTTGGATAGAAGGAAGTTTCTTTGCTCACCAGTGGGAGTGGGGAGCCTTGAGCAGCCTACCTGTCCTTGGGGGAAGTGACCTCAGCACAAGAAGCTGTAGTAATTGGTTGTTTTGGACCATTTCTAGCTCTTTTCTAGTTCACTGTTTAAAATCCGCGTTTGCACTTTTTGTGATGCATAGCAGCGGTTAAACAAGGTTAAACTTTTTTTGGCTCTGCCAAGTCTGCTCTTCAAATTTTCCCTTAAGGAAGCTCTACTCTTAGTATAACCAGACTACTCACTGTATTATAAGCCTAGCACTTGTTCTCAATACTTCTCTACTAAGTAAGTACTCTCATACTAAGTAAAGCACTACATCTACTTACCATCCCTGTGAATATCCACTTCCCTTAAAGGTATACCACTCCCTTATACTGTTCTAGCATGTCGAGTGGTAGATTACTGGCGTCGTCTCCAGTTCAGCTGGTCAATCTGGGTATCTTGAGACAATGCTACAATTGTCTCATGTACACAGACAACCCTCTCCTCCTCCCAACAAACACAAATACATGTGAGAGATGCAACTATATAGCCAAACTGGAGGCTGAACTCTCTCAACTCAGGGCTGGCATGACCAGACAGGAGGAGATGGCAACCACACACACAACAATCCCAGTCCCACATAGACCTACCACAACTGCAAACCAAACACATAAAAACACAAAGACATACTCGGAGGCTCTAATAAAAAACTTACCAAAACAACAGAGGCTCCCAAAGCAGACATCCAAAAATCCACCACCTCAAAACAAAACACATGCAACACATACTTCAATAAATCAGTGTGTCGACCAATCACAGCCCTTAAGGCCAAACACCTTGCCTGATACACTAGTAATAGGTGACTCCATAGTCAGACACACTGATGTCCCACTGACCAGGCTGAACAAGGAGAAGGTGACTGTGAGCTGTCTATCGGGAGCTAGGATCCGCCACATAACACACGCACTCAGGTCACTCCAAAGCAAGTACAAATATGACTCCATCATTGTCCATGCTGGTGTGAATGACCTGAGACGTACCTCCCTGGACAACATGAAAAGAGACATAGAGGAGCTCTCTGATTATGTAGCCCAGGCTGGTATGACCCTGACCCTGAGCAGCATCTTGCCCTCACCAAGAATGATACCACAATACAAAGACAAGATGATCAGCTTTAACAATTGGCTCAAGTACTGGTGTCATTCTAAGGGGATCCAATGTCTGTCTGCCTGGGATGATATGTTGGGCAAGCCACGCTGCTTCTCAAGGGATGGCTTACACCTGTCACCACTGGGCTTCCGGATATTGGCTAAGGCTCTTGCCACCCCCATAGTGCCTTTTTAGGCAAGGCTCAAAAGACAAACCCACCTCCTTAGAAAACAAAAATGGAAAAAAACTAAGGGTAATGCTGCTCAACGCCAGAAGTCTAAATCTCAAGATGCAGGCACTTGATGCACTCCTCAGCATGGAGAACATCGACGTCTGTGCAGTAACTGAAACCTGGTTCAAGGCTCCTGAGAGCACCCCAGCTACCAGGCTATACCTCATATCATGCTTTTCGGCCCCAAAACCCAGTCCGAACCACAAAGGAGGGGGAGTGTCCATATTCATAAAGGACACCCACACCTCCAGGTTAGTAGCAACACATGAAGCATCAGAGACCATACAGGTGCAACTAACCATAGGCAAAACTGCTATACAACTGGTAGCATGTTACAGACCACCCTCCCAATCTCAAGAACCCCACTCAGCCTTCCTGAAGACATTGGAGGATATGAATGTATCACAAAATACCATCATACTGGGAGACTTCAACTACCCAAACATAGATTGGGTACATTATTCTAGCCCTAATACCCTAGCCCAAAGGTTCCTGGAATTCATAAATTCAAATGCACTGGAACAACTAGTCACCTCTCCCACTAGGGGAGATAATATACTAGACCTGATCATCACAAACATGGGGACAAAATGCTCCACACCGAAGTATACCCCTCACTAGTGAGATCTGACCACAAACTAATCACCCTGGATATACATATCCCACCTCCACCCCCAGCACAAAAGACCACAGTGAAAACTTCTCAAAAGCAGACTTCCCTCTTCTTAAGACTGAGATGGTATCCTTTAAGCCCACTGTGCCAGTGGATACCACATCCCACAATGCCGAATCCTTCACAAATGCTTTCTATGGACATCTCCAAGAATGCATGGATCATGCAATCCCAAACAAATCCAAGTCCCTCTCCACCAAATGTAAGCGTCCTGTCTGGTGGACCTCAGCCATAAACAAATTGTATAACAAAAGAAGGAAGCTACTGCACGTCAGAGCGAAATCCCATGAAGGGAAGACATCTTTGATCAACATTAGCAGAAAACTACATTCTCTCATAAAAACATCCAAGGCAAACTTTGAGAGAAAAATCGCTAAGGACACTAAAAATGACCACAAAGCCTTCTTCAGCTATGTTAGAAACCTGGGCGGAAACCCTCAGATATGCTCAGAGTTGGTTCACAACAACAAAAAATACACTGAACCCACAGATATTGCTAACATTCTGGCTGACAGGTTCAGTGCAAATTTCTCCCCTCCTTCACCCCCAAAAGAAGAAATACTTATCCCAGCTGAATGTAATCTCCCTGTCATCTCAGATGTCCAAGTGAGAACCGCCCTAAACAAAGCAAAAAACACAGCATCAATGGGACCTGACGGTATCCTGGGGTGCATGTTACGTGAACTCCAAGAGGAGCTAAACCCACACATAAAAATGCTATTTAACCTTAGCCTTACTTCGGGATATGTACCTGAACACTGGCGTACAGCAACAGTGGTCCCACTCCACAAGGGGGGTGCCTCTACAGATCCTGGAAACTACCGCCCCATAAGCTTAACTAGCCTGGTCTGCAAAGCTATGGAAAGAATCATTATGGAACTCATAAACAGAGACATAGGGGACCTACAGACACTTGACCCCACCCAGTTCGGCTTTGTAAAGGGCAGATCTTGCCTTTTAAACCTGGTTGACTTTTTCAAAACAGTCACTAGAGCCATTGATGAGGGCAAAGCAGTCCATACAGCATACCTGGACTTGGCTAAGGCCTTCGACACAATACCCCACTCAGGCATCATAGATAAGCTAAACAGCTTAAAAGTAAACCCTTATGTCACTAGATGGGTTGCAAACTAGCTAAAGGACAGAACCCATAAAGTTAAAATCGCTGGAGCAATGTCAGACTCAAAGCCAGTCACAAGTGGTGTCCCACAGGGATCTGTCCTGGGACCCCTCTTGTTCGGCATTTATTTCTCAGATGTTAAAGCAAACAGGGGAGGGCTGTGGCTGACAAAGTTCGCAGATGACTGCAAACTAGGCGCCATAGTCGATACACCAGCAGACGCACACATCCTACAAAAAGGCCTCACTGAAACGAACAACTGGTCCTTAAACTAAATGCCAAAAAATGTATAGTCATCCCTTTTGGAAAAAACAAAGTACTCACAAATTATCACATAGACAGCAACCCACTGAGTACGGAAAAAGTAATCAGAGACCTAGGGACCCAAGTAGACAGCGACCTCTCATTTGTCACCCACGTTGAGAAGTGGTTAGAAAAACATTCTACCTTGCACACCTCATCATGAAGGGATTCACATCCAGATCCAAGGATGTCATTGTACCCCTATATTCCTCCCTCATCAGACCCATGATTGAGTACAATGCCCCATTTGGTATGTACCTCACCCGGCATTTGCAACAGCTGGAGAGACCACAAAAGTACCTCACCAAAAGGATCAAAGGTCTCCAACATATGTCTTATTCTGCCAGACTAAAGAAACTTCAGCTCTATTCAGTAGCATACCGCCTGCTCAGAGGTGATCTCTGCCTGATGTACAAGGCCATGTCCAATCAGGATCTGATGGACATGCTCCACCTCAGAAAATCCAAATCCATCAGGACCACGAGAGCTAAAGGCTTAAACCTCGGCACAAGTATGAATAGGACATGCTCGAGGGATAGATTCATAACCCAGAAGCTTCCCATGCTTTAGAACAGGATCCCAGTTCATATTAGGCAGAGCCCCTCACTGACTCTCTTCAAGAGAAATCTTGATGAGTGGATGGGAGATTGTAAGTTTACCCCAGGGGTCACATCTGTGTCTCTGCTAGACAGGGGCACAGTAAACTAATTCTATTATATAAGGGGACCTTCATTGTGTCACTACTAGACAGAGGCACAGTATTCTAGATTTATTCTGTACATTTTTGTACCATTTCATGGGGTGGCAAAAGCCACATCACTATGGCTAGGCTTACAAATGCCCCAGGGCAGATAGCCTAGTACTATACTATGAAACTATGAAACTATATTGGTATGTTTATATACTGTGTAATATTGTTATTCACTCTTTTATATGTTTCAATGAAACAATATAACATTTGGGGTATTATATTTTAAATGTGATTTATTAATTGGTTTTGTAAGGCAAAATGAATGTTTATATAAAATATAAAGAGTTTTAAGTACTGGCACAAAGGAAAATACTGACATCCATTTTAACATGGGAAGAAGGGGTATAGCTTTAAAATTTATATTCAGGTTAGCTGAATTTAATTGAATTAATTGATTGGGATGTAATGTATGTCATGTGATAATATAAAAGTTGGATGAAATGTTTTTAATGTCATTCTGAAGAAGTCATTGCATATGAATTGACGAAAGCACTAAATAGATAAATTCCCAGAAGATGTCAACATCCTACAAGAGAGTCTTACACAAATGAATGATTGTTGCCAAAATCATAGCTTTAAACTCAAGGAAAAAATGTATTATCATCCCTTTCAGAAAGATCAATGTTCCTGCTAACTACCACATGAATAGAAATACCCTAAGCACGTTCTTAGTGGTGACAGCAACCTTACATTTGATCACCATGTCTGCACAGTGGTAATAAGGGCATTCTATATTGCTCATCTCATAAGTAATGGCATTGCCTCCAGAAAAAAAGAAGTTATAACCTCTCTGTACTCTTCCCTCATCAGGCCAATAACTGAGTACAGTGCCTTTTGATATGTACCTTTGCAGGCACCTGCAGCAATTATAGAGACCACAAAAGTTCCTCACAAGGAGAATTCAAGGTATTCAGCATTTGTCTTATGTAGATTGGCTGAAATCATTGTAATTTTACTCCGTTTCAAACAGACTACTCCAGAGGTGATCTCTGCCTTGCATATAAGGCAATCTCTGACTCTGCTTTATTGGAAATGTTGCATATCCATACGTCAAATGTCTCAGAGGTTAACTGGGTATGTGACATTAATAGAACCTACTGGAGAGACAAATTTGTCTCCCAGAGTTGCCGCACCTGTGGAACAGACTCCCAAATTATGTGAAGCAGAACACCTCTGTGCCCTCTGCAAGCACAATCTGGACGATTGGATGGGTAACCATAAATTCACCCCAGGGTTCCATCTGTATATTTTTCTTGGACAGGAGCAATAGGTGCTGATCATGGAAAGAAGGGCAGAACTTGTCTTGGTTAGTAAGGTCCCTAGGGCAATTAGCCTAGTAACTTCCTATGATCCTATCATTAATGTTCTAATGTGACATACTTGTTTGAACAGTTTTGTTGTGAGATTTCTTGTATTTGTAAGTTTGGCTATTAATGATGGATTTTCTATAATGTCTGATAACTGTGCATTCCAAACAGCTGTAGTTTGATGATCTTCCATTTTGATAGTAATTGAATAATGGGATGGAGTTCTAGCCTAGTGGCATTCAGTACACTACCATAAACTCATGTATCTATATTTATATCTATATATTCATAACCCCAAGAAGTGGAGGATATAGGTGGAGTTGAAGAAGAATGGCAGTGACCCAAAAAAGCATGTGTTAGGACTACAGAGTAGATATGTGGCCAAGCCAGGTATGGAAATAAGGTACATAAGGAAAGCTGGTGGTGCAAAGCAGAAGTCCAGGAAGTGATCAAAAGAAAGAAAGAGTGCAGGGAAAAATGGGGGACAGAAAAGACCGACCAGGCTAGGAAGGAATACTGGTTGGCTAACAAAGAAGCTAAGAAAGGAGTTGCAATAGCAAAGAATAGGGCATCAGAGGCACTCTACCAACTTCTGGAAAGTGACTCTGTAGGTGGTACAAAGAAACTATATCAGGTGGCAAAGCAAAGAAAGAAAGATAAAGAAGATAGTCAGGCACCCTTCATAAAGGATGCCAGCAACAACCTGCTCACCAGTCCACAGGACATCAAAGGCAGATGGAAGGAGTATTTCCAGCAGTTTCTCTATGTCAAGAAAAGTTCCTCATTAGCACCCTTCAAGAAAAATCTTGATGAGTGGATGGGAAATCGGAAATACACCCCAGGGATCACATCTGTGGCTCTGCTCGACAAGGGCACAGAAAAACAACTTTCTTGGGTGGCATAAGCCAGGTAACCTTGTTTGCTATGTTTACTTAGGCCCTTGAACCAATAGCCTAGTACCTACCTATGAACCTATAAGAAAACCCCACAGAAGCTGCACTGCCCCAGAAACAGCCTACAATGAGAGAAGAAGAAGAAGAGCCCACCCTAGAAGAAGTAAGAATAGGACTAAGGAAAATGAAGTCAGAGAATGCAATAAGCTCAGATGAGGTCACAGCAGATATGATAAAGATGCTAAGTGGGATAAGTGGAAATGGCTCCTGAGGGTACTCATAGCAGTGTGGAGAGAAAGGTGTATCCCAGATGATGGGATAATTAGCATACTCATGCCAGTGTACAAGAAAAAGGAGACATCCACAACTATGGGCAGTACAGAGGCATCAAACTCCTATCACATTGCATGAAAGTTCTAGAGAGGTTGATTGATAAATGGATGCACAGGGTAGTAAAATGTAAGATGGGAGATGAGCAGTTTGGATTCAGATCAGGATGCAGCACAAGTGACCCAATATTTGCAGTGAGGCAGAGAGTTGAGAAGAAGCTAGAAATGAGGAAAGTGGCCAACTGGACATTCCTAGACTTAGAGAAAGTATATGACAAGGTCCCAAGAAAGCTGATCTGGGCAGCACTGCAGTCTTTCAAAGTCCTAGAAATATTGGTAGTATTAGTGCAGGCTATGAAGAAGGACCCAATGACTCAACTACGAACAGCGTTCAGCATCACAGAGGGGTTCTCAATAGGAGTGGGAGTACACCAGGATTCATCTCTGAGACCACTACTGTTCATACTGGTGATGGACTGCATTAGCAAACAGGGTGGAGGAGACAGATCAACAAAGTTACTATATGCAGATGATGTGGCATTACAGGCAGACTCTGAGCAAGAACTTCAGCAAAGGATAGGAGAATGGAATGCAAAACAGAAAGCACATGAGAGAAACTAAGTATAGAAAAAATAGTGGTTATGGTAGCAAATTGGGGAAGTCAGAAAAAGCTGAGAATTGAGATAGAAGGGAAGATAGTGGAACAGGTAAATAGCTTCAAGTATCAGGGATGGGTGGTTGAGGAGAAGGGAAGTCTGAATGAAGAGGTTAAAGCTAGAATCAGAGGGGATGCAGCCAACTGGCAAAAAGTCTGAGGTGTAGTCTATGACAGAAGAATGCCAAAGAAGCTGAAAAGTAAGGTGTACAAGACAGTGGTGCAACCAGTACTACTGTATGATACAAAAACCTGGCAGTAAAGGCAGAGCAGATGAAGAAGCTAGAGGTGATGGAAATGTAGTGCCTGAGAAGGGTGGTAGGATGCACACTGTGGGATGAAGAAATGAGGACATAAGAGCAGAATCCAAAGTAGCTCTAATCGCAGAAAAGATCAAAGAGAACAGATTATGGTGGTTCAGACACATGCAGGAAAGCAGAAGACAATCTGGTGAAGAAAAATTGGGACAGACAGGAAGAAGGTAAGAGGAAACGAGGATGTCCAACATAGAGATGGATGGATTGTGTGAAAGAAGATCTGTGACAGTCAGGCATGGGTGTTAAAGAAGGTAGGAGTGTGGCACTGAATCGAGAGAGATAGCGATGGTTAACATGATAGCCTGACCACTTGTAGAAAATGAGAAAAAAGGGGGCTGATGATGATGATGACTCACAAACCTCTTTTTCCATTTCACACATAGGGTCAGAGTGTCACGTCATCAGTGGCCATAATCTACAGCCAAAAAACCCAATAACTATTTAGAAAAAAAAAGATTTACTTCTTCTGTCTTTTGCTGTGGATTGTATCTGATTAACACATTAAATGTAATGTGATCATAACCTGAATCAACTATGGTTCATAACTTTATACTAGGATAATGACCACTAGGGCCTTTATAAGCCTAGCTATGCTACTCATTGTACATCATGAGTTATTATGTTTTAGAGGCCATTCTGAAGGGTGTATGTTAGGCAGAACATCATTTAATGGTTACCTCTGTCCATCAGAGACATAGATGCTAGACCTGGGATGAATTTTTGATTTCCCATCCAGTGGTCCAGGTTATACTTGAATAGGGAGAGAAACGTGATCTGCTTAATATGGATGAGAAGTCTATTCTATTGAATGGCAACTCTCTGAGATAAATACTTGTCCCTCTAACACATCCTATCCATGTCATAAGTGAAAGTTTAGGTCCTTAGATGTCATAGTTCTGATGTTGTTCATTCTGTAGATGTGCAAAAACTCCATCAGAGTGGGATCCAAGGATGCCTTGTATGCCAGCATAGATGACCTCTCAGCAGTCTATAGAAACAGAGTACACTGATAGGGCTTTGTGGTGATCTGCATAGGACATTGTGTTTACACCCTGTATTCTTTTTGTGAGGAACCTCTGTAGGCATTCCAGATGGTGCATGTGCCTGGTCAGGTACATACCAAAGGTGGGAATTATATTAAATGATGGGTCTGATGAGGGATTAATACATCAACATAATGATCTCCTTGGGCTTAGATGTAATGTCCTTACTTATAAGTTGAGTGATATGGAAAGATTTTCTCACTACTTGAGACATGTGTCGGTCAAAGGCCAGGTTATTATTTACATGTCTCCTCATCCCTGACTAGTGGGTCTACTCTTAGGGCTGTATTGTCAATGAGGTAGTTTCCCAGAGTGTCAGATTTCTCAGATGGTACTATTATGCATTTCTTGGCACTGACATTTATCCCATGTTAGTATTTTGGGGAGGGGGGGTGGGGAATTCTGTGATTGTTCCCAGTTTGCAATCATCTATGAACCTGGTAAGCCAAAGGCTCTTGATACTGGCTTTGACTGATAAGTAAATGCCAAAGAGGAACAGACCCAGCTGAGATCCCTGAAGGACTCCACAAGTGACTGGCCTCTTTGTGGAGGTAGTGTCTCCAATCCTAACTTAATGGATCCTATCTATGAGCCATCTGGCTATCCATCATGTTACACAGGGGTTTATGCCTAATTCCACGAGTTTGTTTACAATGCCTGAGTGGAGTATTGTATCAAATACCTTAGCCAGGTCAAGGTAAGCATTATGCACTATTTTGCCATTGTCCTTTGCCTTGACGATCTTTTCAAAGAAGTCCACCAGGTTAAGTATGCATGACCTGCCTTTGATGAAACCTAACTGGGTGAAGTCCCATGTCTGAAGGTTCTCTGTATCATTTTTAATAATTTCAATGATAATTCCTTTCATGGCTTTGCATATGAGACTATTCAGACTAATAGATTTCTAGTTCCCAGGATCAGTTGATGGTCCACACTCTCTTTGTCCTGTCTTTTTCTTGTCAGTTATTTGTTATGGTATATAAGATATGTTGGGCTGCCTGTGGATTTCCATGTATAGTTATGTCACTGACTCGCAGAAACTTATTCACTTTTCAGGTCATCTACAATGTCTCTATATTTTGCTTTTGAGAAGAAATGTATTATTGTTCTCTTCTAAGTATTTGCATAATGTCAGTCAATATCTAATTAGTGTAAAACATTAGCTTTAAGAGATTTTTAGATATATTTGCCTTGTATGTTTTATTCAACAATATCTTCCTGTCATACAATGGGTTTTATTTTTACTTTATATATATATATATATATATATATATATATATATATATATATATATATATATTTATTTATATTTTAGTCATTTATTCTTTTAACCAGTTCAGTATTGCCTTAAACTCACATATATTACATTGTTGCATATTTTTGTTTTTAATATAGGTTGCTTTGTTTTTAAGCCTGTATATACATACATGCATAAATAAAAAAAAACTGATTTTGTCTGAATATAGTAGTTGATAATGCAGCAAACTACTACTGCATTATTTATTATAGATGTATGTTCAGTTTTCCTAGGTTTCATTTATATATTTTGTTACTGGCAAAAAAAATCACTTAACCTGAGCAAAGATACATGGTCATGATAGAAATCAAGCTTTTACACATCACTTTCCTATTAAAAATGAGAATTTAAATAATGTTCTTTGTGACACAAATTATCTTTTAATATTAGTATATAATTATTCAACCTGTTCTGTGTTATGCTATATCTTCTAGCTCTCCACCATTGTTATACATGTGTATTTTTTGAATCTCATAAAAGTCCTAAATATTATTGATGTGTAGCAGCAAGCCTTTGATGAGAAGCCTGTATACATATGTTCTTCTGTTCTTCAAATTGCATTTCACTAGACATCAGAATAACGTCTAGTATGTTTATGCAGTAGTCATAATTAAACGGGAAAAATAAATACTATTTATTCTGCTTGTCCTTAAGATTTTCTGTCATGCTTTAGGCAACACATAAGAGTTTATTATGAAATACATAACTACATAGCTATGCACACTGCGCTGTCATATTTTTTGCCATCTCTACTGGTGCAGACAAAATGAATCACTTAAGAATTCATTGCTTTAGCATGTCTGCATGAACCCCATTTTGTACTGCTCTTCAACACAGTCACAACAGTGCAGCTCTTGGAAATTCAAGGAATCATAAATTCTTAAACACCTCGCCCTCATTTAGTTACTATTTCATGTTCACAGAGTTCTTCTGCTTCTGTTAGCAGCAATCAACAATAGTGCACTTGAAAAAGTGGTAGCTCTGCTGTGTTCACATCTGTTCATACTGTGGCACACCTGCTCCTCACGCAGTGGTCAGAAAATTACATCGAAAAAATCAGCGGCAGATTGTGCGCTGCAAACACTACAATCAGCTTTATCATTTTCCATATTAAGAGTTGTTAAAACAATGTAACTTTGAGACATTTTTTCCCTTTCGTTAAGTAGTTAATTTATTCAGGGACCCTTTTCTGGTTAATGCACTTGCTCAGAGTACCACGCTATGCAAAGTAAAATCTCTGCTGATTAAGCCCATGGCCAAAGGATAAATCTCATTATAAAAGGTGCCCTTAATCCTTTGTGCTAAGCTGCCAACATCCCCATCAGCAGTTTAATAATTGCTTGCTGGCAGGTTCCTCTGATATAAATTTGAAAGTTTTCATCCATTATTTAATATAATTTCATTTCTGTCACCTTGTCATTCTTCATTTTCAGTACTTCATTCATTTTTCAGATGTTGTAGTCACTCATATGTCCATCTTAGCCCACTTGAGAAAACTACCTGATAGGATACCAGTCTGAGTTGACATGCACACTGAGCGCTGGCAGATTTCATGATTACTTTATGTTTCTTTTCTAGTAAAGAACATGTGCAATACCAAATGGTGTAGAGACAGGATTGCTACATTTATCCTAACCCGAAACTTCCCAGCTATGACAGTGTTGGAAGGGAAAAGTGCAATGTGATTTCAATGTGGCCTTCAGCCCTGGGAATGTTAGTGACTGACACAGAATTCAGTACTTCTTAAGTAGTTGAGTCTCTAATGATCCAAGAATATTTTAAGCTCTTTTTCAGAAACATCCCAGAAAAAAAGTCATCTGCTGACCAAAAAAGCTGGCCAAAATCACTTTTGTTTTCTAATATTTCATTCTGTAGATACTGGGATTAAAATAATGCTTTAAGGAAGTCTTGAATATTTCCTAATCACTTCATTTATTTTTACCCATTCTTTTTAAGTATGAGTGGAAATTGAAATATTTGGCTTGATAGAGTAGTTGTGTCTAGATGCAGACCTCCTTACTTTGGCTAAACCATGTTAATGCATAAGTTGCCATTGTTGTCTCACATCTCAAGGTTCTGGAGTTTGACATGCTCTCAGAGTGTACCTCCTTGAGCTTTCTGAATGTATTCAGACTTCCTTTCTCATCCCAAAAGCATACTGATTGATTACCGTAACTATAAATAACTTTAATGTTTTGCATTTGCCCTTAACCTTGTGGCCAGTATTGTGGATTAAAGGGTCCAGGTTACCCATGATTAAATAAGGATTAATTGGGCTATGTATAAATGTAGTTGCATAAATACATTCTGTGGACTGCATTTGCTGTACTGCCTGTTATTGCTGATACTCACCGCCATAGAGGTAATGACAGGCTGTGTATAAAAGAATGGAGTTTTCTTCCATTAGACAGTAGGAACATATAGTACAGAGTGATATACTGTATACACATTGCTGTGGACTGAATAACTGTATAATGTCACAGTGCTACACAGTGCCACAGGGAACAGCTATTTTTTTAGTATGGAATGCTGTGCCATGCATATCTTACTACGTAGCTGTACCTTGTTACACTGAGCTCCTCCATTATGACATACAAGAATTCATAAAACTTTCTTATTTATTGTGCATGATGTCCGAACAGAAGTTATTACTCTAGAGTGGTAGTGAGGGGAGTAACTGCAGCAAGAGTTCGCACTGGCAGTTCTTCAGCTGTGTCACTCTGTGGGAGTGGGTCCATCTGGTCATGACAGTACATTTTACCATACCACAGACAATTCCATTGCTGGTAACATCTTTCCAGTGCTAAACAGTGCTCCTAGGGTGACTAAGACTTCAGCAAACAAAGTGCATTGGTGCAGTTAAACACACTGCATCAAATGCGGGTGCATGGTTTTGATTATATAATGTATGTAGTTGCAGTGTGATGAAGTGTCATATCTTTAGAGATAAAAATTGTCACACTGATTACAAGTAAGTTTGTTCCTGTTCTTGTTTCATTCATGGAACTTTTTATTTTACTTTTCTTGTTTGCAGACCCATATGCCATTGGTATAGTACTTCTGAATTACACTCAGTCCGGGAAGTGCATTGATCAGTACATGGAGGTGTCCCTGCCATCTCCTACACCTACCACTTAACCAACACATAAACACACACACACCAGCACCCCACTCTATGGCCATTAACTTACCTACATACCAGTTGCAGCTGGAGAGGAGTTGCATATATCCACATGTCATGGCAGTGGCCATTTTATAATTTGATAATATTTTCAGCACCTTTTAGGATAACTGCAGTGGAATGATCAATGGCAAATAATGTTAATGACGATGACATCTAGTACAGCAGTTGCTCCTATTGGTCAAGTTCAGATGAGTTACTGTGTTTGGGGTCGACCAGGTCTGGTTGTGATATTATGCTTGTCTGCACCAAAGCACAAGCTGGGAAGTGTCATTATGTGCCATAGTATTTTTTCATCATAACTAGAAGTTTCATTCAAGTGTTTATCAGCTATATTATACTGCAAGCCAGTCACCATTCATTAGTGGCAAGCTATGTTTGTAGTGTGTTGCCCACCCTAGCACTCCACAAGTCTCCTTTCTCTTCCCTTCTCCACCGTGTAGTCCAAAATACAGTTTTTTATGACTCACGGACTATACTGTGACTCTCCATTAGCATTCCAGCTGTGTACCTGGTCTGCTCAAAATGTGTGTCTAAATATGTCTCTATACCTGATGTTTTTTTTTTTTTTTTAGGGGGGTGGGTAAAGGATTTCTATGTATTGCGTAGGGTAATGAATGCAGGTTATATTGTTTACTAGTCCTACATAGTTATGTGCTATGCTTATGAAAGAAGAAAGGAAAAACTAAGTTCTCACTAATTACCACATTGATGGTAGCCCACTGAACACTGACGGTGTTATAAAATATCTGGGGACACAGTTTGACAGCAACCTCTCCTTTGACCACCACATTGCCACTGCGGTCAGAAAATCCTTCTATGTGGCACATCTCATTACCAAGGGTTTTGCATCCAGGAAGAAAGAGGTCATCATTTATCTCTACTCTTCCCTCATTAGACCAATCATAGAGTATAATGCCTCATTTGGCATGTACCTCATAAGACACCTGCAACAGTTGGAGAGGCCACAAAAGTATCTCATGAAGAGGATTCTAGGCCTTAAACACATGTCTTACATGGATAGACTCAAAAAACTCCAACTATTCTCTGTCTCATATCGTCTACTAAGAGGCAATCTCTGCTTGACTTACAAAGTCATGTCTGACCCAGCTCTGTTAGAAATGCTACATCTAAAGAAATCCCAATCCCTCTGCACCACACTGTCCAGAGACCTTAACCTCATTACCACAATCAACAGAAGATAACATGCTGGAGGGACAGGTTCATAACCCAGAGACTACCCATGCTCTGGAATAGACTTCCCATATATGTCAAGCAGAGCACCTCACTAGCCCTCTTCAAGCGAAATCTTGATGAGTGGATGGGAAATAGAAAGTTCACCCCGGGGATCACTCCAGTGGGTTTACCTGATAGAGGCACTGGGAACTAATGACGAGCGGCACAATGCCAGGGCACTTCTATGGGCTAGGCTTATAAAGGCCCCAGGGCCATTAGCCTAGTACACACCTATGAATCGATGATAGGAGCTGGTCTTCAAAGTAAAGGTTTCTGTCCTGTCCAGTATTGATCTGGTCTCCCAGAGATGACAATCACTTTTGGAGTGATATCCTTTTTCCCCATTTGATTCTAAATTCACTTCATGGACCACTTAGATAGGTGCTGTTATACAAACCAAGCACAAAATTCCCCCTCTATATTTTCTGCCACTCTCACAACCTCTGCTTTCTATATCTGTTTAACATTTGCTGCTCTGTGTTAGCTTCCAAACTAATCACTCTATTTTCTGTCTCACTAAATATTTGTAATGGCCTCAAAATGATGAATGAGTGCAGCATTCAGTTCTCAGTCTCTTGCTAATGATTCAGCCAAGAATTCATCTAATTTTCAGTTCATGTTTTGTCTTTCCATTAGGATCTTCTTTAGTAGATAAGTAAGTAAATACACAATTAATAGGTGCAAGGGCTGCATTAGAGCAATTTCCCATTCCTGATTTCATTCTTAGGGTCATACAATTTCAATTTACTTCTCTTCTGTACCACCTTCTTTTCTTATTTCCTATTCTAACTGCTAAAATGGGACATCACACTGCTGGCAGAGATTCACTGTTGCAGAATATCTTTCTTAGCTGCATTTTTTATGTGGGAAGAGAGCTGAAAAAAATGCACCAGTTTAAAGAGCCATACAAGCAGTCTCAGTTTTTTTGTTTCTCAGGATTTTTATTTTCCTTTTGTAGTTGACCTTTCACCTGCGTAAGATTGATTAACTGTGTTTGTGTGTGTATCTGTGCATGTGTGTGCTTCATGGGACTGATGTACTGTGTGTGTGTGTGTGTGTGTGTGTGTGTGTGTGTGTGTGTGTGTGTGTGTGTGTGTATGCGTGTGCGTGTGCGTACCCTTTGATAGGCTGTTGGTCTCTCGTTCATGTTTATTTCCTCTGCCTTGTATCCACTGAGTACCAACATGGGCTCCAGCTCTAACTTAGCTCAAAAGTAGATTTAACAGTTAATCAGAAAATGAATAAATAAACAGTCTTTTATCCTAATGCACTCACTAGCCACTTTGCATTCAATTTTGCATTCATAAACTGTCAGTGTAGCTGCATATACTGTAGTGCCCTTGTTCAGTTTAATTTTCCACAACGGTCCTGATATTAAGCATTTTTATGTCAACAGTGCCCATTTGGATAACTCCCACAGCATAAACAAATGCAGAGTTCTACATTTTTCCTGAGTTGTTTGCCAGGAAAACTTGTCCCTTTGTGAGAGATGGTAACAGAGCCACACATCTGCTCACAAAAAAGAACCATTTGGCTATCCTGCAGCAAATGAGACAAGCCATATGTATATGCAGGCCTTTGGGAACACTATATCAAGCAAATATATTTTCAAATCCAAAAACTAGATCTTCTCCTTATATTGTATTTAGAAGCATTTAGTTATATGCACTAGTGAATCAGGAACCACATTAACTGTCATCCTATGCCAGGAATCTGTTTTTTTTTTTGCTTGTTTGTTTTACA
Organism: Protopterus annectens; assembly: GCF_019279795.1. Taxonomy (NCBI): domain Eukaryota; kingdom Metazoa; phylum Chordata; order Ceratodontiformes; family Protopteridae; genus Protopterus; species Protopterus annectens. The sequence continues at coordinate 48,496,267 of NC_056742.1, forward strand.
AATAACCAAGGAAATATACTGTTTGTCACAACTATAGAGAAGGAAAAGCCTTTAAATGAAATGGCACAGAAGCCTACCCCAGACAATATTTTAGTTAGAAGGGGTTAAACTCAGAAAAAAAGGCTAACATTTACATTTTTACCCTCTGAAATGTAGGTGTATCATAAATGACTTACTTGAAAGCTATTTCAGTACCAGTGTTGACTAGTTATAATGCAGCTAGCTTAGCATTACATGGTATAGAAGTTAAAGCCAACAGAAATAAAGTGCTCAGTGCTGTCTGGTGCAATATAGAAAGAAAAAAGTCTAAATAAAAATAATGAGCTCTCTAATCTCAAACTGTGGGAAAAAGAGTTCTGTCTGTCCTGTACTAAGCATATCTGTCACCTATTTCACTGACCAGCATTTTGTTATAATAATACTCACCACCTAATTCACTAACCAGCATTTAGTTATAGTTGTACCTATCACCTGAATCACTGACCATCACATCATACCTAGCATCTTATTCACTGACAATCTCATACTCATAGTCATACTTACCGCATAATTCACTGACCATCATTTATTTATAGCTGTACTTAGCTCCTAATGCACTAACCAATGCTTAGTTATGGTAGTATCTGTCACCCAATTCACTGACCAGCATTTAGTTTTAGTCATACTATCACATCATTCACTGATCATCCCTGACCGTCTCATAGTTACAGTCATACTTATCACCTAATTCACTGACCATCACTTAGTTATAGTAGTTGTAACTAGTACCTAATTCCCTAACCAACACTTAGTTATGGTAATACCTTTCTCCTAACTCACTGACCAGCAATTTGTTCCAATCACAATTAGGTTCAGGTTAATAGGTTGGTACTAGGCTATCAGCCCTAGGGCCTATACAAGCCTAGCCATAACAATTCCCTGGCTATTTCTTCCCACACTATTTACTTCCCTGGACCCCTGTCTAGCAGGGCGACTGACGTGATCCCCGGGGTGAATTTCCATTCTTCCATCCAATCGTCAAGGTTCCTTTTGAAGAGGACCAAAGAGGCACTCTGCTTGACATGTATGGGCAATCTATTCCAGAGTCTGGGGAGTCTCTGGGTCAGGAACCTATCCCTCCAGCATGTTTTATTAATTGTGATGACAAGGTTTAGATCTCTGGAGCGTGTGGCTCTGAGAGATTGGGATTTCTTTAAGTGTAGCATGTCCAACAGCTCTGGGTTTGACATAGCCTTGTCAGCGTAGGGCATCTGCTTTAGGCCTGTGATTCTTTTAGTGAGGTATTTCTGCGGCCTTTCCATTAACATCCAGCTTACTGGCCAACATTTAGTTATAATAAGTCTTCACATGTAAAGTATTACACTTCTTCCTTTTCAAAAGGAGAATTAAAATTTTTATGGATATTATTCTTCGTGAGCATCTGAATTTTGCAATACTATTACAAAGCATCACTGAGCAGTCAATGTTTTTAATGCAAAATGTTTGCTGAATAACCATGTAGGTGCAGATGCTTAAAGATAAACTCAGTTGCTGCATTTTCTATATAAAGAGGCATTTTTTCAACTTCATTTAATGAGCATATTATGTAGAGTGGAAAATTCTACAGCCCTGCAGGGATACCCACCCGAAGAGCTATTGTTAAGACCTTGTTCCTAGCAAAAGTGATTTAAGGCACTATCATTCATGTTTAGGAAATGGCTATTTTTGTAACTGCAATTGCCTTTTGTACCTCCGAGGCAATGGAATAAGGTCAAAGTAGCAAATATTTTTCCTTTTAACTTGTATTCCTTGTATTCAATGCAGAATTGATAAGTCCATAAATATTCTTTGATAAAATAAGTTGCAGAAATAGACAAAGACACTGTGATTAAGCACACAAAATATTAAATAATACAGAAACTGACATATATATTGATGCTGTGATAACACAAGAAAAAAATATTCACTGTCAACTAAAATAATCCTACTGAAGCTAGTAGTAATAAATGCCATATATCCTCATTTTATCCTACTTAGTACACCATTATAAATCACCTTTACAGTATCTGTTTCACAGTCATATGCTTTTACATGGTAACCTCAGGGTGACAGCAAACAAAAGCAGATAGATAGATATGGAGAGGATTTTCTGAACAGAATTTTCTGTATAGTTGTTGAAAATATGAATGGAAATGTCAGAAAAAAATAAGACTAATGTACTTTGAATGTTTTACAAAACACGTTGCTGGGGATAGGGATTAGCCAATCCTATAGCACCTAAAGTCATATGGCATGCTTTAGAACCATTAATATTTCCTTGTGACATAACCTACAAGCTTTTCCTTAAAAAATGCAAGTTTTCAGCATTGTTTTTTTATCTTTTATATTTTTATGTTGTAGAAATGTTCTCGTGACAATTGATAATTGTACAAAGGAGACAAAGCATTCATATTTATTTTAAACTTACACAACCTGCAAGACTTAATGGACCCTAATGTTTCTGTTTTATGAGGTCATAAGATAAAAAAATCTAGCTTTAAGTGGCAGTAAATATCTGCATTATTCAACCACATGTTGGTACATCCTTGGGCACTGTAGTTTGCTGGATATGTTAAAGAAAATAAATACGTCAGGTCATAATTAAAGCTGACTAGGCTTGAAACACAAATCAGCATGATGCCATTAATATTATACTGAAGTCAACAGTATGCTGAAATACTTAGAGTGGGCTGACATAGAGATGGGAACAGGCATACAGGAAGGAAGAAATTAAACCCAAGGGAAAGGTCATAGGACAGAAGGTTTGGATTGAGTTGGCGTAGAAGGCTGTGAATTACTAAGTACAGATTTATACATTAAAAGTAGAAAAAAAAGAGAGGCAGTGATCCATTAGCAGAAGTAAAACATGATAGTTATTGAAGAAATGAGTATAGTAACCATTATGACAGCAAGAAGAAGGTATGTAGATTCTGCAGGATGTTGTGTATAAAGGGCAAAAGAAGTATAGGTAATGCAAGTGTGCCAGGGTATCCGTCAGTGCTTATACTCTGTAAATGTACAAGGGAACCATCTAAATCATAACTCTGGTCTGTTGGTATTTAAGATTTGAAATACACATGTAACTTTATTTGCATTATACTGTAACTGATATTTCATTTACTCGGCCCATATCTTGCATTAGGCACAGCTGGTGACTTAAGTGAGTACACATTGAATTAGTTCCAGTATCTAGTTATCAAAATATATAAGTAAGGTAGGGCATGAGGTAGAAACAGGAAGATGGAGACTTCAACAATAATGCAAAGCTGCTTTCTGCAGATTCATTGCCATCTTTCTTCCAAAAACAGGGATACCGTCTCAGAAAAGATGAAAGTACTTCACTGGGTTTTCCTTAAACTGATTATGGAACTTGAAGGCCATCATGACATTTTGAGTATGGCCATCAGAACGTCCAAGAAATGTAACTCTGATGACCTTGCATAGCAATAGATGAAGTAGAGGAAGATGGCATTCATCAGGTTTATACAGTTTTCATTTGGAGGGAGCAAGGGTCCTTACAAAGCTTAGAATAAATGAGAATATGATAAAAGTATAGCTTACTCAAAACCTAGGTGTAACATTTTAGAGCAGTGAATAATATGTGTTACATTGAATTAACAACAGTTTACACAGACTAAGATACTGTACAACTGCATATTCATATTTACAGAAAGGTTTATTGAAACAAGCCGACCAAGCACTCCCATAGAGATTATAACATTTTCTTAATAACACATATCGCTGTCAGATACACTGCACTCCCTCAGATGACTCAAATTACAAAATATCCACCAGAAAGCTCTTTACAGTCACTTTATCTAGTTCAATCTTCATCTTTGATGACACATTCTTTTCCTGTATTGAAGCATTCTTCATCTGCATCCTTATCTCATCCAGAGAAAACCGGTTCCTCAGCAGGACGAAATGCTCTTTCACTGATAGGATAGTCTGTAACTTTTTCTGCTGTACTATCCATTTCCCTTTAGCAGGTTTATTTACTTGACTATCTGTATACATTCAACTGTTTTATGATATTTCAACAAGCCTCTATTGTCAATGCCATTTGATACAAAAAAATTAAAAAGTATAATACTTTTTTTGTTCCACACAAACAGAATCTGTGAAGCTAATCATACTTGTTTACTGCATATTTCTTTTCTGTACTTTCAGATAATGTGTTAAATGCTATTTCTAAAAAAATATCACGCTGTTACTATGATAGAAAGCAACCTCTGTTACTGTGAAACAAAAACAGTTCTACTAAATTAAATTAATTAATTAAATTAAATACTAAATTATGTATATATTTCTGTCAAATACATGTTATTACTATAAGGGAAACCAGTTTTATATAATTACAAAAACATACATCTGGAGCATTTCTCCCCAGGCTTCCTCTGAAAATTGACTCATTCCAAGACGGACTTTCCCAGTAAATAAATGTTAAATAAATATAATTCTATCAATCCCCCTTTTTTATTTTGAAAACCAAAAAAATTTCAATCAAAATTTAAATCAAACTTTGAATTTTACAGAAAAGTCATGTCTCCATTAGTTATGTTACTTTCTTTACCACTTATATTAGTTACAATAGATACTTGATTGACAGTCTTTACTACAAAGTTTAACACACATGCATGTTATTATGATCAATAAAATAATGGCTACTATAGCAATTAAAGCTCTGATAATGGTTTCCCACCATTCCAAAAATAACCCATTTAACCAATCACTCCAGTCACTGTTCCATTTCTTTCTAGTCTTTTAAGATACTAGTTGTATTCTATTTAAATGTTGCTGTATGGATTCTGTCTTGTCTGGAATATATGTACAGCACTTCTCATTGATCATACAAATTGGACTACATCTTTCCTGATATTTTCTGAGAGACATTCCCTCCACTCTATCCAATTTAACAGTGTATTCATTATTTACATTGTTTTTCCCAATTTTTGTTGATCTAAAACCTTTCTCACTTCTGCCCTTCCTTTTAACTCCTTTTCCAGGTATTTATTTAAACATCTCCTAGCTACTGTGATATTGCATTCACTGGCCCTTATTGGTTTTGATTCTGTCTGTTGTATACATACACTTCCTTTTGAAACTGTCCTTACTTTTAAGGTTGGAACATCTACCTTGTCTGGTTTGCCACAAACTCTATTCCTGTTACCAATTTTTAGCATTTTTTTTAGTTCCATAGGTACTGCACTGCTGAAAGATATACTAAATCCTTTGCTCTAAGTATTGGTGCATATGCCCAACATTCGGTTGCATTATTTACTTCTGCATATGCCATTTGCATTACTGTAAATGCATTAAAATCAGGTATCCTTGTCTTTTTGTTTTTTGATATTGATTAGTCTTTCAGGCTATATGCAACGCTCATTGTATATATTATAATAACTAACTATATCAATTTCTATTTCCAAATGTATTTTCTGGGACTTTTTACCAATAAAGATATTTTCTCTTCCTGTTCTGGCAATTTTGGTCTGCCAAACCAGTAAATGGGCATCTGAAAATTAGATAAATAAAGTATTATTTACCTACCCTTCATTTGCTCTCCCTTTTTATTTACTTTACACTAATCTCTATGTACCAATATGCTTTTGTAGACTTTTTCAAATTCTGTACTCTTAGGACCAATGGTCCAATCTATTCCTTTACTTCAAAAGGTCCTTGCCAGTTACTGTCCCATGGACCAGTTTTACAGATTTTTTTTTTTACCATGACTTCACTTCCCAACTGAATATCCCCTTTCTCTGGCAATGCTGGAACTTTTTTCCACAAATGGAATGCTTGCTCTTTGGCTATCTCTTGGCATACTTCCTACAGGTCTTTCATCCCTTGTTGATGCTTTTCTGCTTCTAACAATGGTCTTTCACTCCATACTTCCAGGTCAAAAGTAAACTGTAAGGGCATTTATCTGTCTGCTATTGCCTCAGACAGAGATATTGCCATCTTGTTATTCGGTGTTGCCCATCAAAATGTTAGTAAGTGATTTACCCAATTATTTCCTTTCTCAACCTGTCCTTTAAGGTTCAATTCTTTCTTTCTACCATCCCATTTAATTGTGGATGATATGGAACATAAAACCTTTGCTGAATTCTCAGCATGTCACAAAGTGTTTTCATCATCTTACTGGCAAACTTTGGTCCATTGTCTGATTCTATCACCCTGGGCCATCCCCAATGGCAAAAAATGTTTTTCCAAAGTGGTTCTGCTGTAACTTTGGCTCTCATTCCTTTGGTTGGAATTGCTTCCACCCATTTTGAAAACAACATCTACCACTACCAGCAAGTAGTGATACCCAGCCTTTGCAGGAGGCGATGGTCCTGAATAGTCAATTTGTATAGAGTAACATGGTCCATCCACCATGGTAGCCTATGTTACTGTGGCTTCTTGTGCTTTGCATTTGACTACAGACATATCAAGCATTCATTCTGCACTACCTGACACAGTATTTCAAACATGGATTCCAATACTTTTCTTTCGCTACTGGCCATACCTTTTCTATTCCTACATGTCTCAAAATTTGGTGATTAAACTTAACCTTGTCATCTTTACTCACATCTTTTCAGAATGTCCCTACTATCTGATGCAAAATGGCAGGACTGCTCTGAAAACCCTCAGGTAATCTAGTCATGACATACTGTCGATTTCCAATGGTAAAAGCAAACCTTTGCCATTCCCTTTTCTGAAGTGGTACTGCAAAAAATGCATTTGCAAAAATCTATCACTGCAAACTAATTACTTTGTAGTTTTATGTGAGCTGCTATTCCTGGAACTCCTGGTATCAAATGTGTTCTTGACTGTGTGTACTGATTAACCTTACATAGGTCTATTACCAAACGATAATTCCCATCCTTCTTAATAACTGGACAAATAGGTGAATTTGTTGGACTATGTCACTTCTGAATTATGCCTGCCTGTTCCCAGTTTAAAATGTATTTCCTCATGTCATCTGCTGGCTCAGCTGGAATCAGATACTGTTTTTGGAAATGAGGAATGTAATCCCTTACACCTCCCACTGTAAAAAGCCACTTATTCAATAAATGGCTGTGCCCTTGCTCTGCACCAGACTAATCTCTCCCTCTGACTATGCTACTACTTTGTTTCACTTACTGACAAATCCATCCCTCTGTCTATTCTGTCGACTATATATCTCTGCAAACTAAGACTCCATGGTACTATAACACTGTAGAGCTGATGGCATATTAAGATATGACAATTCAATTTCTTTGTGTTCAGAATTTGAGTAATTGTCATATCGGTCTCTCTATTTTATTATACAGAAAGGTTTAAGGATGCAATGTCACTCTACTTATTGTTTAATCTTCTGATTCTATCAAATAGGTTAATAATTACTGTGTATTAGCTAAACTTTGATATTCTTTAACTAGTCTGTATGTATAACTACATCTCCAAACTGTATGTAGATAGTATTATACTTCTGTGCCCTGTGTAGTCTACTTATATATTGTGTTGCTGTATGTTTCAATGTGGAGCTTTTCTCCCTAGGCCTCTGCTGAAAAAGGACATGTGTCCAGTAAGACTTTCCTGGTAAACACATGTAAAATAAATAAATAAATAAAATAAATTGAAATTTCTTACTTCTCACAGTCTGTTTTTCTTTCTGCCCATAAGGTCTGAAATTCTTTCCCTATGGTATTCCAAATATCTCTTTGTTCATCTGTTAGTAGCACCACCCTGTTTCCCTTGCTCTCTACTAAGTTAACTTGTATTCTCATGCACTTTTGGTCAGTTCACTTTCATGTCTTGTTTTCCACAAAATACAGTTGGAAAAATCAATTACTATCCCTAGCCTACGCAAACCAAACAGGCCACACACAGCAAACGGAGCACGGGTCCCACACAAGATTAAGTAGTAAATAACAAAGCAGTCATAGAAGTCAAATATGGGCACCTGATGGCACTTCAACTCGTAACATAAGCAGAAATCCAAAAAGCATTCCAATCACCAAAGTAAAAGTAATAGTAGTTTATTGTAGTAAGCGCTTTCACCCGTAGGCTTCGTCAGACTTTACAATTAAACAGGTAGTATACAGATTTAAAAATAACAAAGCAGTCATAGAAGTCAAATATGGGCACCTGATGGCACTTCAACTCGTAACATAAGCAGAAATCCAAAAAGCATTCCAATCACCAAAGTAAAAGTAATAGTAGTTTATTGTAGTAAGCGCTTTCACCCGTAGGCTTCGTCAGACTTTACAATTAAACAGGTAGTATACAGATTTAAAAATACATGAAACTCTAGGTATTGGTCAATTACTAACCAATAAGCAAACAGTAACAAAGTCCTCGTGCAACACCTGATGCTAAAGATCAACTCTAAAAATACGTGTCTCCAGATAATCGTCAGGAAAAACATAAAATCTCTCCCTTTTCATTATACATCCATAAAGGTACAAAAAACTTAAACACATAGAACAAAGGAAACACACAATAACCAGTGTTAAGGAGCAAAAATCTGATCATTATATGCATTCTCTGGTTAATACCAACATTATAAAACCGCATCTAGAAATCAGATACGGCAAGTATGAAACATTTCAACAAACGGCACAACAAATCTACCGAAGCAGTTACAGTTTGCTTATCTATAGAAGATATACATCCAGAGTAAAACATTCAGCAACAATGTAAACACAAACATCAGTGTCATATAGGGGTGAAATATAGCTCGTACGCTACATAAAAAACATTTTAAAACATCTATATTATAAAAAATGTCTAATAAAAACTTTCTAAAAACTTTTATAACCTACCAAACAAAAACAAAACATGTCATGATATCGCTAAGGCAGCGTACCAAAATAGAGCTGCAATAGAACGAAGGCAGCAACTTGATCAAAATGACTCAAATTTCAGGAACCCTAAATCGCCTCTGTAGGCTTTTCCCTCGAAAGGTCCCTTGCTAGTCAAACACCTAACGTCGCACACTTAAACTGTGCTGCGTATCCTTAATTACATAAGCCTCTAAACGCTCATGTAAACAAGTGCTTGAACAGGGGAAAGCTCTAACTAACTTTATGTTATCCAGTCCACCAATAACAGAGGTTATGCACCTAACAGTGTTGCAGTACAAAAAACAACACATACTAGGATGTTAAACTAAACATCCTATAATCTATGCTAAAACATAGTAAAGCATAGCCTTCCGTTAAAGACATCATCAAATGGTATACTCCCTGACTCTATCACTATCTAGTATGACTCCAAAAAATCACGCCCAAACATGCTAGTTAGAGAGTCGCAAAGAAATAGTATATTAGAATGGTAAGAAACATATATAAAAGATTATATGAGAGTATAGAAAATTCATACTAATTATGCATGAAAACAGATGTGCACAAAATTACTCTCAGCTAAAAAGACAGTATAAATCAATATACCAAAAACTAAGCAATAATCCAAAAACGGTGAGGCACATGACAGTAAGATTAATATAGAGGCCAAGCAGAACAAATTGGACAACTACAAAAGATATATATCGGACCTCTACAAAAATAGATATACTATATAGTATATTATCAAATATCAACACAAGAGACACCAAGGTTTAATATGGTCGAGCTCATGACAACTTAATGTTTAGGTCTACACACTCCCCTCTTTTTTAATATTGGTTTAATCTGTACTTTATCATTAAGTCCAGGTGCTTTATCGGCTCTGCACCTAATAATCCACTTCAATTCATTTTCTAAAGTGAAATTCACCATATCGCCACCTCTTATGTTCTTAGATAAAACTTGGAGGATGCAAAAAACAAACTTATGTGTGGTACCAAGTGCCAAGATATGCTTGGCTAAAGCATTATTAATCGACCCAATGCGGATGTGGTACATATGCTCCCTAATCCGCTCTCTCAGGGATCTGTTGGTTTTCCCTATATAGAAAGAGGGACACATGGTACATCTAGCTAAGTAAATCACATTGGTACTTCCACAATCCGTTGCAGTACATAGACTGAACTCATAACTGGTAATAGGGTGTATAAAACTCATCCTGGGGTCTATGTGCATACATTGTTTGCACCTGCCACAAGGTTTGGTATTATATTCATGTGATCCATCCATATTTGAAATAGTGGTATTTCTGGGACTATATAAAAGCCTCTTCAAATTAGGCTTGTTCTTAAACGCAATCTTAGGTGCAGCACCTACTAAGGGCCCAATCTTATCATCTAACAACAAAACGTCCCAATGTTTCTCCATTATCTCTCTAATAAACAAGGCATCCCTTGTAAAAAACATGGTTGCTCGAATAACATCAGTGGTCACATTAGATGGAGTATCACCAGGTACTCCTGGTTCCAAAAAATAGGGTCTAGCTCTATCTAGTCTCATACCATTCACTTCTGTCACCAACTGTTCAAACCTACGTGCTCCATAACCCCTAGAATTGAAGCTACGTCTCAGGTAGTTAACTTCACTGCAATAGCCCTCCTCAGAAGCATTGAGCCGAGAGGCTCTCATAATCTGCCCTTTCATCACGTTATCAAAGACATATTTGGGATGCATGCTTCCTCTATGTAGAAAAGTATTCTTGTGACATGTTTTACGGTGTATGGAGGTATTAAGAAGTCCACTGTCCAGTCTATTAATATTAACATCTAGAAAAGAGATCTGTTCACGGGAATAATTCAAAGTAAATTTCAGAAATTCCGTAGACCTATTAATGTACTAAAAACATACTAACAGGCTCTCTTCATCTCCTAACCAGATCATAAAAAGGTCATCTACAAATCTCTTATTAGGCCAATATTCTCCATAAGGCCTTCATTGTGTAGCAAGAATTCTTCTTCCCATTTAGCCATGACGAGATTGGCGAAGCTATTGGCACAAGATGTGCCCATAGCTACGCCATCTCTCTGTAAATAGATGTCATCGCCAAACAAGAAGAAGTTGGAATACAAAATAGTCTCCAGTAACAGTGCAACCAAATCAACCCTTTCCGTGCTGTAATGCGACTTACGGCGTAGATAGTTAGAAATACTAGCGACACCCAAATCATTGGGTATCACCGTAAACAAACTGACAACATCTAATGTCACTAAAAAATATTCTTGTTTTTCATCCAATTGTTTGGTGTACTCATACAATTCTAACAAGAATTGTTTGCTATCCCTAAGGATGGTAGAATTCGAGTCTACCAGGGGACGTAGGAAATACTCTACATAGATCGAGAGAGGTTCCGTGGCCCAACCTTGTCCAGCAACTATTGGGCGCATGGGGGGTTTACTCAGAGACTTATGGACCTCTGGAAGGCCTTGTATGATAGGTAATTGGGGGTTCTTAACCTTAAGATATTCATACGTTTCATCATCTATCAACTTATTCATTACCAGGTCATCTAACATGTCATATATTTGAAAGACCTTGTTGGTTACATCATCCATTGTAGCTCTACTATAAAATTTCACTTCTCCCAGCATATCATACATACAGTTACAATAATCCTGTAGGTCCATGATAACAATGGATCCCCCCTTGTCTGCTGGTCTAAATACCAAAGTGCTATCTGACCTGAGAACTTTCAATGCTTGCCTTTGTTTATAGTTCAAATTGTTTCTACTAAATGTCCTATTGTTATCCTCATAGTACTCATAAATATCATTCTCAACTAACTTAGAGAAAGTTTCCACTAACGGATGCAATTGTGGGACGTATACACTAGCCTGTTTAAAGTATCTATTAATATTATGGTCATTCCACAACTAGGATGCATCAAAAATGTTCCCATTACTGGAGTTTCATCCTGAGTAAATTTAATTTCTATAGGCTCACTGCCCACTGTGAGACGTGCACTACCATTAAGACCTGAGATCAAAGTTTTCTTTCTCCGATCCAGCTTAAGCCTTCTGTTTGTAGCACAAACTGCTGCTGCCAGGTCTATTAAGACATTTTTCCATGGTAACTCCTCCACCTAAGTGTCAGTTAAAGGACTGCCATCATTTCCATGTTTAAAAAATGCTAACTTAACTATGTGAGTAGGGGGGCACATCCCTATTGTGAATCACTGTCATTATCCAGATGCCTGGAAACTTCTCTAACAACACAAATATTGTGTTCTTGCTCCTAGGAATCATCATCCTCATATACTGCGTATGCAGGGCGAAACAATTACTGACATTCTTTACATTCTGAGTTACAAGAAGGTTCTCCTCTAGCTCCTCTTGGATATACATTGCCTTCACTGTTATATTGCTGCAATTTATTATTCCCTCCTGCCTTATTATTAAATGTTTGACCCTCTATGTTATCATCCGGCAACTTTTGGTTATGCTTTTTCTTCTTGACATCTTTTTCTTCTGAGTCCCTTGCAAATACTCCTTTCTGCTTATTTTCCATTTTCTGTAGTATACACAATCCTGCTTGATATGTCCCAGTTTTCTACAGAGAAAACATGAACTGTGTCTATCATCAGGGATTCCCATAGTTCGAGGGGCTGATGCTGCTCTCAGTACATCCTTGTTCTCATCCCCCCACCTTTCTCTATCTCTAACCCCATTCTACGGAACCTACAATTTTAAATCCATCTTTATCAGTACCAAGAGAAAAAGTGTTATGCTTCAAAATATCTCTATTGTCACACACTCATTACTCTCCCCTCTCATTAGCTTATGAACACATTGCTCTAATGTGACAGCAGTTTCCTCATAAATACACTTAATGTCACCGGCACTCTTTTTACTTGTTCCAAAAATGCACATATTAGCATCTTTTGCATTTCTGTTTCAGTCATTTCCTTGTCATCTATTATGTAAACAAGTTGCAAAGCCAGTCGAAAATGCTCTGCCTGTTCTAGCATTCTGTCAGAAATTGTAATATTAAAATACTCAACGTTATAGTCAAAGTTTGCCCTGGGAATATGCCAAAAGTATAGCTCTCATTCTGTTTAACTTAGAATCAACCCTGCATTCATTTGAAACAATGGAAGTCTTATAACACTTTGGAATAAATACCAAAATACATCTTTGCAGTGAATCATTGCCTGCATTGCCAGCTGTTTATGTAAGCCAATCTTCAAATTGCAGCTTATTGTAAAAAAATCCTTTTTTTGTCATTCCAATGAGGAATGGTTTGTACAGATCAACTGGAGAACCTGTCACTACCTGCACACTTGAAGCATTAATGTTATCTGAACTAACATGTTCTGACACGTGTTTCTGTAAATCAGCATTTGATCATAGGATCATAGAATTATGGAATATTACGAGGCTATCAACCAGGATGTTATTTTAGCCTAGCCGTTTCAACCCAATGTAATACCATAGAAGTACTAGACAGTACCCAAGATTGCATTCAATGATGACTGCCCATGTCCAGGAGGGTTGTGAGCACTATCTGCAGTAAGAATTTACAGTGCCCCATCCACTTGTCCATGTTCCTCTTGAACACTGTCATAGAAGTGCTCTATTTGACATGAATTGGTAGCCTGTTCCAAAGATGTGGCAATCACTGGTTGATAAATCTGTCCTGCCAACATGTCCTATTTAAGTCACAGGCCATATTTATGTCCTTGAAATGGGTAGCCCTAGTCCCATCTGATATACAGATATGCAGTAAGTGCATTAGGTTTGGGTCTTGGATTACTCTGTAGGCCAGGCATAAGTCTCCCCTAAGAAGTCTATATGATACAGAGTATAGTGACAGGGACTTTAGTTGGTCCGTGTAAGGCACATGCTGGAGGCCCTTGATCTTCTTTGTTAGAAACCTCTGAGGTCTCTTTAATTGCTGCAGGTGCTTAGTACGGTACATACCAAATGGGGCGTTATACTCAATTATGGGCCAGATATGTGCTGAGAATAGAAGGGTTATAACTTCTTTTGCTCTTGAAGTGATGCCTTTACTAATCAAGTGAGCTACGTGGAAAGCTTTCCTTACAATGGTAGACACATGGTGGTTGAAGATAAGGTTGCGGTCAACCTGTGATGCCAGGTCTCTTACCACTTCATGGGTACTTAGGGTATTGTTCATTACTGTAAGCGCTTTCGGCCAAGACAATGCTCAGCCTTCATCAGACAAAAAACATTAAACACAGCAATCCATATATATAGACTCTAACAAGAATCAACTTAAAAACTAATTAATTAATTAATCAGAATGTCAAATCAATTAAAACCCCTACACCATTACCATTCAAAGGTTAAAACACCAGCCCTACAATAAAGACACATTCAATTTTTTCATAATTTTTTCAGAATCCATATATAACCTAATAATTTCCTATTATTAACTTATCACAAATAAATAAATAAATAACCCTCCTTCAACTCTATATGGATTGCTGTGTTTGATGTTTTTTGTCTGATGAAGGCTGAGCATTGTCTTGGCCCAAAGCACTTACAGTAATAAACAGTCCGTGCCTTATTTACCAGTCTGCTTCTGCTGTTTTTTGTTGTTTTTGAAGTTTTAGTTTTTATTTTTGTGCACTTAGGGTATTGTTGTTGATTTGATGGTGTGAAGGGACATAGTTTGTGCTGAAGGGAATGATGATGCATGTATTTGCATTCAATTTGAGACAGTGACTAATACACCAGTCGCTGGTCTGTATGAGAACCTCCTGGAGTATACTGACATCATTTGGGGATTCAATGATTGCACCTAGTTTGCAGTCATCTGCAAACTTGGTCAGCCACAACTCTTTAGTTTGACCTGAACTTCTGAACTGTATATTCCTGCAGCTGTTTTTGTAATTCCCCTATCTTAATATGTAATTCTGCTTCCTTTGCCATGGCATTCAAAAGTTTCTGTCATGCGTCCTTTAACTCGTGTGTAAGAGCTTCTGTGTCAGTGTCCATATGCATATTATCCTGTGAATCCAAAACGGTATGTATAGCAACATCAGCCCTAGTCAAAATGTCTAAAGCATTTTGCATATTCTTTAACCTTTATGCCATTTTTGTAACATTTGCATGTGTTTTTCATTAAGCTTTGTCAATCTATCATCCAGCTGTTTTTTCTGATACTTCCTTATCCTTGTTAAGAGCATCCCAATGTGAGTAGTAGATCTGAAACATTTCAGCTGTGTCTACAACCTGTAAGCTATTAGCATGATCAAAAATGTCTGGAATGCTCTACAAAAGGTAGAAACTGACATTACAAAATGACTTTTGACTTCATCTGACAGTTTTGACTTGTCTTGCATAGTCTTTATTAATAACTACTGTAACACAGTTTTATGACATGTTAAGCAAAAATATGGATATCTGTCTCTACAGTTAAGACATTCAACTTGGCTTTTGTACTTTTGTACATACTGATCAAAACAATGAATTCACGAACCCATATAAACTCTCTCACTTTTATTTATACCAAACAATGCTTTATTACATTTAACATCACTACTGGCTTGTTCCTACCACTACCCGCGGTGGTGGTGCTGCGGTAGCATTGTCGCCTCACAGTAAGACGCTGTCTGGTTCATTTCTCAGCTAGAGCATCTTCTGCATGGAGACATGCGTGAATGGGCGTACCTTCGTTGAAGGTTGTGCATCAGGCCTGGCAAGCTGATACATAAAAATCAACTGGCAATCATTAGTGGACCGGAGTTCCGCTGTGGCGACCCCTAACTGGGACAAGCCGAAAGACACACACACACACACACACACACTGACTTGTTCCTACCACTGACGTAATAGTTGCAAACTTTATCAGGATTCTGATTTCAGTCTATGGCCACAGAATGTGCGCATCTAGCACTTATGTCCTTGATGGTATCCATGTTATTTCAGAAGGAGGCTTACCGTTTTCAGAACTGGCTAAATGATGATCAGGCTGTAGACCTAAACTGCAAACTGGAAACTTCCGCTTTGTCAAAAATGCTGGTGAATGTCTCAGAGCAGATGTAAAGATGAAATCTTGATTTCACCCACTTGGAAGTACCTGATACTGAGGAGCTGTTCAATATGGGCTGTATGAAGACTGGCACCAACATAATATATATATATATATATATATATATATATATATATATATATATATATATATATATATATATATATATATATATATGTATATAGTGCGGTGACGGCAAACCTATGACATGCATGTCAAAGGTGACATGCCACAACATTTTAGGTGACACACCAGCGGTCACCAACACCTGAGTTACCAAAGAAACTGCTTTTGCATTTGTTGCTTGTATGAAGTGCATTGAATTATTTTGTGCCAGGAGCCAGTGCAACAACACTGCTGCAGCGGTAAGGAAGTTATTAACCTCAAAGACTATTTCAGTATACTTTCTTGATAGAGTCTGCAAAGGGCAGTGCTGACAAAGTAGTCTGTATTTCTAGGACTGTGCTCTTTTAGATTCCTCTCAACTGTCCCTCTTAATCCCTCCTAAAACTAGCAACTTTTTAAACTTAGTAATGACAATAATTAGATTTATAGACTAATTTTACTTCGGAAAATGTATATTAATTCAAGTTCATTTTTTTCTGTTAGTATCTCAGATTAATAGTACTAGTAGGTTAAAACTGTCAATGTCTCTTATTTCAAGAGTTGTCCCTGATTCTGTTGATATTTATCCCTGATGTACTGACAGCCATGCTGCTTTATTTAAATGTATTTATTTATTTACTTGTTTACTTTATTTATTTATTTTTTGTTTGGGGGGTGACACACAAGCAGAGTCAAGTTAGACATTTTCCAAATTTTTGACACGCCAAACCCAAAAGGTTTGCCATCACTGATATAGTGCTTGTCGTAGTACTTTTATGAATATTTAAAAGGGTCAAATTTAAGCCTGGCATGCCACTGTTAAACTGAATTAGCAACGGGTTGCACAGACCAGGATACTATAAAACTGCATATTTGTATTAACTGAAAGGTTTATTGAAACAAGCAGACCAAGTACTACCATCGAGATTATAACATTTTCTTTGTAAGGCAGATCACTATCAGACACACTGCACTTCCTCAGATGACTCGATTACAAAATGTCCACCAGAAAGTTCTTTACAGTCACTTTTAGCTACTTTCAAACTTTGCCCTTGATGAAATATTCTTTTCCTGTATTGAAGCATTCTTTGTCTGCATCCTTAGCTTATCCAGAGAAAACAGGTTCCTCAGCAGGTCAAAATGTTCTTTCAGTAATAAGATATTTTGAAATTTTTTCTGCTGTGTTAGCCATTTCCCTTTAGCAGGTTTATTTGCTTGAATATCTGTATACATTCAACTGCTTATGATATTTCAACATGCCTCTATTGTCAATGTCATTTGTTACAAAACATTCAGAAGTATAATATTTTTTGTTCCACTCAAGCACATTCTGTTAAGCTAATCATACTTGTTTACTGCATATTTCTTTTTTGTACTTGCAGATGCTGTGCTACATGCTATTTCTCAAAATATCACACTGTTACTATGATAGGAAACAGATTTACCAAACCTCTGTTACTGTGAAAGAAAAACAGTTCTACCAAACTATATATGTTTTTCTATCAAATACATGTTATTAATATGAGGGAAACCAGTATTACTTTATATAATTTTATCAATTGCAGTAAAACATGTTTACTCTCAATATTTCCCCACCAAGTTGAAGACTTCTACTAGCATGTAAAATATTGGGAGTCATGGTGACTAAAAAGAAGTAGGAAACCTTTCCCAGCTATTTAACTAAATCTAAAAGGGAAAAGAATCTGTGGCATATGCTAACTCATTTAGGAATGAATCATGATCTACAAGCTCTAACTGTTGCAGTTACATTCTCTAAAATGAAGACTCTCCAACATCATATAACTTTCAAGCATTTATGAACTTATCTGTAAAACTAGTCAGCAATTCCCTCTGGAAATTTGCCCCCCAAGATCCCATCTCCTTCCCTCCCTTCTTCTCCATGAAAGCAAATTTACATAAAAATCAGTGTATCTCAAATTTTATCCCATCTAGCACCCACATAAGCCTCTTTTGCTTACAGTTTATATTCTCTAACTCTGCTCCTAATCTACTTGCCCACAGACAGTGCAATGTGACCACACAACTTTAGAACTTCACTGTATACTTTCTGCAAGCTTTCCATTCCTTTCTCTGTATAGCTGCCACAATTGACCCTAGGTTTCTAGATGTGGCTTTACTATTGACCTGTAAAGCAGAAAGCTGACTGCAGTACTTGTTCAAATCAATCCCAGAGCTGCACATCATAGTGCACTGTTGGTATTAACTTGTGACTTTCATGTGGATCTAATCATTCTGTTTGCTTAGTCACTCACTCAGTCATGATTGACTCTTTGTGACTTTAATGATTTCAGCACATGGGTGTTTTTGTCCAGAGATCTTTCTTGGGAAAAACAGTTTGGCTTGCTATTACCTTCTCCAGTGGACCACAATTTGTCTGATCTCTGTCATGGCTTGTGCATTTTGGATGGCTCCCCATGGATACCTTGCTACTTCAATGAAATACAGAAACCCCATGACTGACAAGATAATGTTTCAGAAGAGGTTATACATCCTACAGGCAATTAAAACCTACAAATTATTTTCCTTCACTGTCATCATCAGGGGAACCACAAGTAACATATAGAATTCCTTTGCTCTTCCCAATGTAGTAGGATACTTATCACTGACTTACATTAAAGTCACAACTGCCACTAAACTGTCTACTCTGTGAGCCTCTAAAGGCATCAACAGAGACCAGCTCCAGCAACTGTAACCTATGTTATGTTATGATAGAACCCACACTGTGAAAGTAGCAGACTCCAAATCTGATTACCGACCAGTTACAAGTGGTGTCACACATGGATCGGTCCTAGGTCCTCTCCTGTTTGGCATCTACTTTTCTGAAGTTCAAGCCAATGCAAAGAGACTCTGGCTGACCAAGTTCACAGATGATTGCAAACTAGGAGCCATTACTGATCTTCCAACTGATGTAGACATGCTACAAAAAGGCCTCACTGACACCAATGACTGGTTCCAGGACCATGGCCTTAAGCTCAATGCCAAAATCTGCATTGTCATTCCCTTTGGGAAAAATTTGGTGCCCATGAGCTACCACATAGGTGGTAGTCCACTAAACACTGAAGGTATGATAAGAAACCTGGGGACACAGGTTGACAGCAAAGCCTCCTTTGATAACCAGGTTGCCACTGTAGTGAGAAAGTCTTTCTATGTGGCACATCTCATTACAAAAGGTTTCTCATCCAGGAAGAAAGAGGTCATAATCCCTCTCTACTCATCCCTCATAAGACCTATTATAGAATACAATGCCCCATTTGGTATGTACCTCACTAGACACCTACAACAACTGGAAAGGCCATAAAAATACCTCACTAAGAGGATCTTAGGCCTTAGACACATGCCCTATATGGACAGACTCAAAAAACTCCAACTGTACTCTGTCTCTTATCGCTTACTTAGAGGCGATCTCTGCTTGACCTACAAAGCCATGTCTGAACCAGAGCTGCTAGATATGTTACACCTAAAGAAATCCCAATCCCTCCATGCCACATGCTCCAGGGACCTTAACCTCATTACCACAATAAACAGAACATGCTGGAGGAACAGGTTGCTAACCCAGAGACTTTCCATGCTCTGGAACAAACTTCCCATTCAGGTCAAGCAGAGCACTTCACTGGCCCTCTAAGAGAAATCTTGACAAGTGGGTCGGCAATAGGAAGTTCACCCCAGGGATCACTTCAGTGGCCTTGCATGAAAGGGGCACTGGGAACTAACTTTGCGTGGCATGATGCCAGGGAATCTTCTTGGGCTAGGCTTATATAGGCTTCAGGGCCGTTAGCCTAGTACACACTTATGAACCTAAGAACCTATGCCAAAACGGCAGTTTAATTTTTGCAGTAGTAGCAGTACTTCCCAATGCTCGTACAACTACTGAAAAGATGAAAAGGTTGCTGAAGATTGGATCACACAAACGATAAATCCTCAGCTATCCACACAAGTTTATTGCAATACACACTGTTACAATTCGTTAAGCGCTTTCATCTGAATGCCAGACTTCTTCAGAACATATTCCACAATTAATTGATTGCTTTTATACAAGTCATCTGATCCAAATTTTGGCGCCAATAAATAATTACATATAATGCTTCCTGACATATAACTTATCATCTATTATTAATACAACAATTCCTGCAGTGCTGTGATCTATATAACTATATTACAATATGTAAAATTATAAATTTATAAATACATTTAAGTAAATATATAAAAACTATAAGCTAAAAATATACTTGAAATTGACTTGCTAAAATGTATACTTTAGGGCACTGAAATTATGCTGTCATTCCTACTTTGTGGGAATCAAACAACCATAAATTTGATCAGTAGCTTAAATGCTGTGACAATTGTTGTTTTTTGATTGCTTCAACCATATTAATATAATAATATATGCATTAAAATATGTACAACATAACCATATATTGGTAAAAATGAAAATGAAAACTTCATCAAATTCTTCATATCATTTCTTCCTCTTGTGCACATTTCGTGTGTTCATATTTTCTCACTTCCTACTTGTAAAAATGGCTTGATGCTGATATTATCATTAATACCCGGAAAGTTTGTAGCATCTAAAATAATCTGCCATCTACTCTCTTTTAATCCCAATAATGTTTTCATGTTCCCTCCATATGGTGTATGTTCAACCGTGTCTATAATGTAAAATAAAAATTTGTGACTTTCATTTGTATTCACCATATGTCTATATAATGCATTTCTACCGTCTTTTTTACTAATAGCATATTGGTGCTCGTATATACGTCTTTTAAACATTCTCTCTGTCTTGCCTATGTAGAATGCTTGGCATTCTACACAGGTGGCTGCATAAATCACATATGTAGATCTACAGTTACCACTAATACTTGGTAAGAATGTACAATTGATGTTTTGTAACCTAGTACCTTTACAAACTTTGATATATTGACATTGTTTGCAATGTCCACATTTGATTGTGTGTTTGTTGTTTCTTACCGCTGTCCCCTTGGATCGTTCTAAAAGTTTTTTGATGTTGAATCCTGTTTTGTAAACAATTTTTATATCCATTCCTAATATCTTCATACTCTCTCTGTTTACTACAAACTGGTTCCATCTCTCCTTTAAACTTGCTTCGATGTGTGTAACAACAGGAGAATATGTCAATACACATACTCTTGAACTGTGCTCCTCTGGTCTTTTTTCTCTTTGGAAATTTATGTTGGTATCCCCCAACACTGGTTTATATTTCTTACCCCATTCATCCTTAATGTAGTGATTAATCCCTTTAAGAATTTGTTTGGGGTATCCACGATTCAAGAACATAGTATTCATAAGTTCTATTTCTTCCAACATCATTTCCTTTGTAGAACACATCCTTGCTGCTCTTATACATTGTCCTTTGTATATATTTTTGAATATATATTTTGGATGGTTACTGGTATAGGACAAGTAATCATTAGAAAATGTTTCTTTTCTATGAATACGTGAATTGAAACCTGCTTCTCCATGACTGATGAATGTATCTAGATATGCTATCCCATCATTATTTATAGCATATGTAAATCTTAAAAACTCTGTTGTGTTATTAATGTAGTCTAAGAATTTATCTATTTCTGTTCTAGGTCCTTCCCATAATATAAATAGATCATCCAGGAATCTGGTATAATACTAACTTTGCGTGGCATGATGCCAGGGAATCTTCTTGGGCTAGGCTTATATAGGCTTCAGGGCCGTTAGCCTAGTACACACTTATGAACCTAAGAACCTATGCCAAAACGGCAGTTTAATTTTTGCAGTAGTAGCAGTACTATTATCTTATCTTGCAGGAAAAAGAAATTCTTGAATTTCTGTCACAGCACATTGAATGTATCACCTAAGGCAGAGACAGTAGCAAACTACATGCAATTCTCTTCCATATAGTTTTCATCAAACAGTAGTCTGTCTTACCATAAATGGGTTAAATGTGAGCAATTTCCAACAATACCTCTCTTCTGGTACCATGAGGTCACCATGAAGTGAGTGCCTAATGTGCTTGACTTTTTACATTCAATGCTGTAATTACAACTATAACTTCCAAATTAAATTAATGGTGACATAAGTAAAAAGCTGAACTGAGTGGAACGGCTTTCTTTGCAAACAGAGGATAGCAGAAGGTGATTCAGAAATAAAGTGTTAATGATTAGCATTATAAAAGCAGATATAACTACTCAGCTGAAGTGACTTGTTTTGCCAGGACACAAGGTTGACAGTTATATAGTCATCAATATGCTAATAACAAGATTGGATGGTGGAGAAACAGAATAACTGCCTAGTTGTGTTTTCTTTGAAACAGGCATTTCATATAAGCTTTATTCCCTTTTTAAGCATCCATAGTTTTCAAACATGCAAGGAAGTTAAAACTCATGTAGTATAGTGGCTAAAGCTTGTATTTTATTACCTACTATAAGCTGTCTGGAAATTAAACAGGGAGGTTATGAGATATTAATTATCTTCATTCTGCAATACAGGGTTTGACTCGAACAGTCTCCATTTTACTGTTGTCTCGCTCTGAAGCAGTTCTGTTAGACAGTGCTCTCTGACAATGTTTGAAATGAGGCATTTCTTTAAAGTGGGTTCACCTTACCAAATAATAAATACAGGCTTAGCAACTATATTTGAGAAAAAAATATATGGTAACATGGATGAATGCTACATACATCAAAGTATTACTAAAATGTTTTCAAAGCATGCCATAGTATATTAAAACAAATTAAAATCCAAGATTAAAATATGCTTTTTTTTTTGCAGAGCAACCCCCAAATCGAACTAGAAGAGTTGTATACTTCTCATCCTTGCTGCTTAAATGTTTTTTACTTGAGGTTTTGCAGCTTTGAGAATAGAACAAACATAAGATTTAGATATTTTCTCACTGTTAAAATTTTTAAGTAGTGATTGTGTGTGAAGGGGATGAAGATAAACTGTTATCCTGTGGTCAGTAGATGTATTTTTGTTTTAATACTGTCCTGTACATTCCAAAAGCAGTAGACAGGTTTTTACAAGAAAAAACACACATAGGAGTGTCGTGTTTAGTACTGCATACAGCTTTTGTTTGTTCTAGTTAATGATCTGCCCCACTCTTACTATTAAATAAATTTACGTATGTGTGAATGTTTTATAATTATTGTATCCATTCCAGTGTGTGTATGGTAAAGCACATTACATTATATGATTGGCCACATTCTTTTCATTAAGGAAATGCTCTTAGATAAAGCCCCTTGCTAACATTTTATATATTTATTTATTTATTGTCATTTCTTAACTGGGCTAGTCCAACTGAGCCAGGGGCCCATTTTCAGTGGAGACCCGAGGAAAAAATCTCCATATACAAGTAACAATATCACAAAAAGAGATATAATTACAATGGTATAGTATTAAGTAGGTATACATTGAAAATAAGAACAACTATTTTTTTACAGTTGTGTTCAAGTTGCAGTATGCTAGTACAGAACAGCAATATATTCTATATGCAAAAATATATACAGGTAACAGCAATAAACTTCATTTGCATCAGTATTTACAAGAACAGGGTGTAGGTATACAGTAATAGATGTATTAGAGAGACAAACAGAAAATAAGATATATGCTTAGAGTAAGGAAGTAGAATTAGGAAGAGTGGTGAGATATCAGGTAGGAGTTTCACAAGGACAGGACCAGGTTTTTAGTAGGTAGTTTTTAAGCTCGAGTTTGAATTGGGCTTTATGGGGAATACTAATTATATTAAGGGGACGAACTTTCCAGGTATGAGTGACAGAGAATTTATAAAGGGACTTTCCTATATTTTTAGTAGGTTTATAGCTGTCTAGAAGATGTTTGGTAGATGTTTGAAGCTGGAGTTGGGGGTTATAGAGTGATACAATGTTCAAGATGGAGGACAGGAATTGGGGCTATAGAGTATAGAGTGTGTAATATGTAGTTGTGGAAGAAGAAGTTGTTTTTGGAATTCAGGCCATAGTAAAGACTTAAGAGCGAGGCAGTAGTAGGATTTATATGGTAGACTGGAGGCAAATCTACCTCTTTCGTGGTACGCTTGTTCTAATTTGGAGAGGAGAGATGACTGAAGGTTAGTAAGGACTGCCGCTGCATACAGAAGACAATGCAAGAGGAGAGACATAGGAAGGGAGGGTTTGGTGGAGGGTGAGAGTAGTTTATGATTATGGTACAGAAGTCCAAGTTTTGTGTTGTTTTTTTTTTTTTAATACACTGACTGATATGCATGTCAAATATTAGTTCGTCATCAATAGTTGCATCAAGTAATTTAGTAGAGGGTTCAGGTGTGATGACAGTATTGTTAAGTGAGGTAATAGAGAAGAAGGGTTTAAGATGTACCATTGTTTTAGGAAAGAAAAGTAGAAACTTTGTTTTTTTCAGATTTAATATTAGCTGATTATCAGTGAGTCGGTTTCAATGGAGGTGAAGGTGCCTTGGGTACAAGCAAGGAGTTCTGGGATGTTGTGGGCAGTGGTGATAAGGGTTGAATCACCAGCATATTGTAAGAGTGTAGAGAGGTTAGTAGCAGAGTTAGTCTGTTAGTGAAGATATTGAACAAGAGGGGTCCCAAGGTAGACCCTTAGGGAATGCCAGTGTTGATGGGTAGAAATGCCAGCATATAGATTGTTGTCTGTTAGATAAGTAACTAGAGAACCAATTTATAGAGGGGGTAGAGAGGTAGAGATCAGAAAATTTGGATATCATTTTGGGGTGACAGACCATATCGAAGGCCTTGGAAAGATCAAGGAATAGACAGGAAACTAGGTGGCTATTATCACGGGCTTCTGCTACAATTTGGGTGAATGAGAGTACTGTGGTAGTGGTGGTGTCTAAATCCTTGCTGGTTGGAAGTAGGAAGATTGTTGTCTAGCAAGTGTTTAAGTAGTTGGGTGTGGACACATTTTTCAATAATTTTGGAAAGAGGGGAGAGTATTTCAATGGGATGATAGTTTGATAGGTCAGTGGAGTTACCTCCTTTATGTAGAGGGATCGTGAAAAAGGATTCAGTAATGGAGTAATTTATAAGGATAGAGACAGGGTACGCAATAGATTTGTCAACAATTTTAAGGAAGTAGGGGTAATTTATCGACTGAGGGAGAACAAGGATTGAGTTTATTCAGTTGTGTTTTGATTAATGCAATGGGAACAGGTTGAAAGGAGAAAGTAATGGTGGAAGAGGGACTGGAGATAAGGGTAGAGAAGAGGCAGTCAGACTTTGTTGAGTTAGTTTTTGAATTGTTTCTATGAAGTGTTTGTTTAAAATTGCAGCAGTCTCTCTGGCTGTATTGAGAGGAAAGGGGTTGGGGTTGGAGATTTGCTGGGATAGATGAGTTTATTAAGCGTAGACCAAAATTGGGGGTTTTGTGTTGGCTACCTTCTTAAAAAATGTTTTTTGTCTTTAATGACTATGTTTTAGATAAGTTTCTAAGTTTCTAAGAAAATAATTTAATTTACTTAGCAGGACCATAGGATCATAGGGGATTACTAAGCTAATGGCTGTATAGCCTTTTAAAGTCTAGCCATGTTGAATTTGTTAACTAGGAGAGAGCAATGGATTATTTACAAACTCAGGTAGTGAGTACAATCACAGTATTAAAACAAAGTAAAGAACAATATTAATGAATGAAATTGAAAACAATTGGTAATGTCTTTGGAAATTTAAACCCATGACAGAAATGGTGAAAAAGTCAGTTTAGAAACTTTTTATATTTGCAAAATTTACAATATTTATGTAGAATTCAACAGCAAATTAAAACAGTGCAGATGAACCTAAATTAAAAATGTACACAAGAGTTTGACTAAGGTTTTACATGAAATACCTTGGCCCTTTGGTGCAGAGCGATAAATCCTTGACTGTGCCCCAAATGATCTCTGTTTGACTTGTGGCATGGGAACTGGTGAGATTTGGTAGGGTGGATTGGGGAATGGGAGTGAGTGACTGATGCTGGGTCACCCATATTGGGGCAGGGTGTACACTTGAAGCAGTAGACTGCATAATCAGGAGATTGCAAATGAGCAGAAGTCAGCATGCACCTCTCAAAGACAGCAAATCTGTATCTCACAAGGCTACTGCAGGGTGGTGGGAGTTACGGAACACTGAAGAGAAACAATATTATAATTCTCTACAGCCACAGTCTTCTCACTTGCCCTAGATGTGGGGTGAATTCATCCCTCTGAGGCTATGGTGAGTCCATTTGACCAAGTGAATGAGGAGAAGAGAGTAGCAAATGGCAGCTGATAAACAGCTGTGTGGAGAACACAAAAAGGATTATATACAAACTATCATTTTCAGGCATGAAAGCAAAGGGAGATTAGGTATAGGTATATGTATTGCATGCTGTCTTGAAAGTAGATGGAGAGAACTGGAAGAGGTTGAACCTGGGTGAGAGAGAGTGTGTGTGTGTGTGTGTGTGTGTGTGTGTGTGTGTGTGTGTGTGTGTGTGTGTGTGTGTGTGTGTGTGCATGTGTGTGTCTCGCACAGAAGAAAGGCCTGGCAATCTACTTCCATCCCCCCTCTCCTTGTCTAGTAACCTCCGTGGATAGTGGCAACTGCTCATGGAGTCAGTCTAGATGCAGGATATAGGTTCATAGGTTCATAGGTAAGTACTAGGCTATCTGCTTTGTAAACCTGTATAGCTTTGTAAACCTGTATAGATGTTGTGTTGAGTGAAGTAGAAATGTAGGAAATTGTGATTATCTATGCAGAAAGTGCAGCATTATTTTTTTTAATTTATTGTGGTGTTTTGCTATTTCTTTTAGCTGATTTTATAGCAACTACTGCTGATTCCTGTCTGCATGCATGTGTGAATGGTTATATGTGGTTGCATGGAGTTCAACATTTGTGCAGTAGGGTAAGCTTTAATTTAGGTCACTTCCTGTTAGATAAAGAAGTCACATAGTCCTATAGAATGTCTTCCACCAAGAAGTAAAATAAAAAAATCAATCCAGCCACGATAAAACAGCACCAGTTTTTTTTTCAGCTTTTCCCAGTTAGGGGTCGCCACAGCAGAACTCCGGTCCTCTAATGATTGGCAGTAGATTTTTTACGGGTGCCGAGGTGCCAGCTCAATGCCCAACCTTCAACAAAGGCACGCCCATTCTACACATGACTTTAGAATGCCATTCGACCGCAGGGAGAACATGCAGACTCCACACAGAAGGCGCTCCAGCCGAGAATTGAATGGGAGAACCTCTTGCTGTGAGGCAGCAATGTTACCGCTGCACCACCACAGCTTGTCCAACCAAGATGAGCACTTTCGTCTCATGCCAGAGACTTCTTCAGATGAAAAATGCAATCACGTCCACTTAATATATACACATACTAATTGCCTGTTCACCAATTAAATAGTTAAAACATTTAAAGAAACACTCTAAAATATTAAGAAACATTGAAGATTGTCTGAAACTTACACAATATAATAGGCACACAGCAATTCATGCAATAGTAGCAGCCTATTCTTTAAGCACAGGTTTTACTGAAATGTGACTGTATTTTTCATCTGAAGAAGTCTCTTGCATGAGACAAAAGCACTCATCTTGGTTGGTGTTATTATAATAAATTACTGGTGCTGTTTTGTCATGGCTGGACTGATTTTTTATTTTACTTCTTGGTGGAAAGCATTTTACGTTAATTTACTGTGGTTCTGTAGAATGTCTCTTAACTGGCTTTTCTTCTATGAAAAAACATATTAATGAGTGGCAGAATTTTTTTTTCCATGTTTTATTTAGAGATCTGCCTTGCAGGTGCAATCAACTGATTTTAAAGTAAATACTTTGGGATATGTATTGGGGCACTGCATGAAGAAAATTGACTGTGTCATTGCAGCATGAATATGGTTGACCAGACTATAATTTAGGCTGCCTTCTGTTTATTATGTAATTCACATACTATTAAAATATTATAAAATAGCTCAGAAATTACATCACATATATAGTAAATTAGGGAATAAGTATGCATTTATGTTACTGTGAACGTTAGTGTGTTTACATGCTTGTGCAAAAGTTCACAATTTCATATAAACAGATTTAACAATTGACTTGTGTAACCTTATATGGAACACCTTCCCCAAAGAGTTACTGAAAAGTATTGGAATATTTAGCACACTATTTCTGAATTGTAGCTAAAAGACAGCCACTATACAAAACAGTTAACAAAGTTCTGCAGCATATGATATGCCTAGGCATTTCCCCTATAATTTAATATTGGTATCTGCATATTGCTATGCATGCAGCTTAACAACAAATTTTAAAGAAAATAAAGCAAAATATTTTGCAACTTCCTGTTCTCCGGTAACTCTTCCAGCTTCTTGCATTGTACCACTTGTAGAAGACACTATGTCCAGGTGCTGCAAGCATAACATGGCTAATGCAAAAGAATTGAGTTTTCAGCTCATCTGGAATGAATCATTCTGTGTAGTGTAACACATATACATAAAATGTTTAAGCATAACTAAATAATAATTGGAAGTAGTTTGATAAAAACACATATCTGATACATCATTGCACAAAATGCATAACTGTATACTCACAGGTTGTAGATCCACCTTAACATGATAATCAGACCTTAACTACAAGTAGCTCTCATTTAGACCAGCATTCATTTGTCCCACACCAAATACATTTAATTCAGGCTAGACAATTAACACATTATTACGCTGTATGAAGAGCAGATTTAGGCCCCACTGGATAATGTTAATGAAATACATATCACTCTAAGGCAATACTCTCACTTGATCATTGGTAAATCAGAAAACTCCATAGAAATTACTTGGCTAGTCATACTGGAAATAAATGAAGTACAATGGCTGATGGTGAGAGGTGTAAGATGAAACTCAAATGCAGAACCCTGGGCAGTATGGTACCAAATATAATTTACATTAAATACTCTGCAGAAAACACTACCCTTATATAAGCAGAGATTATGTAATATGGGGAGGGGGTATCTATTATTTATGCATTTAATTTGTTTGCTAACTGAGTGAATTAATTGGTCAAAGGATCCTTTTCAACTATTACTGGGTCAATATGGTAAAGACAGTGAACATGCAAACAGTTGATTTGTGAATGAAACATTGACTTAACATAGACAGTAGAATATAATTGTATGAACTCGCAAATACTTTTATGATCAAGCTGTTGTAAAGAGCACTAATTACATTGAATAACTGAATACTGAGAGATTATATAATTCAGCACAGCTGAACTAGCCCTACACTTAGGGTAAACGTTTTCATCATTTGAGAATGAAGCCACCCTTCTTTTCTATGGAATGAGCTGCCTGTCCATGGACTTTTGGAAATATTGAATTTTGTACTAGTACTCCTGAATTTGTAAGGTTTTTATCTAAAAGTTAAGAAATTCTTGAGACTCCTGAAGTTGTACCTTTAAGGTTTTCTTATTGGAATTGCAGTCACTCAAGTCTTTTCACTGATTCAGAGATTCAATACTTCAAGTTCAGAGTTGATGGGATTCTAATATGTGCATGTGTTTGTATGAATATACATATCTGTGTGTGTGTGTGTGTGTGTGTGTGTGTGTGTGTGTGTGTGTGTGTGTGTGTGTGCATGTGTGTGCGTGCTGCACGTGTGTGTATAGAGAGACAGAAAGTGTGCATACTCAATACATAGGTGTACTTGTGTATGTATGTAATATCAGATAGCAAGTTGTATATTTGTATCTATGTTTACAGACACACACATACACACACACACACACAGACACACACACACACACACACACACACACACACACACACACACACACACTTGTGTATGCCTGTGTATGCTACTTCATCCACAAAGAGTAGAGTAGAAACAATTGTCACACACCTCTGAATGTACTGTTATTGTCATGTTTTGTGCTGCAGAAGAGAGTACAGGTGTTTCTTTTTCCCGATTTTGGAGATAATCATGGTATTCCATATACTACATTATTAATGTGAAGAAGTAAACACGTATGATATTATAGTCTGTTTTGCTCCACATTCTCATTATGTCTAGTAGTTCATGCTATTACACAATAATAAGCACAGATCACCATGCCTTGTTTAAAAATTAACAGCCTGCATATTTCAGTCCTGCACTGGAATAGCTTTCTGAACTGTCCTATGTTTTCCAGTGATGAAGAAAACAGTACCACCTCAATGTACTGTTTAGTTACACACCCCTTGAGCACTGTTACTGTTAGGTCTCACTCAAGGTTTGTTCATCCACTCTGAACTGTCCCCGAATATCTTGTCTCATGTACTGGTTGAAGAACAATGTGTCCGTAAGTCACTAAATTACAGCAATATTTAAAAACTGCCTCAATCTTTTCCTCCAATTATATTTACATGCTGCCTGTGCAACAGCAATCACTAAGTGCTTTGCTGGTTTCATAGTCAATAAAATACTTTGCACTTCTTTACCCTTTTATAACCTGTAGTACAGGGTTCATAGGTGATTACTAGTCTAATGGCACAAGAGTTTTTACAAGCGTAACCAATAATATCCAGGATATGACAATATTATAGCTTAATGACCAAGATATGGGATAGGGGTAGAAGTAGAGTAGTGGGTCCTTGGTTGGTGGATCCGTGAGTAATTTTACAGACTGCTTCTGTCCAAATTCTTTTTGAAGACAGTGAATGATGACATTTGTTTTACAGAGATAGGAAGTTTATTCCATAGATGAGGTAGCCGTTGGGATACGAATCTGTCTCTGCAGCATGTTCTGTTAGTCATAAATAAGGTTCAGGTCCATGGAATACATAACCCTTGTATAAGTCTTCTTGCAAATATGTAACATTTTCAGCAGGGCTGG
Source organism: Protopterus annectens (assembly GCF_019279795.1). NCBI lineage: Eukaryota > Metazoa > Chordata > Ceratodontiformes > Protopteridae > Protopterus > Protopterus annectens. The sequence continues at coordinate 48,527,070 of NC_056742.1, forward strand.
GTCAGAGAATGCCTTCTAGGTCAGACATAAGTCAACTCTTAATAAATGATATGAGATGGAGTAAAGGTATAGTGCCTTTAGTTGGTCTGCATAAGACATGTGTCTTATACTTTGTATTTCTTTAGTGAGAAAACACTGGGGCCACTCCAGTTGGTATAAATGCCTGATTAGGTACATGCAGAACTGAGAATTGTACTCTATTATGGGCCTAATGAGAGCCAAGTACAATGGCACTATGATTTTGATGCCATGTCTTTACTAATAAGTTGAGCCACACATAACTATTTATTCACTTCCATAGCTACTTATTGAACAAAGTTTAGATTACTATCTATCTGTGTTCTTAAGTTCCTCACCACTGGGTCTACATTTAGGGGTGTGCTATCAATGCTATAATTTGCAGGGATATCTGATTTACTGAATGGTATGAGTACACTTTTTTCATCATTTAGTCTCAGACCATGGTTTTGACACCAGTCATTTTTTAGGCCTGTTTGTAGGATGTCAACATCATTTGGGGATTCAGTGATTGCTTCTAGCTTACAGTTATCAGTGAACTTGATGAGCCAGAGGCCCTCAACATTGGCCTTCACTTCAGATAAGTATATACCAAACAGGAGGGATCCCAACACTGAGCCCCGTTGGACACCAGTAGTAACAGGTTTCTTATTGGAAGTGGATTCACAGGACAACATGTGACCTGTCAGTGAGCCAGTTGGATATCCATCTGACAATGTAGGGTTTATGCCTAACTCAGTAAGTTTATCTATGATCCCCGAGAGGAGGATTGTGTCAAAAGCTTAGGCCAGGTCTAGGTAAGTGGAGTGTACCATTTTACCCTCATCCCTGGCCCCAGTAATTTTCTCAAAGAAGTCCACTAGATTCAGCAGGCAAGACTTCCCTTTGAAAAAGCCAAATTGGCTCTGTTCCATTGTTTGGAGAGTTCCTAGGTCATTATTGATCAGGTCCATGATAATTCTGTCCCTGGTCTTGCAAAAAGACTGGTCAAGCTTATGGGCCTGTAGTTCACTGGGTCAGTTGATGGTCCTCCCCTTGTGCAGAGGGATGACCATTGCAGTTCTCCATTCATCTGAGACAAAACTCATTGGGAGGCTGTGGTTAGTGAGGGTTTCTAGTGGCCCTGATATAGTCTTTTTTAAGCTATTTAAGAAGTATCATGAAATGTTGTTGGGACCCATGGAGACTATGTTTTTGGCTTTGGCGAGTGCAGAAAGGACATGTTCCCTAATAATGACTGGTAAGGGGGTGGTTGTGGGTATTTTTTGGGGGGTGATAGGAGGTGATGGGGGCAGTAGTTTGAACTGAACTTGTTGGTCAGCAGGTTTGCTATAGTTTCAGGTTGGGTGTAAGTGTTGCCTTTCATGATTAACTAGTCACATTGCTGAGCTTTTCTCCTGAGGTTACAAGCATAGTTAAAACAAACCTTATGGTTATCTTTCACCTGTGAAGCTATCAATGGCACATAGTTTGCTGTGGCAGATTTTAACAGCTCTTTAATGTGTTTGTTTAGACTGGTGCAATTCTTTTTACATTGTTTTATCTGTTTCTTTGTGGCTTTGGAGAGGTTTTTTTCCTTTTGTTGACTAGCCTATGTAGGCTAGGGGTCCACCAGGTTGGTTTATTTTTGCCAGTAATCATAGTTTTGACTCAGACAGGTACTGCCTCCTCTTGTGTACAGTTCAGACTTGGCCTCAGTGTCATCTGGGTTTGGAGGGGCTTGGAAGTTTAATAAGCTGTCACTTAGGTTGTGGCAATTGGCCTTAGCAAAGGTCCTAACAGGCTTGGAGTTTGATGGAGGTTCTAGGTTAGTTTTAATACTAAAGGAGATAATTTTGTAGTCAGATCTTTCCAGGGAGGTGTTAATGCATGGGAGGGGGCATAATCCCTTCATGTTTGTAAGTACTAGGTATATGATATTTATACCTCTAGTGGAGACCTAACTAGTTGCTCCAAGGTATTTGCAATGATGAAGTCCAAAAACCTCTGAGCAAGTGAATTATGGGTTGTATAAGTCTCCCAGTTTATGAATGGGCAATTGAACTGGCCCAAAAGTATGGTGTTTGGCTGAATGTTAAGAGATTCCAGTAGGGTTAGATAGGAGGTGTGTTTTTCCAGACTCATCTTAGGGGATTTTTAGTTAGCAAGCATATGATAGGGGGTCACACCTATGGTTAGTTGGGTATGGAGCAGGTCAAGTGAGTCATGTTGTTGGACCAGTCCAGCAACGTACTTGTCCTTTATAAACATTAAGACACCTCCTCACTTTGCTTTATCCTAAACTGAGGGTGATTAAAATGTACAAAAGGCATTGTAGCCTTTGACAGCCAGGTACTCTCCATGGTTCTGAACCTTGTTTCCATGACTGTGTATACGTCTGCATTCTCCTGGGTAAGAATTGCTTCCAGGGAGTGCAGTTTTTTTTTTATTTAAACTCATAGTGTTAAGCAACAGTACTTTTAGGCAGTCCTGAGTGATTGTTGTTATGTTGGAGGGTTAAACAACTTGGCACAGCCTAAAAAAGACACTTTGGGAATAGATAAAGTTTTTGTCAGTACCCATAAGACAAGTGATGACAAGTGCAATCCATCTCAGACAAAGCATCATGATTTGTTGATTATGTTCTCAAGGCTGGCAGATATTGGATCCCCCTGTTGTCATACCAGAAACTAAGCCAATTGTTGAAGTCAGTCATTTCCTGTTGGCACTGTTTCTTCATCACTGTTGAAGGTAGGATGCTACTCAAGGGTAGATTCATAGCCACCTGAGACACATATCCAGATACCTCCATTTCTCTCTTCAAATAGTCCAGTGAGGTATGTTTTGGGTTGTTTAAGGCCACATGGACTATGACTGTATCATACTAGTCATATTCATAGTAATTTATCTACATAGAGTAGATTAAACTCCATGCACTACAGAGAGTTATGATTAGATCTCAGTGATTACCAATTATTATGTGTTCTCAACATGGATGCAAAGCATCACCTCTTGAGTTTTCATCTCAAGCTAAATTTCTTGGGATTCATGTAGTTACGATCGGAGACCCAATCTTAATCCTCTCTATTACACCTGGAGCAGATTTATAAGCACCTTCTCCCTGTACATTTCATTTTATTTATTGTATTTTGAATTTGTTAACAAGGGTAGAGCACTCATCCCATTGTATCCATTTCAGACTCAGCCAGGAGACTTGTGCACTTTCTGTCAGATCCTTGTAACTACAACTAGCACATGACTTGCATAAAAAAGAAACAAATAAAAAAGAGCCAGTCACTCAGTTATGGTATGAGGCATAGTGTATCACCATCAGGCTGTTATGCCCTACTGATAAACTGCCTGTACATTACTACTTGGCTAGTCTTTCCCCTGGATCTTTCAGAAACTTCCAAATATGATAACATTTGGAAGGGGTTCATTTGAATACTCATGACATGGACCATACTTGCATTATTTGTATAGCACATGTACAATGGCCTCCTAATACACAATGTACATATTATTGACTTAACCTATACTGATACATTACTGCTAAGTAGCATATTAATTCATGTGAGGTACAGTATCTGTCAAAAATAGGAATTGAAGAAGTAAAGACAGTGTTGTAATACATATCATTGTTAAAATGGAAGTTTTATATCTTCCCATTCATCTGTTTTCTTTTTAAAATATATATTAATCAGGGGGTAAAATTACATTGGAAAAAGGATCCAAAAATGGCCAGTCTTTAATCTCAAATAAATGTGACAGATGCTCAGCATTGGGCCTAAACTTAAGATCTGATGTTTAAAGGAAGTAGACTCAGAGTTCAAGGGGAAGACCATTTTCTTCTTCTAGTTAATGGAAGGTTAAAATGATCAGATGGCACAGTCATGTGACAACAAGGTGATTGCTACCACTCTTTGTTTTGTAACCCCCCCCCCCAGTTTGGAACAATGCTGATAATATCTATGCTAATGTTATCCATGGCTAGTATGAATATCAATGTGGAAAGCTGATAGCCCTGCCATGTACTTTTTTTGTAAATACAGGGAGATAATTACCATTTGCTGTAACTTATAACATGTGCAAGATGTATAAACATCAACATTTCTTGACAAATTCTCCTGTTGTACTAAAATATGGCAGCTCTGCCCAAATATTTCCAATATGAAGAATTCAATGTCTTATTAATGTATACAAACAAGGATTCAGTTGGAAAATGTAAAACATCACTAAGATGATTGTTGTAATACATTCTAAGCAGAGCTTGATTTCTCTGTCTTCCTTTTATAAATACCTGCCAGATTACCCCAATTAATTTAGGAATGACTTATCACAACCAACCCATTAGAATCCTGGCAAATATTGTTATCTCAAGAGACAACTGAGAAATATTCCTAAGCACACCTCTTAATCTCTTATGACAAGACATCTGGACAAAACCAAAACTAATTGAGGTAGGGACACAAATCAACAGACAGATGTTAAATATTGCTCCTAAAAAAATACAAAGTTTCTTGAGTAACAGGTTGTCAAAAAATATAAATAGAACCACAAACTGGTTGAAGGAAAAAAATATTAAATCAAATCAACCTAAGCATAGGAGGACCGTATACAGCAATAAAAGTTTTTTTTTTATTATTAAGCACTTCCATCTTTTTCTTCACAATGACTTCATCAGAAAAAAAATCACTTGTCCCCATTAATTATTTAATTTAATATAGGCATTATTTATAATATAATTAAGAGGAGGTGACTGGCAACTTATTCTTGAAACTAGGGAACTTCACTGCCAGCTAATTTTGGAAGCAACTTTGTTTCTTGAATTGAATGAAACTACTTCTATAAATAGTATTCTTGAATTAAAAGCTACTAGGTTGTAACAATTTAATTTACTGATTGGAATATATTTTTAATTTAACATATACATACACACACACACGTGTGTGTGTGTGTGTGTGTGTGTGTGTGTGTGTGTGTGTGTGTGTGTGTGATGCCATTAACTGGTGTTTCTATTTATACAGAATGTTTTCTTACTGGATGGTTTTGGATCATGTGATTGTATTTTTATACTTATTGGTTGAATACCAGCTTTTGCACTAGTGTGCAATTTCTGAAGGATGTGAAATCTAAAACTCATATGTCTGTCATTATTTAATGATTTAAATTCTTAATGATTTCCTAGAAAACCACAAATTTTATGAGAAATGGACCATATATGTGTGGCACATATATATAAATGTATTTGATGTAGGACGTTCACATCAGAATAAACTAACAGCTTTAACAAAAGGAATCTTAACAAGCAGTTTCTGTTTAGCTTATTGGGTAGTTCTATCATAAAACATATTTTGACAGACAACTGAAAATCTAGCCTGCTACACTGACAGATACAAAGTACAGGGTTTAATTTTTAACCTCTGGTTATTGGCTAAACTTGCAATAGTCTGCTGACTGATAGCCTAGTATTTACTTATGATTCTACAAGAAAATATGTTTTTGATGTTAGTGATGTTAGTACTAATCACAATGCCCTTTATATACACAGCCAAATTGGTTCAAGGTACAAGAAATGCTTCATCTCAGTTATTGAACAAAGTTTTGTTAGATAAGAGAGTGGGAGATTATGACAATATGTTAAAATTATGAGTTTTTGTGGCAGCTAATGTTGAATGTGTGCAACACAACAGTTTTAAATGAATCATAAATGAACATAAATCAGGAATATTTGAAAATTAAGATGTTTAAAGTGAGTGCTCAGTCAAGGTACATGTTTTTGGATCTCTGTTTACTTGATGCAGAGCTTAAGATTGCCCAGTATATTTCTTTTGCAACTCCCTATCAAGTAGAAATGCTTCATATGGTTTACTATCAAATGACTAAATATCAAGACTGAATCCCAAAAAGACTGAAAATTCAAAATATTGAATGATGGAATTTGCCCCTTCTCCACTGTTGAGCAATCTTTGAGTTGGTATATATATTTAGCAGGGGGTATGGGGGGTGCAGCTCCCCACATGGGGGGAGCAGGGGGGCATATCCCTTATATTAAAAATGCATTTAATATTTTGAATTTTCAGTCTTTTTGGGATTCAGTCTTTTGATTTTCAGTAATTTGATAGCAAACCATTTTATACTGTTTCTGACTGTCAGATGTAAGTCATCTGTTTAAATGTTGATTTTAGTTTTAATTTTATTTTGATGAAGTCTCCATAAAAAAGTGACAAAAGTGTTCAAAAGAAGAAATTGATGTTTGGTTGTCCACAGTGTGTTTTTGGACTATATTTCTCACTAATTCAATGCTAGTTACGTTGGTTCCGGGTTTTCAATGACTTCTGCATAGCAAGTTATGGAAGAATTTTGTTTTTATTAATTCAAGGCAATGTGATCTTGGATAGACAGAACTATCCTAGTCATATAAGGGTGAGCATGGAGTCATGTCCTGTGATATTTCACCATGCCCCCATCCATGTAATTGGTCAGTGCCTGGCCATTCTTCCATGTACTGCTGTAGCAGGTACCTCGTAACCTCCTTAACTGAGTGCTGCAGTATCATTTTAAATCTAGTCACTTACCCATGTCAATGGGAGCCTGCATTAGGCACTTAGCCCAACCTGTATACCCTTAGCCTGTTCTTCCAGTAACACGGCCTACTGCTCAAACCTGAGTAGCAGTCAGGATTCCATATGTTTCCTCAATGGATGCTGACAGATTTAACAATTTTATTGCACCATATCAATGTCTACAAAGTAAAAGTAATTAATTCTGTCCTTATTCTGCCAATTAAACTTTATACAAACAAGAATAAAACATTGAAATGTAAACCCAGGTACATTATGGCCTGACCTAATGTGTAAGGTAATAGAAACTTTGTAGTTTGACTTTTAACACATGCTTTCTGCAAGTACTGTCAAGATGGCTTGATGACATTATATATGCATTCACATACTTCTTGTGTATAAACAGTCTGCTCATAACACAGTCCTTATTTATGAACAGGCATGAGCAAATACCTTGAAGAATAAACCATCTATTCTGCCAGCTGTAGAATATATATACTTATTCCCTTCCATTGACATGCTAAGAGTTTAGATAAAGCCACTGTCAGTCACAGTGGTGATAATAAACACTTATACTAAATCACTTAATAGGACTACTGTTTTTTTTTTTCTTTCTGACCTTGTAGCAAATGGCAACCATTTTAAGAACAGAGTCCTAGCCACTGCTTTTGTAACATTTGTAACATTTTCTCATTATAGCAAATTCCAGCAATTTAGTAATACAGTTATAAACAGTTTTTTAGTGAAATATGTGTAAACATTATCTAGAAAGTAGCAGACTAAATCATATTCCAGTGGCATACTCTACCAAAGAATAGTAAAAACGTTTTTGGCAACATTTATTTTCCTAATTGAAAGTAGTCATAATCATGCACATTACTCACAAACACAAATTCTCTTCATGCGCAATAACCAGATCAGTGTGCTTTGCCAAGGTCACTTCATGTTGCAGTTCGGCCATCTATATAACCCTCTGTTAAAAGAGGTATTAATTTGCCTGTAACTATATGTAACAATACATTGCATTTTACAAACCTTTTCACCTTATCTCTGAATATGTGAACATTGCATATATGTACATTTATCTGTTTTACTGTATATAATTTTTCTATATTATCAATAAGTATATAACAGTATAAAGTTTATAACATATTACTGTAAATGTTAAACAATAATGCTTTGCTAGGCTGAGACTGAAATTGTGCTCTACTCTGGATTTTAAATAAATAATAAATAATAAATAAATGCACTGTTCTTATCTATTGTGCAAGCTATTTAATTTGTATAATTTTAATATGTAGTGTGGTGGGTCCCAAACAATGTTTTATAGATAGACAAGCAGATAGATAGATAGACAGATAGATAGATATAGATATAGATAGATAGATAGAGATATATATGTTAAGTTGTTAAACATGTTGAAGCTTCACTCACATTCTGTCTCTCCCTATATCTGTGTGTGTGTGTGTGTGTGTGTGTGTGTGTGTGTGTGTGTGTGTGTGTGTGTGTGTGTGTGTGTGTGTGTGTGTGTGTGTTACAGATTAAGATAAGGAAGAGAATAAGGAAGAATTAGCAGGTACCATTGGGCTCACACTGCCATCTAGCCAATAACTCAGGCTGTATCCTCTGTCATTTCTTGTTTGATGATAATTGTATGTGAAGGGCTTGCATTAGATTACATAAACTCACAATGAATTTATAGACCAGATAAAACAGCTTGCCAATTTCATTCTGAAAAAAAGAATCCATATACTATAAAGGGATAATCTCCAGTGGGTCTTTTCTTTTGTTTATAAGTATCTCTTGTTCCTCTTCTGACAATTTATTAACATGTTAGACGAATGGAAATGGGAACTCTGTTTTCTTCACATCTTCTTGTTCATGTTAATTACTAGCGGAGTAACAGTGACATATGATCACTTGAATGTACTTCATGATGCTATGTCTTTTGCAGATTTTTCAAATGCAAATCTTGTCTGAGGAACAAAGGCTGCAATCATTTCTGAAGAGCAAATGCTGCAGTGTTTACCATTTGAGTTAAAGCAAGAATAAGCCAAGGGACTTTTTTTTCTAATAATGGGTAACAGTTATATTTTGGTCTGTATATGTACATAAATTTTGGATATTGAATCAAGAACTAACATCATTTATTTTATAAAATATTATCTAGATTACTACATATTGCAGCATTTTATGTTTTACGACAGTACTTTTGATACCTATCTTTTGTTTCTGTGAATCTATAAGTGAGTCTGTAATATAAAGTGTGATTAAAAAGATTACTACTGTGGTTTTACAGAGCAATCCATTTACTGGCAGAAGTATGTGAAAATATTGTTAGAACTCGCATTTCTGTGACCTTCAGTCTCCTAAAAGCAAGAGTTATTGCTAATACAGAGATAATGCACATATCTAATTTCTATACATGATTTTGCCACTAACCTTGCAGGTCAGGTGTAGCTTTATTGATGAACTGTGCTTATTTCTTTAAGTACAAGCTGCTCTTTAAGGATGGGTTTACCTTATTTATTTATAGCAAAGTGCTGTTTCTACTCCTCTTTCAAAGAAACTTGAGCTGATATGGGGGTGGGGGTGACGGGCAAGGTCACACAGGGAGCAAGTAACTACTGTAAGAGAAGAACCTTGACAGCTTCCCTTATGGACTGTCTTTCTGGTTAAAGCAGTGGAACATATTGGCTAAATCAACTTTTCATTATATCTTTCAAACAACCAAGTAAATTGGTTTTCACATAGCCATGCCTCTATAGTTATCTCTTTGTTCCATGCCGATTTTTATGTAATCATTGTTATTACTGTTGTTATACTCAATAGTTGGTGTAATAGTCAATATAGTGACTACAGGATTTGTATGCAATCTATATACAAGTTACAACTATAATACTGTACTGTGTATGATAATAAGTCATACATTGTATTGCTTTGAGGATGAAAACTAAGGACACAGAGCTGTTTTTAGTACAATATGTCAGTAAAATTAATCACTTTAGGGATAACGATGACTTACCATGGTAATGGCCCATTATACATGAGTGCAAGTCTTCATCAGAGAGGCAGGTGCAGGCACTCACTCCCTATTTAAGGAAAACAAAGCTGTTCTTGACTGTCCATCTGCAGGTATGAACAAAGATGGAGCTAGCTGGCAGTGACCGCACAGCTGGGAGGTTAGGTTATGGTGAGGCTTATCTGATGTACTGTGGCTGTTACATTAGCCTTCGAAAGAAACTTTGCTGCCTCTACAGCATTGAGTCCAAGAGTGACAGCAGTTACCGAAGTTGACTAGGTGGTGCAGTTATCTTTATCCAACTCACACAGTGGATCTGAGGAGGTAATGGATTCAGAGAGGGAGGTCCCACCTCATACAAATGATTTCATCCCCCAATTTTGTCTCCTCTGGCTACCCTTGGCTTTACTATTCCAAATCACCTGGCTTTCGTATCGCAGCACATGTTCCCACCAAGGTCAAAGATAAGATTTTGAAAGAGGAGTTTGTGGATATCATCAACGTAGTAGATAATGGTGGAACAAAATGCATACTGGATGCTCATAACATGTTCAACAAGGACTTGATGGCAGCCTTAGCTGTTATTGGGAAGAAGGCATCAGCCAGGCACTGGTCAAGAACTGGGATACTTTGTTTCTGGGTTTGGTGTTATTTATGGCCATAATCATTGAGAAGGATCCCACCCAAATGCAGCCTTTATTAGCTTATTTTGTACCCATAAGGGAAGCTCAACATGTGAAAGGGGTTTTGGGATGGTTGAATTATGATCAGCACTTCAGGAAGCTAAAAGCTCTCGATAGTTCCCTCATGTGGGAGTCAAGGCACCATGGCATATGGCTCAGTGACATGATGGACAAGGAGGCATCCATAGTATTGAAGGAGGGGCTGTTAATGCAAAAGATACAAGGTTTTGTTGGGCATTCAGTCAGGGCAATGTGTTTGGCCCACTTGCAAATATAACCACTTGTATTCAGGATGTGGGTAGTGTCATCCTGTTGCCTAAAGATAGGTTGGATTTTTCTACATCTCAGGCAGAAGGAGAGATTGATATGGGGCACAGCACTTCCTTTTGTGCCTTTTCATGGACATGGGGTGGGATTTGGAAGGGGATCCAAACATGCCACACTGGGAATATTCCCTCATTCGTCTAGATAAGTTATCCTGTTTACTGTCAGATTACCTGGATCGAAGGGCAGCAGCCACCCTTATTAAAGACTTTTCCAAAGGCTTTCCTGTCCACTCCACAGCCCTATTAGATTCTAATTTACTTAACAATTTGTTGTCCATCAAAGGGCATGAGCCCATTGCTGCCAGGCTAATAAAGATCGACCGACCAGCTGGCAGGATAATTGACCCCTTTTACTCCATTCTATGTTTTTTATTTAAAATTCCCCCCATCGGTCTGGTTTCCAAGAAACAGGAGGATGAGTTCAGGTTGATTCATCACTTGTCTCACCCAGAGGGGGGTTAAGTCAATAATTTTATTGACACCAAACTCACCAGAGAACACTACTCTGCTTTAGATAAGGCAGCAGAATTCATCATGGGCTATACTAACCCCTAGCTCTGTAAAACGGATATCCAGTCTACTTTCCACCTTCTTCCCATGAGACAAGAAGACTGGACTTATTTAGGCTTCCAGTTCAATGGGAAAATATTTTTCGATGCTGCAGTGTCAATTGGGTGTGCTGTGGCTTGTGCAACATTTGAACTATTTAGCACAGCTTTACATTGGTGTTGGCTAAAGCACAGGCCCCCTGCCAGTCAGCAAGTACTCTACCTAGATGATTTTTTGATAGTGGGTAGGGGCAGGATGGTGCTTTCGAAGGGATGTCCATTTTCAAGCAGCTTTGCAGTGAGTTGGGGGTACCCTTGGCTGACAAGTCAGAAGGACCAAGCTGAGACCTGACATTTTTTTATTTAGACATAGACACCATTGATAACTCCGTCAAGCTTTCTTCACCCAAACTTAACAAGTTTGGCATTTACTTTGGAGCTGCGTGGGTTCCAGCAAAGTGCAGGTAAGAGACATCATGCAACTACATGGTTTGCTGAACTTTGCCTGTAGGCTTGTTCTCCAGGCAGAAGTTTCCTACAGTCAGTATCTGACTTGTTGAAAGGCAACAGGCCCAAGCACCACTTGGTTTAGTTGACCAGATTGGTTATGGATGACCTTCGGTTATGGTTTATGTTTTTGAGACAGTTTAATGGAGTTTCTTTTTGGCAGTCCCCTTGGACTGCTGCCTCCAACCTCAAACTATTTACTGATGTGGCTGGGGTGTCCATTATTGGGGGCTATTTCATGGGGAGCTGGTTTGCTAAAAGATGGCTGGATAGTTAGTCTGTGGAGAGAAGAAGGGACATTACATTCTCATTTGGGTGGCAGTGTTAGTGTGGAAGGATAGATTATGTTACAAGAGAATCATTTTTCACTCAGATAATATTGCAGTGATTCACGTTCTTCCAGGTCTAGGTGGGTCCACTCGGTCATGAGGCTTTTAGTTTTGCTGATTATACAGATTAATTTGTCATTTTCATGTGTCTATGTCCCTGGTCATTTAATCCTATAGCTGACAGTTTTTCCTGGTTTCAGTTTGGCAGGTTTCACCTCTTGGCCAAGCATTTGGATCAAAAGGTTACCCCAGTTCCTGTGGAAGTCTGGCTAATTGGAGAGGGCTAGCATTATCATTTTTGGTAAATTATTTGACGAGCAACAAAAGGAAAGCTTACTCATCATCCCTTCAGGTTTTCAAGGCTTTCTAAAAGTCTGTGATCCCTAGGCCAGGCCAAGAGAAGTGCAGTTTTTGCCGAAATTTTTAGTGGCTAGATCCACAGCACAGGACTCATCTAAAACTCTCAGAGTATGCCTTGCATCTTTGGGATGGTTGGAGAATTTTTAGGGCCTACAGGCTGTGTCAGGACTTTGGGATATGGGAGGATACTTAAGAGCCTAGAGGACACGCAGGGACCTTCTCAGGATTCCAGAAATCCTACTGGGAGACAACTGCTTCCCCTTGTTATTCAAGGTCTTTACAGGACCATTGTTGAAATTCACTTGTTTGTCTCTATAGCCACTTTGTTCTCCTCTTTCTATGTAGGTGCTTTCTATGCCAAATTCTCCTTTAGCTTTGTTAGGAGGTTTTGCCATCCACAAGGAGTTTGTCATGGCTTGATTAAAGAAATGCAAGACTGATCAAGCTGATAAAGGTTAACAGGTGTGCCTGGACAAGACCAGTGAGCTAGTCACTTTCCCCATGCATTGGGTCAGTTTGCTATTTAATATTATCCCCTTAAAGAAAATGTCATGCTCGGTTTTTGTGTTGGCCTCAGACAGGCCCTATAACCTATCAGAGATTAATACATTTCTTAGGCAGGATTTGGCAGGGAAAGTAATTCAGCCACAAGGTTACTCCTCTCATTTCTTTTGCATAGGTCATAACTCAGACTTGGCTGTGGAAGGGCACTCTGTGCAGGTCATTAAAAGAATGGGAAGGTGGGTCTCTGATGCCTTTATTGTCATACATCCAGCATTAACTTTTATTTCTGTTGCAGGAAAGGAAGTGTTTTGGCTCTTGGGCCATTTTTCTATTCAGATAGCATTCATCCGAGCCTTAATAATAACCAGTAGTCAGTTCATTCTTTTTGTTTTCTGGTCTTAGATTGGTTTCTATTTAGGAAAGTCTGGCATAAGATTATCATGGAAGAAGCTTTGGCCAGTATTGTGATAATTCACTTCAGGGGAAATGATCTAGGTCAAGCCCTGCAAGAAGATAATGTTGACCATTGTCTTATCTGATATGGACAACTTGTGGCAGCTATATTTAAATGTAGCTTTCCTTTGGTATGCCATCATCCCTGAACTGCACTTGAAGGGGACTAGAAAATCTAGTGCCATTGAGAAAGCCAGGCATTTTATCAAATACAGAGTCAAACAGGTTCTAGCCAAATTGGTTTCCAGGTGGTTGACCACAGTGATACTGACAGACTGGAGCCTAATTTCTATGATTTAGACAGTGTTCTTTTAAATAACATGGGTTTCAATTTGTTTAATTTGGATATGGTTGTTGCTATTCAAAAATCCTTCGAAGTTTAACTTGTTTTCTTTCATAAACCAGCATTTATTTGTGAGGCCATTGATTTGGGAGAAACAGCATGGCATGGCAGGTTGACAGCATCCTTATGGCTTCACCCCCCCCCCCTTGTGTTTCCCCCTGTTCTTGTTCAGTGGCCTCAGTTCTCCTCAAGTTGCACCCAGATTTAACAGGTGACCACATCAAGGGGTATGTGGCTTGTAAGTATGAGTTAAACAGGTTTGCCACCAGGTCCAAGGTAGCCAGGAATACATACCCGGTTTTCTGTGAAGTGGCAGCTGGAACAGCTGGGTGTACACCAACTGGCTTGAGGTGATGGTTTGATGGCATTTGTTGATATGTTGCATATGAATTATTTATGGCATCATTATTGGTTGTCCTTGACTGTTATATAATAAAACTACACAAAGTATATCTGACTTTTATGACTTGGCTCAGTGAACAACTTGACATTTTGTGTTCACATAGAGGTATGACTGTTCCACAGTGAATACAGACTTGTTATTACATTGTTGCAGGTAGGATACATCCTATCATGTGTGTGTCCAAATTTTCTGAAGTGTTACTTTTATCACAATATATTTCTCTAATTGCATCTCATCAATAGATGATTTTTTTTCACATTTTTCTCACTAGAATTTAGCAAATAAAATGTGCTAGCAAGCATTGGGCCAGATTCAGGAAGCCTCTGTGTAAGAGTTATAACTCTTACACGGAGTCTGCAGTTAAACGGTGTGATGTCAGCATGTCATGCATATGCATGAGGTGCATGAGGCATGCTGAATCACACTGTAACTCTTACACGGACCGTGTAAGACAGTAGGGGGCGTGTCCGTTGGCTAAGCCCTGCAAGCGGTCACGCCCCCGGAAGTCTATAATGTCTGAAAGTAAACAGCCACGAGAAAGGCCATGGAAATGTGAATAAACACACTACACAACACATGCCCCCACAGACCAGCAATGTAAAGAGTGAACAGATGTTATAAAATGAAAATCAAAACTGTTTTATTTTTTTTAAACCCCATAAATGTTTGCTACTGTGTGCGCTCATGTGCGCGGATGTGCTACTAGCACAACTGCAGTTAGCAATCAGTGGAAAAGGATATAAGAACTAAATATGCAAAGTAAGCCAAGAAGTAATTGCAGAGTGGTAGATTTGTCGGCTTGAGAGCAGGCAGGCAAGGTTCGAGCCCACACAACACCCTTTTTTTTTTTTTTTTTTTTGGTAAATAAGCACTAAAAAGGCCCCTGACAGTATTGTACAAATGTAAAAGTATTTCCTTTTGTAAAATGGAATGAAATGGAGCCTATATTTCCAAGTAATACAAGAATAAAAATTGCTAGAAATGTACTGATAGTTATACTGCAGTGAGACAGAGTGGCCGTAGCTAAGTAGTGTTTCACAAACTGCAAATTGCTTGCTCAGAGCTAAGCACTGGTTTAACAGGCTCAAACTGTGTGCAACTAGCTGTGCTTAGCTTAACATGTGTGTTACTAGCCAATTAAGGTGTAACCCAGCGCACACCGTTTGCGCGGAGGTGCGTGCCGCGCCCACAAGCTAACCGCCGGTGCGCATGCGTGAGCTCCGCGCAAACGAGCGCAGACCTGGTTTTAAGTGCTTAAAAGTGCTTTTGGCATGTTTGATTGACAGGTCCTGAAGTCATTTCCAGACAGTCATAAAAATTAAAAGTCAGTGGTCAGATTCGAACCCAGGATACCATGCACTAGAGTCAAGGTACTAAACCACTAAGCCATGACGGCAGTACTTAGAAATGCAGAAATAGCATATATATAGGATGTAATCCAAAATGGAGCATGATAAAGCAGTTTCTGTGAAGTAGATACAATTCTAAACTGGCCAATCATAGAAATGTGCGGGAAAAATCGGCATATATACGCCCCATAGGTGGGAATACACAGCATAAACGATTGTAGAATACACCTACAGGCAGAATGAGTGGAGTAGGGGAGGGACGTTGCTTTCGAGCACAGCGGTGGGGTGTTGAGGAGTCCAGATACATGGTCTGGCTCCTAGTTCACCATCATGAGGCCCAACTCATGCAGTGCCAGGTCTCATGGGGAGCATACAGGGTGGAGGCATGGGACCAGTTGGCTCATGATCTTACTAGTGCTACTGGGATTCCACGCACTGGTGAGCAGGTCCGTCACCACCATGCGGACCTGAAGCGACATAAGCAAGACCAGTTGACCCAATGGATCCAGGAGGCCTGGGATATGCCCAACACCCCACTACTGAGTAAGTTACATTTTACTTATGTATGTAAGGAATTCAACTAGCTGATACCATGGATATGTGTATCCCAATATTACTTGTTTTGTATTACAGCTTCAGGTGTCCGCTCTATGAATCGACAGACACACGACCGCAGACTGGTGTGGCTGCGCCACCATGCAGGTTAGTAACCCCACCTAGTAGTTGTAAATAAACATTATAGTGTAGCATGTAGCAGAACACTGCAGTGTATTGCTTAAAAGTAATAGAATGTGCAAGCAGCAAGTAAAAGTCTGCAGGTATGGCTGCAACAAGTTCATCAGTATGCAAGTGAAATTGGAAATATAAGTGATAGAAATAAATAGTGCTGTAATACAGATGTCCCACCATTAATTAAATGTAGTATAACCTGCAGTAGTCTCAAGAGTACAGCTTCAGAATCTGAGGTAATCACATGTGAGATATATCCCCTGTTGAAATGCTGAATCATGACAGAAGTGAGGCTGCTGGAAAGTGTTGGAATCCCCACAGGTCTAATATGTGAACAAAGCCTAGAAGTACCAACCTGAACTGTGAAATTGCAGGATGTGTGAGAGTGACAGAAAGGGTCATGTATCAATGAATAAAGTAGTAATAACTCCTGAATATATAAGCTTCAGTGTGGTTCTACAGAACTAAATGCATGTGGGAATTAAAACTTAACATCCCAAACTGATTTCAGTGTGTCTGACTCTTGAATGTTCAGGCCAAAATCTGTATATGGTGATCACAGTCAGCAATTTGCAGATAGAATGAATGATTGTCTGACATACTAAACATCCATAGTTGTCCCCTGCCCTGTCATCAAAGTGTAGCAGGATGATGTATCTGATCAAATTCAAAATAACTAGGATAGTGATGTATCTGTAACAGGTCTAGGATGACAGTCAAGTAAAAATCATTTGGAAACTATCACCCACAAGTTAATTGTGTTTCTATTACAAATGTATATCAATGTATAATTTATGAATGTGTCATCATTTTCTTTCTCCACCCCACCCTATAATTGCAAATTAAAAAAAACACCAAATATTGGTATGTGAACATTTCATTAACCATGGACATTTGTCCTGTTTCAAAAATATATGCATGTCTGTTGTTGCATGTGCCCTGGTCATACCTGCAAACCTGCAAACCTGATGGCCTGTTGCCATTAATCAACCCTGCATGTTGTTTGATTGTGTATTTCCATTCAAATAATGCATGTGATATTGATATGCCCGTTGTTCAATGGTGTTAATATCTGGGTGTTTGTTTAATGGGAATACCAATGCATGCTGTTACAACTAATTTGAATGGAATAATATGCCACTAACCCAAATTAACATAACATACACACAAACCTAGAACGCTTGGGAAGGCAGGTCCCAGCAGACCCACCTCTCCCACCTCAGCTGGCGACTGCACATGGCACTAGTGCCCAGGCCGGACCCTCCTCCGGTGGCCCTGTGCCACCTTCGGGTGGAAGCGCTGCAGGGGATGGGGCCCGTCCCCCCTCTGCAAGCGTGGCCGGAGGAGCACATCCACTCACCCTCCAAGGTGTCCGGTCTGTGGTGCGAAGGGAGATCCAAGACTCTGTTCTTGGGCCCCTACACCAGCTTGAGGCCCGGGTGGCACAGCTTACGGGCTTGCCCGTTGTCCCGCCTGCACAGCCCCCAGCACAGCCCCATCGTGGGCAGTGAAGGAACAATGGCAACTGCCTATGGGTGGGGATATCAGTTCCACTGTTGCCATCTGTGGGCTCATGTGTCTTGGATATCCCAACCTCCGTCCCCGTCAATTGTGTAACCCCCGCACATGTGCCATACACCGCCCCTGTATGCGTCTTGTTTGTCTTGTCTGTTAACCTACCCAACCTACCTCCCCAGCTATACCGACTACCTCACCTGACATACCACTCTCACCTGATAAAAAAAAAAAAAGGGCACTCTGTACCCACAAAAAAATTACGCCCCATACATAGCTGTCCATGTTGCACACATGTCCGCTGAACATTGAAACTGTTAATTACAATTGGCTGTGCAACAGGTATTAATGTTGTCCTGACACCTCTCTCAGGGGTGGAAGGTTCCAAATTTCACACCAAATTGCATACAAATGCACAGCTGTTGCTGTGAAAGACATGGGCAGCTATGGACCTCACCTACATCCTTCCTGCAAATTCCAAGCTTGTTTCCCTACTGTCTTATCCTCTTTGTGACCCCTTTTTCACCACTTTCCTGTCACCCCTTTTTCTTTTCTTTCAAAGAAAATAGCGCAGGTGTGCGCTTGTGTGCGCGGAGCTCAACGCCAGTGCGCATGCGTGAGCTCCGCGCAAACGAGCGCAGACCTGGTTTTAAATGCTTAAAAGTGCCTTTGGCACTTTTGATTGACAGGGCCTGTACTCATTTCAAAAGAAAGATAGATATCCACTGTCAGTCTCGAACCCAGGACCTTGGTAACACTAGTCTGTATGACCTACCACTAAGCCATGGCTCTCATACAAGAACATAGTGCTAAAATATATATAACATGTAATAGTAGGAATCAATATAAAGGCAATATAGGATGTGTACTACCCAAAGCATGTCAGGTAGATTGTTAATGCCTGAATTACTGGATTCCCATACTAGTTTAGGGTTCATGGAAACAGCCCTGCTAATTATTAGCTTGTACATAATAATGTAAGGTAATGTACATATATGAAGGTATGTATATGTATACATATATATATATATATATATATATATATATATATATATATATATATATATATATATATACATATATTAATACATATGAAATATAGTGGTAGGTGTCAGTATCCATACACACTCACTACAGGAAACAGTGAAGATAAATGCAGCAACCAGGATCTGCAACACAGCCTGACTCGTGTGAGACCTACTAACCCCATAACTGCTTAAAGGTGCCTCCAGCACTTTGATTGATAGGACCTGTACTCAATTTGAAAGCAAAATATAAGCATACTAGTAGGCCCTACCACAAGACCATTGTAACACTAGTCTGTATGACCTACCAGTAAGCCATGACTCTCATACAGGAATATAGTGCTAAAATAAGTGGAACATGTAATAGTAGGAATGAAGATAAAGGCAATATAGTATGTGTACTACCCAAAGCATGTCAGGCAGACTTTTACTGTCCCAATTACTGGATTCCCATACTAGTGTAGTGTCAACAGAAACAGCCCTGCTAATTGTTAGCTTGTACCCAATAATGTCAGCTAATGTACATATATGACAGTATGTATATGTACACACACATATATATATATATATATATATATATACATATATATATATATATATATATATATATATATATAGCAATACATATGAAATATAGTTGTAGGTGTCAGTATGCATACACATTTACTACAGGGAACAGGTGAGAGAAATGCAGCAACCTGAATTTACAACACAGCATGAAGCATGAGAGACATACTAACCTTCACACTCACAGGACACTGTCAACAGCATACCAGCATGGTCCACACCCTTACAATCTGAAAGGGCAATGCCTATCTCACATACCCTTTTATAGCACTGTCCTAAAATCACAGTGAGACATGCAATCAGTAGACAACTGGCTGCATGCAATTAGCAAATGCTGCCTTACAATTGGTGCAGAGGCCATCACATGGACCTATGCAGATACCTACAAAAGCATCCAGTACCCACACTCCACACATGCAATACATTCATTGCACAAAACCGACAGAGAAAGAGAGAGGGAGACATAGAGAGAACAAAACAGAAATAAAGACAGCCAGCAGCAAAACCAGCAGCAGCAGCAGCAGCAAACAGCAAGCAGCAAGCAGCACCACTGACACAGCAACAGCTGCCACAAACACAGGTAATGCAAAGTAGCAGGTTAATACTGCGTTTACTGTGACACCTCCAAATGTATCATAGTTCACTATCTATAGGTATGTCCATGAGATAGGTTGTGTGTACATAGTCCTGAAATATATACATATGTAATATTGCTGTACATGTTGTCCATACTTAAAACTTCCATAGCTTAGAACACAAGGCCAGTTATGCATATGATGCAGTAGTTCCCATGGTCAGTAGAGGTTCCTCCTCATTGGTGTGGGACCACTGTGTATGCATGGCACTGTTCAGGAACATATCCTGTAGTATGGCCAGGGATTAATATCAGTCTGTAATGTGGTGCTATGCCCTCTAGGGGTGAACGTATCACACATCCAGGGATACCATTTTGTAACAGTGATGCTATGTGTTCTGCAATGTTGAGGGTGGCCCTCACCTGGACATGTGAGATGATAGGGAGGTTACAATCATCTGTGATAACTAATACCACTTGTGTAGGAGAATGGGGGGTATCTGCACCTAAACCGTCTGCAACAATGTAGCCAATATCTGTGCATGTGGTGAATGTGAAGCATCTTAACACTGCTGACCACAGATGCCTTGCCTTCATGTGAATCTGCCCTGTGCTGCAGTAGCCTCCTGCTATTGTTATACAATGTGCCTGTATCTGTAGTCCACTGGACAGGATAAATAAGTGGTGTGCATACGGTCTGGGTTAGATATGTGTGTGCACAGTACATGCACTATGTGGGATGTCTGTGGTAAGCTTTTGTAAAGGGGCCAGCAGTGTGTGTTGTGGCTTCCACTGGCCCAGTGGGCTGCATGGATAGCATCACAGTCCTAACTAGTGAATAACTGTGTAATTACATGCATACATAGCAAGGTAGTGTACTGTGCTTGTGGTGTTGTTGGGATATGTATATCCAGGCTGAGTAATGTGTGTCCACATCACAGGGTTGGATGGCAACACACATACAGTATGTAGGGATGAACACCCAGAGTGTTTCAGATGTGTTGCCTGTGCAGAAATATCTGGCCATTACCTGTGCATCCCCCACAACACACACACATGCAACATATGGCAGAAGTACTATAGCAGTACACATAGGTTCATAGGTTCATACTAGGCTATTTGCCCTAGCGCATTGATAAGCCTAGTAGAATGTGTTTGTTTTTTGCCACCCAATTAAAATGTATGCTGATATGCCCTTTTCCGAGGTTAGTATACTGTGCCTCTGTCTAACAGTGACATAGAAGTGATACCCGGAGTACAACTATGATCTCCATCCACTCATCCAGATTCCTATGGAAGAGAGTCAATGAGGGACTCTGCCTAACCTGTACTGTGAGTTCATTACAGAGTGAAGGGAGCCTCTGGGTTAGGAATATGCCCCTCCAGCATGTCCTATTTATGTCAGTGCTAAGGTTCAGGTCTCCTGAGAGTGTGGCTGTATGGGACTTTGATTTCCTGAGGTGCAGCATGTTCATTACTTCTGGGTTGGACATGGCTGTATATGGCAGGCACAGATTGCCTCTGAACAGGCAGTATGCCACTGAGTCCAGCTGGATTTTCTTTAACTGGGCAGCATATGGCATCTGTTTGAGCCCTTTGATCCTCTTGATGAGGTACTGTTGGGCTTTACTAGTTGCTGTATGTGTCTGGTTAGGTACATCCCAAAAGGTGCATTGTACTCAATTATAGGCCTGATGATGGATGAGTAAAGAGGCACAATGACCTCCCCTGCCGTACATGTGAATCCCTTCATGATTAGCTGGGCTATATAACATGTCTTTCAATTCACGTTGGCCATGTGGTTGACAAATGACAGATTGCTATCAAGTTTGTTCCCCAGGTCCCCAATTACGTCTTCTGTACTCAATGGCTTAACACCTATGTGGTACTTTGCCACCAATGTGGAGGTGTGGGAATCTGCGATGAATATTGATACTCCCCCTCCTTTGTTGTCTGGTCCAAGTGTTGGGGCCGACAAGAATGGTAACAGGTATAACTTGTTAGTGCTGGTGTGCTCCTGGGAAACCTGAAACAGGTTTTTGTTACTGCACAGATATCGATGTCCATAATGCTAAGTAGAGTTTTGAGTGCGTGTATCCTGAGGTCCAGACTTCTGGTGTTGAGTAGCATCACTCTTAGTTCCACATCCTTTGTCATACGTATGGATGTGGGTTTGCCTTATGAGCCTTGCCTAATAAAGGCACTATGGGTGTAGCAAGAGCCTCTGTCAAAATCCAAAAGGCCAGGGGTGACAGGTGCAAGCTGTCCCTAGCAAAGCATCGTGGCTTGTACAGCATATCACCCCAAGATGACAGGCATTAGCTCACCTGTGAATGACACCAGTACTTCATTTAATTGTTGAAAGGGATCATCTTGCCTTGATATTGTGGCATCATTCTTGGTGAGGGTAAGATGCTACTCAAGGTCAGGGTCATACTGTCATGGGCCACATGCTCAGAGAGCTCCTTTCTGTCTCATGTCATGTAGTCCAGGGAGGTATGTGTCAGGTCATTCACACCAGCATGGACATTGAGTGAGTCATACCTGTACTTGCCTTGGAGTTACTTGAGTGTTTGTGTTATGTGGCGGGTCGTAGTGCCTGACAGGCTGCACACTGTGACCCTCTCCCCGCTAAGCCTGGTTAATGTGATGTCAGTGTGCCTGATGATAGAGGCACCTATTACAGGTGTATGAGGTGTGTTGTTTACTGTTAAGAGCTGTGAGTGTTCAGCACATTGGCTTGTGAGATATGTGTTGCACGTGTTTGTTTCTGTGGTAGTGGTTGCTTGGGTGTCCGCTTTGGAGGTCTCTGCTGCATAGGCAGATCTGTAGTCTGAGCCTCTGAGTATGTTGTTGTGTGATTATGTGTTAGTTTTGCTGTCGTGGTAGGTCTATGTGAGACTGGAAGTGTAGTGAGTGTGGTTTCCTTCTCCACCTGACTGGTTATGGCAGTATTGATTAGAGAGAGCCTAGCCTCCAGTTTGGTATATGGTTGCATCACTCACATGTGTTTGAATTTGTTGTTAGGAGGAGGGGGTCACGGCATGCATGACGTTGCGAATGCTATTCATAACTTCACAGATGTCATTGACAGACGTTGTGGGGACATACAACAGCTGCTCCACAACCAGATGTCCATGGGCCAGGGCGATGGTGTGCGTTTGCGACGTTGACGTGGCCGTATGCTGGCAACAGCACCAGCTGGCAGTGGCCGCAGACGACAACAGGCCCACTCACGCACCTCAAGTGCCAGCACCAGCCCCAGCAATGCTGGGTCTGTGCTGTCATCAGGACACCCCAGGAGACCATGTGCACGTGGCTCTGGACAGTCCCAACAGGGAACTGTGTCCAGTCAACACACCCCCGCTTCCGATGACAGTACCCAGTCTGGGTTAGTACCGGATACGGTCTGTAGCACCCCTGCCAGTCACAGGTACCGTGTCCGTGCCCACAGACACTGATCTGGATGACCTGACAGGTGCAGTCTGTGGCTGTCCACAAAACCCTGTACATGGCAGCCATTATGTGGGACTGTGTGCGTGCTTACACACATGCAGAAATTTAACATCTAGGGCAAACATATACACACACACACTGCACCAACACTGGTCCACCCTGTACTGCTGCCCCTCACAAACACACATACACACACATGTCAATTGGTGTTACCAGTGGCTGGCTTGGGCATACCTAACCCACACCCTGTGCATATGATGACACTGTGCCACCTCCTGCATACTACAACATTGGTGCAGGAAAAGGTAAACACATTGCTGATGCACAGGGTGACTACATAGATGTGTATTAGTAGTAACATGTTGGTAACTGTTCACTGTTCCACTATGATTGTGTGTATATCCCAGCATTCCTGCTGCAGTAACTGTATGAATGTCCTGAATTGTTATCTGCACCCATACTACTTACCAAAGTGTACCAGCTGCACACCATCACATGCTACCATCGACTATGGGAATGTGCATCATGTGCTGTTATGTAGATTCAGCTATATGTATCTGTTCTGTCACACATGCCTTTACACACACCCTGCTACCCCCACACATGCACATGCTCACCTGCCATTCCCATTATTTATTACCCTACATGAGTAGCTGTCTATACATGACAGGTACACATTTGAAAAGTGCACTATGTGGATTACTACCGATTTCCTCCTCTCTACCTGTACTCACAGGGTGCAGGCAACCTCATTAGTTTAAAAGTGTTATGTGCATCAGGTACTGTGGTACCCTGATTGCCACATCAAACATGTTTTCCATACAGAAATGCACACACAGAAACATCCCACATCCACACACTTGACACATTCAGGCTTCAAAACACTATCTAGGTATATTCTGGTACATGTGCGTGTTACAGTAGCATGTAGCACTATACTGAGTACTGGCAGTTGTCTGTTGTCATGTTGTTTGCATAGAGTAAAAGGATTGTTCGTTTATCCTACTTCGTTTTGTGGACATTACTTGAAGAAGTGTTACCTTACATGCGTTATTGGTACCAACACCTTCTCTTTTGTTGTTTTGTTTGTATAGGGTGCTGTCAACATCACTGTTTGTTAAGGGAAATGTGCACCCTGTAGTGCATAGCCCCATCCCACCCCCACCATTGTGCACACACACTAACCCCACCCACAGTAAAACACATACTTTCCATTTGCAAGATTCAAACCCCTACCTAACTGTGTTATAACGCTAGAGGCAGACACATTAGCAGAGTGTGCTATTTGCATTACTGAGAAAAATCCTTTCTAATGCTGTACTTAGAGGGTGCTGACATCATCTGTGTTTAGAAAGAGGGATGCGCACCCTGTAGTGTGTTCTCCCAGTTGGCAAAAGGCACTTTTTCCTCACAGCATTATGCACACACACAAACCCCACTCATACTAACACACATACATTCCCTTTGCAGGATTCAAACCCCTACCTAACTATGTTATGACACCAAAGAAAAGACACATTAGCAGAGCACGCTATACGAACTATGAACTACTGGAGAACTTTAAGTTAGGTAATATAGTTATAGAGTGCTGACATCATCAGTGTTTCAAAAGGGGAATCTGCATCCTGTAGTGTACGGTCACAGTTGCTAATAGGGGCATTTCCCACACACACATCAATGTGTTTGAGGTTTGCATATGTGGGGGATCCAGTACTCCAGTGTGATTAGTATATGGTTCGATTGCAACAATGAGGGATATACTTCAAGTGGTGAGCATTTTGTACTCATGTTTGTGATGATCAGGTCTAGTATATCTGCCCCTCTTGTGGGAAAGTTGACTACCTGTTCCATAGCTAAAGAGTGTCTGAACTATGGGAACCCTAGAGCTTGGGTATTGTGGCTTGAGTAATGTTCACAGTCTATGTTTGGGTAGCTGACGTCACCCAGTATGATGGTGTTTGCAGAGAAATCTATACTCTCCTGTGTCAGCATGAAGGCTGTGTGGGAGTCCTGAGTTTGAGAGGGTGCTGTAAGAGCTCCTCTGTGTCTCTTTCCATGTGGTCCAGGGAGGTACGTCTCAGGTTGTTCACACCAGCATGGACAATGACTGCCTCATACTTGTACTTGCTGTGGAGTGACCTGTGTGCTTGTGTTATGTGGCACATTCTATCACCCGACAGGTAGCTAAATGTGACCCTCACCTTGCTCAGTCTGGAGGGTGGGACGTCAGTCAACAGCTCATGTCAAGCATGTTCACACTCCTCATAAATGATGTGGAAACATTCAAAGCCCCCAGGCCTGTTGAAAATATGGACCAGACTGCAGATACCTGTATAAAGGCATTCTATGGACACATTCAGGAATGCATGGATCATGCAATCACATATGAAAGCATGACCCAATCCTCCAAAGGCAGACGTCCTGTGTGCTGGACACCAGCCATAAACAAACTATACAATAGAAGGATGAAGCCACTACATGATACAACAAACTCCCAAAATGTGAAGGCATCACTGATGAGTATTAGAAGACAACTACAGGCACTCATAAGATTGTCTAAGGCCATCTTTGAGAGAAGATTCCACAAGACACTGAGGATAATCACAAGGCTTTCTGTAGTTATGTTAGGAACCTGGGTGGTAATACCCAGATATGCTCAGAGGTAGTCCAAGATGTCACACAAAATACCAAACACACAGACATTGCCATCATCCTAGTGGACAGGTTCACTGCTACCTTCTCCCCCCCACCACACCAAAAGGGCATATATGTCTCCCAGCAGAGTGCTGCCCCCCCTGACATCCCAGATGCTCAGGTAAGAGCTGCCCTCTCCAAAGCAATAAACACTGCATCAATGGGACCAGACAGTGTCCCAGGCTGTGTCCTACATGAACCCCAAGAAGAGCTACACCCAGACATAACACTACTGTTCAATCCCAGCCTCACTACACGATATGTGGCCAAAGAGTGGCGTACAGCAACAGTGGTCCCTCTACATTCAGGTGGTGCCTTAACGGATCCTGGACACTATTCGCTCCATACGTCTGAATAGCTTGGTCTGCAAAGCTATGGCAAGGATCATCATGAACCTCATATATATAGATATTGGGGACCTACAGACATGTCACCATATACAGTTTGGCTTTGTTAATGGCAGATCCTGCCTCTCAAACCTGTTTGATTTCTTTGAAACAGTCACCAAGGCCACTGTCAAGGGGAAGGTGGTCTACACAGCCTACCTGGACCTTGCATAAGCCTTTGATACAATACCCCACTTGTGCATTCTAGGGAAGCTCACCAGTGTACATATTAACCCCTATGTCACTACGGATATTGCACAGTGTCTCAAGGGCAGAACACACATGGTTAGAATCGCTGGAGCCATGTCAGCTTCCAAACCAGTTACAAGTGGTGTCCCACAAGGCTCAGCCCTGGGATCTGTCATGTTCATTATATATTTATCAGAGGTACAGGCCAACATGGAAGTACTCTGGCTGAACAATTCGCAGATGACTGTAAACCGGACGCCATAATCCACTCTCCAGCTAACACACGCATCCTCCAAAAGGGCCTCTTGCAAACACATGACTTGTGCCACAGCCATGGCCTCAAGCTGAATGCCAAAAAGCGTATAGTCATCCCCTTTGTCAAACACAAAGTGACCACAAAGTACCACATATGTGTTAATCCATTAAGTGCAGATGAAGGAATTATGGACCTTGGGGTACACAGGTTGATACCATTCTACCATTTGACAACAACATGGGCAAAGTGGTTAGGAAAACATTTTATATGGGCCACATCATCATGATGGGATTCACATGTAGATCAGGGGAGGACATTGTGCCTCTTTACTCATCCCTCATCATGCCCATAATTGACTACAATGACCCTGTCGGCATGCACCTTACCAGACACCTGCAGCAACTGGAAAGACCACATACGTACCTCAACAAGAGGATCAAAGGGCTCAAACCGATGCCACATACTGACTGGTTAAAGAAACAGCAGCTCTACCCAGTGGCATACTGCCTCTTCATAGGCAATCTGTGCCTGACATATAAAGCCATGTCAAACTCTGACTTAATGGCCATGCTGCACCTCAGAATATCCAGATCCCATCAGGATACACACTGGAAAGACTTGAACCTCAGGAGTGATATACATAGCACATGCTGGAGGGACACATTCATAACACAGAGGCTCCCTTCATTCTGGAATATTATCCCAATAGAGGTTAGGCAGAGTCACTCAGTGACTATCTTCAAGAGTGATATTAATGACTGGATGTGACATTGTAGGTTTACCCTGGGTATCACTTATGTGTCACTGTTAGGTAGAGGCACAGTATACTAACCTTGGAAAAGGGCATAGCAAGATAGATTTATAATGCATGGTGAAAGCCACACACATTCTGGCTAGGTGTATAAATGCCCTAGGGCAGATATCCTTGTATGAACCTATGGACCTATGTATCTTGTTCACCATTGGCCCTATGTGCTGTTAATCACTAATGCAATCTCAATACTATGGTAGCATGTACAAAGGTCAGTTGTCAGCCACCTCTATGGTACAGTTGTGGAATATGTGAGTCATGTAGTAATGTCACAGCTGCCACATGTACACAGTCAACCCTATCCCCTACCCATGGATGTACAACACATGTATGAGATGGAAACACATGGCCAAACTGTGGACTAAGCACTCTGAACCCAGTACTGGCATAACCTGTCAGGTGGCATGAAATACTACAGTGACTGCAACACCAGTCTAATGTGGACCTACACTGACAGCAATACAAGCACGGAAACACACCGGGACATTCATGGAGCCTAAGGATAGCATCCTGCATGACTGGCAGACACCTCTGCAGCTGGCACACAGGCATACATTAGGCCTGCACACAGCACGCATAACACATAGCACACAAATCCTGTGTGCCAAACAAGCATAGTCTGTACAGCTATACAACGCTACTGCTGCGGTTGTGTTAGGTACTTTAATTGTCCAGTACAGTGAGGACATGCTCACCAGGCTGGACAAGGTGAAGGTCATAGTGATATGCTCATGGGGCACTATGGTCCACCACATAACACAAGCATACAGGTCAGTCAGATGCATGGACACATATGACTCAGTCATTGTCCATGCCACTACAGCTGATGTGTGATGTCCCTCACTGGGATACATGATAGGGAACATGGAAGGGATCACTGAGCAAGTGACACAGGCTGGTAGAACCCTGACCTTGGTTGGCATCAGACCCTCACCAGGGATGCTGACATATTACTGAATGCTGATGAATTACTGTAGCTACAACACCCTAGCTGAACGGTTCTTAGCATGCGGTCACTGCATTGCTATGGAACAACGTCTTACCACTCCCACAACAGGTGAAGACATGCAGTACCTGTTCATCAACAACATGTAGACTATATGCCCCAGACCAGGTGTGTATCCCTCACTACTAGGCTGATAGCATCTACATCTCACACTGTATATACACATCCCACATGCAGCACCTGCACAGAAGACCACAGTCATAATGTTACCCTGTGCAAATACCATGTATTCACATGTGGCAGGCATCACACATGGTAACTATTGAAGGTCACAGGTACATATGTGTATTTGGCACACACATACATCATGTGTTCATTGCCATAACTGGTTTAATCAATGGCATGCATTATTGTGAGAGACAACCCGCACACATGGGCATTCTGTGTGGGCAAAACACACGTGACATGTCTGTAATCAAAAGCCATAAATAATTGTGATATTGTTTAGAAAAGGATATGTGCATCCTGTAGTGTGTTTTCCCAGTTACAGAAAGGGATATTTCTTTCATACACACTTACCCCCCTTCACACACATTCGCTGGATTCAAACCCCTACTTAACTATGTTATGACATTAGAGACGGACGCCTTAGCAGAGCGCGCTATTTGCATCACTGGGAGATTTCCTTTCTCCTGGTATACATATAGGGTGCTGACATCATCAGAGTTTAGAAAGGGGAATGAGCATCCTGTGGTGTGTTTTCACAGTTGCCAAAAAGAATGTTCCTTTCATACACACTTACCCGCCTTCACACACACTTGCTTGATTCAAACCCCTAACTAACTATGTTATGACACTAGAAATGGACGCATTAGCGGAGCGCGCTATTCACATTACTGAGAGATTTCCTTTCCCCTGATATACTTATAGGGTGCTGACATCATCAGAGTTTAGAAAGTGGAATGAGCATCCTGTGGTGTATTTACACAGTTGCCAAAAGGGATGTTCCTTTCATACACACTTACCCGCCTTCACACACACTTGCTGGATTCAAACCCCTACCTAACTATATTATGACACTAGAGACGGATGCATTAGCAGAGTGCCCTATTCGGATTACTGGGCGATTCCTTTTCTCCTGATATACTTATAGGGTGCTGACATGATCAGTGTCTAGAAAGGGGAATGAGCATCCTCTGGTGTGTTTTCACAGTTGCTAAGAGTAACATTTGGACTAAGTGTGTGAGCATGCCCAGTTCAGCCTTCGCATGGCATGTTGTGTGAAAGATGTCTCATTTATCTAAGTGTGTGAGCATGCCCAGTGTGAGCTTTCCATATGTTGAACTCTGCAGCCCATCACATTTGTGGATGAGTGTGACCTTCAACAAATATCTCCAGTTTATGGTTGTGTGTTCTGTGCCATGTTGTGTAGTTACTGTCCAAATGCTTTTTGTGTGAACACAACAGGGATTATACTGTGCCTGCAGGTTTTGCATGGGATACTTTGCATACAATTGTCAACATCCGTTCATACTGACCTAACACTGTAGTACTGTATAGTGTAGTGGTTCAGTACTTTCACTGTGGTGGACAGTATCCTGGGCTTTAGTCCTATCACTGCTTTACATTTCCATAGTGTGCACAACAGCCTGGTTAGGGTCCAGTTGTGCACATCTGCACAAAGGCGGTGCCTCTACGGACCCTGGTAATTACCACTCCATAAGCTTAACAAGTCTAGTCTGCAAAGCTATGGAGAGGATCATAATGGAGCTCATAAACAAAGATATAGGGGACATGCAGACATTGGACCCGTCCCAGTTTGGCTTGGTCAAGGGCAGATCATGCCTTTTGAACTTGGTTGACTTCTTCAAAACAGTCACTAAGGCCATTGCTGAGGGAAGGGCAGTCCATACAGCCTACCTTGACCTTGCAAAGGCTTTCGACACAATACCCCACTCGGGTATTGTAGAAAAACCTACCAACCTAAATGTAAACCCATATGTCACAAGTTGGGTTGCAAACTGGCTTAAGGACAGGACCCACAGGGTTAGAGTTGCTGGCGCTATGTCAGACTCCAAGCCGGTCACAAGTGGTGTCCCACAGGGCTCAGTCCTTGGCCCCCTATTGTTCGTCATCTACTTCTCAGAGGTACAGGCCAACATGGGTAGACTTTGGCTGACAAGGTTTGCAGATGACTGCAAACTGGGCGCCATACTGGACAGTGCATCAGACACGGATATCCTTCAGAAGGGACTCACGGACACTGATAGCTGGTGCCAGAGCCATGGCCTGACGGTAAATGCCAAAACATGTATAGTCATACCCTTCGGGAAAAGCAAGGTAACCCCAAGCTACCATATAGGTGGCAATCCTGTAAGCACAGAGGAGGTTATCATGGACCTGGGGACCCAGGTTGACAGTGGCCTTTCTCCTGACACTCACGTTGCTAACGTGGCTAGAAAGACCTTCTACATTGCCCACCTGATCAGGAAGGGATTCACATCCAGATCTAGTGAGGTCATTGTTCCCCTGTACTCTTCAGTTATCAGACCAATGATCGAGTACAATGCCCCATTCTGGATGTATCTCACCCAACATCTGCAGCAATTGGAGAGACCCCAAAAGTCCCACACCAAAAGGATAAAGGGTCTCCAACATCTGTCATATGCTGCCAGATTGAAGACACTCCAGCTCTATTCAGTCACATACCGTCTGCTCAGAGGTGACATGTGCCTGACATGCAAGGCCATGTTCAACCAGGAAGTAATGGACATGCTCCACCTCAAAATCGCCAAATCCACCAGAACCACTAGGGCAAGTGAATTAAACCTTAGCAGGGATATAAGTAGGACATATTGGAGGGATAGATGTACCACTCAGAGACTCCCTATGCTGTGGAATACAATCCCGGTCCATGTGAGGCAGAGCATCTCACTGGCTCTGTTCAAGGGGAATCTTTACCTGTGGATGGGAGATCATAGGTTTACCCCGGGGATCGTCTCTGTGTCACTGCTGGACAGAGGCACGACAAACTAATGGGCACAGTATTGTTTCCATATAAGGGGTGGCGACTGCCACAAAACTCTGGGCTGGGCTTATAACTGCCTTAGGGCAGATAGCCTAGTATAAACCTATGAACCTATGAACCTATCTGACCATGTTGCATTATGTTTGGATATGAACTACTTACAACAGCCTCATCCAACATCAGTAGTGTATTCCACAACATAGGTGTACATTGCCAAACACTACTGATGTGCCCTAGGCCATTTCTAATGCTAGTCAGAGAGTGTGTTTGTCCTTCGACACATTGTAAGTGTAGTTTGCCATGACATATGTCTTGTTTAGTATACTGTGCCTCTGTCTACCTGTGACATAACATTGATACCCAGGGTAAACCTACCATCTCCCATCCACTCATTAAGATTCCTGTTGAGGAGAATCAATGAGTGACTCTATGGATAACCTGTACTGGTAGTTTACTCAGGCGTGGGGGTGGCTTCTGTGTTATGGATAATGCAGTACAGCTTGTCCTATGTATGTCAGTGCTGGGGTTCAGGTTCCTCATGTGCATAGCTCACTGCCATTCAGATTGTACAAGGTGCAGCATGTTCATTGATTCCAGCTTGGACATGGCTTTCTACATCAGGCACAGCTTGCGTCTGGGTGGCCAGCATGGCAGTGTGTGGAGTTGCACTCTGTTTAATCAGGCGACACATTATATGTGTTCCAGCTCTTTGATACTCCTGGTGAGGTACTGTTGTGGACTTTACAGTTGATGGAGGTGTCTGCTGAGGTACACCCCACAGGGGCTGTTGTGGTCATTTGTAACGCTGATGAAGGATAACTGCAGAACCACAATGACCTCCCCTTATCTAGATGTCATAACCTTCATGATTAGGTTAGTATGTGGATTGTTTCTGTTAACACTACAGCCACATGTTTGTCCTATGCAGGATATCTATCACCTTGTGTACCCAGGTCCATCATTACATGTGAAGTATGTAATGGGTTAACACCTATGTGGTAATTGGTGGTCACTTACTGTATATACACAGAGGTTGACTATACAGATTTCTCCATTTCACATGCTGACTTGGCTATGGCACTGGTTGTCTGTTTCTATGTGGCCCTTTTGTGGGATGCTTGTGTCAGCTGGAGTGTCAGATATGTTAGGCGGTTTGTAGTCCTCTGCAAACATGTTCAGGCACAGTCCTTACATGTTGGCCTGTACCTATGGGGCATATATACCAGACAGGGAAGGTCCCAGGACCAAGCTTTGTGGGATACCTGTTATATGTGGTTTGTAGTCTGACATGGCTGCAGCATGTCTGGCCATGTCAGTTCTGTCGTTGGTCTGGTTTGCAACCCCTCTAGTGACATTGGGGTGTATATATAAGCTGGTGAGCATATCTATATTGAACACATAGGGTATTGTATGGAAGGCTTTGCAAGGTCCAGCTACACTGTGTGGACCACATTGCCCTCATCAGTGACCTCAATCACTGTTTCAACTGAGTCACACATGTTTAGGGGCGGGGTCTGCACGTCATAAACCCACACTGGGTAGGGTCAGGTGTCAACAGATCCCCAATATCGTTATGTTTGCAGTACATGCTGTTCCTTTTCATAGCTGTGCAGACCAAGCTTCTCAGGATTCTGTGGTGGTTGTTTTTAGTATCCATTCAGGCGACACCTTTCTTGAGAACACCCACTGTTGTTGTACACTGCTCTTTGGGTACATATCCTGTGGTAAGGCTGACATAATGTCAGGGAGGCAGCAGTCTGCTGGGAAATTTATTTGGCATTATGGGGGGGGGGGGGTTTGCACTGCACCTGTCAGGATGTATGTTGGCAATACGTGTGTGTGTTTGGTACATTTGTAATATTTGTGTGATCCAGAGCATATCCAGGAATTCACAACACGCTTACTACCATCAGTTGCAGCAGCCTTGGGGTTATCCTTAGTGTCCTGTACAATTTGTATCATAATAGGTTCATAGGTTCATACTAAGCTATCCACCCTAGGGCATTTGTAAGCCTAGCCACAGTGCATGTGGCTTTTGCCACCCCTTGCTATGTGAATATTATGGCCACTTATGATTTACTTAGCTATGCCTCTGTCTGGACATGACACAGTAAAGACCCCCGGTGTACACCTACAATTATCCATCCATTTTGCTAACTTCCTGTTGAAGAGTGTCAGTGAGGGTCTCTGCCTAACATGTAGTGGTATTCTGTTCCAGGGTGTGGAGAGACTCAGGGTTAGGTATCTGTCCCTCCAGCACATCATTTTTGATTACGTGTTAAGGTTGACATCTCTGACTCATGCAGCTTCGATGGCTTTGATTTGTCTGGGGTGGAGCATGTCCATTACTTCTGTGTTGGACATGGACTTGTACAACAGACATACAATGCCTCTGTGTTGGCAGTATGTGACTGCATTCGGCTGTGGTGTCTACAGCCAGGCAGCATATGAGATATACTTGAGACCCTTTCTGACTCTTGCTGAGGTACCTTTGAGGTCTTTCTAACTGCTGCAGGTGCCAGGTAATGTACATCCCACATGAGGCATTGTATTACAATATGGTCTGATAGGGGAACAGTATAGGGGCACAATGACCTTTGTTGATGTAGATGTGAATCCTTTCATGATACAGTGTCCAATATAGACAGTCTTCCTAGACAAATTGGCGATGTGGCTGTCACATAACAGGTGACTGTCCACTTGTGTCACTAGGTCCCTGATTACTCTTTCCACACATAATGGTTTACCACCTATGTGGTAATTTGTGTGTACCTTGTTTTGTATTTGGTGGTACATTCATACTGTCCACTGTCTTCAGGACAGTGGGGTGGGGTTCCTGTGTGTAAGAATGTGGTCTGAAGCATGCTACAGACTGTACAGCAGTCTTGCCTACAGTTAGTTCCACATGGGTGGACTGCAATGACATAAGCATTGTCAGTTAACTAGACGTATGGCTGTCTGTGCTGAATATGGATACTCACCCTCCTTTTATGTTTTGTTACAGGTTTTGCGGCCATAACACATGATATGTGGTATTACCTGGTAGTGCTGGTGTGCCATCATGAGGCTTGCAGCAGGTTTGTATCATTGGACAGACATCAATGTTCTCCATACTGGGGAGGGCCTCAGGAGCATGCATATTGAGGTTTACACATCTGGCATTGATCAGCATTACCCTTCTGTTTCTTTCCAGTTTTGTGTTCTATGGTGGTGGGTTGCTCTTTTTGGCCTTGACTATGGGAGAAACTCTGTAGTTTGCAAAAGCCTTAGGCAATATCCAGATGCTCATGGGTAACAGGTGCAAGCCATCCCTGGGACAGCAGCATGTCTCACTATGAAGTCACCTATTACAACTGTACCAGGCATGTTGTTTCTCCTTCTGTCCTGTGACTGTTTGGCACACCAGCTTTGTGTACTATGTGTTACATGTTTTATGTCTGGGGTTTGTTTTATTGGGTGTCTGCTTTGGAGGCTTGTGTTGGTGTTGTGTGTTTGTAATTAGGGCCTCTGGGAATATTTTTGTGTTTATGTGTTTGGTTTATAGTCGTTGTAGGTCTATGTGGGACTGGGTTTGTGGTGTATGTGGTTACCTTGTCCTCCTAACTACTTTTGACAGTACTGATTTGGGGGTGCTCAGGCCCCGGTTTGGCTACCTGGTTGCGTCTATCACATACATTTGTATTTATTGGGGTGAGTTGTTGTGTGTGTACTTGGGACAGGTGTCACATTGCCACTGGATTCACAGATTATACTTGTTTTGCCTGGCCTTAGTGGATTGTATGTGTGGACACATTTTATTGCCATACTAGTGATCACTGATTACTTCACTTTTCATGTTTGATCTATCATGTGGTAGCTTCCTCATTCTCTTCAATGGTTTAGTAATTTATGGTGTCCAGCATGCCAGATGCCTGGGTGTATGGCATTGTGTCTTGTTGTTTGTGATTGCAGACTCAAAGCACTCTTGGCTGTGTTCATGGTATGCCTGTATAACATGTTCTGCAGTGTGTCTCATATTCTGGACCTGCACAGGGCTTTTCATGGATTCCACATTGGTTTGTAGGGGTGCAAGCTATGCTTTATACATGTGTTTCACTGTGGTAGTCTGGCCAGGGACTGGGTTCGTGATGTGTAACTACAGTGTGAGTACTCTATGGTCTGGTCTTACCAGTGAGGGATACACTTCTCATCTTGACATCCGGTACACATATTTCTGATTATCACATCCAGTATGCTTACCCCTCTTGTGGAAGTGTTACATTTTGCATGTCCGTTTTGTTTGATGGAATCTGGGAAATTGTCTACACTTGTGTCAGTGCTAGTATAATACAAAGAGTATAGTGACAAACACCTCATGAGCTGACTTCACACTTCTTTGGACTAAGATGGTATCCGTTAAGCCCACTGGGCCAGTGGAAACCACAACACACAATGGTGACTCCTTCACAGCACTTTCTACGGACATCTCCGAGATAGCATGGACCATGCAATCACAAATAATAACATGACCCTCTCCACCAAGGGAAAGTGGCCTGTCTGGTGGACCCCAGCCATAAACAAACTGTATAACAGATGAAGGATACTAATGCAAGACAGAGCTACATCTCCTAAAGGGAAGGCAGCTGTGAGCAGCACTAGTAAAAAGCTACATTCTCTCATAAAGACATCCAAGGTCAACTTTGAGACATAAACACTAAAGACGATAAAGATAACCACACTGCCTTCTTCAGTTATGTCAGACACCTGGGTGGGAACCCTCAGATATGCTCTGAGTTGGTACACAACAACATATATTTCAGTGACCTGACAGATATTGGCAACATTCTGGCAGACAGGTTCAGTGCAATTTCCCCCTCCCTCACCCCCAACAGAAGATAGTTATCACAGATGAATGTAACCTCACTGTCATCTCAGATGTCCATGTGAGAGCCGCACTCAGCAAAGACAAGAACACAGCATCAATGGGACCTGATGGTATCCCCAGTTGCATGCTATGTGAACTCCAGAAGGAGCTAAATCCGTATATACAAATGCTATATAACCAATGCCTTGCTACAGGATATGTACCTGAACACTGGCGTACAGCAACAGTGGTCCGACTCCACAAAGGAGATGCCTCCACAGACCCTGGGAACTACCACCACACAAGCTTAACCAGCCTTGTCTGCAAAGCTATGGAAAGAGTAATTATGGAGCTCTTAAACAGAGACATTGGTGATCTACAGACCCTTGATCCCACCCAGTTCAGCTTTGTACAGGGCAGATCCTGCCTTTTGCACCTAGTTGACTATTTTGATACTGTCAGTAGGGCCATTAATGAGGGCTACGCGGTCCACACAGCCTACCTGCACTTGGCTAGGGCCTTTGATACAATACCCCATGCAGGCATCATAGACAAGCTCAACAGCTGGAATATAACATCATATGTCACAGGATAGTTTGCAAAATGGCTAAGAAACAGAACACATAAAGTCGACATTGCAGGTGCCTTGTCAGATTCAAAGCCATTCACAACTGGTGTCCCACAAAGATCTGCCCTGGGACCGCTCTTATTTGGCATTTACTTTTCAGATGTGAAAGCAAACATAGGAGGGTTGTGGCTGACAAAGTTTGCAGCTGACTGCAACCTAGGCACCATAAGTGAATACATCAGCCGGCACACACATCCTACAGAATGCCATCACAAAGACAGATAGCTGGTGCCGGAATCATGGCCTGAAACTGACTGCAACTGATGTGTAGTCATCCCCTTTGGGAGGAACAAAGTACCCACAAATCAATACATAGACAGCAACCCACTGAGCACAGAATACAAATCAGACACCTGGGGACACATGTAGATAGTGACATCTCGTTTGACACCCATGTTGCCAAAGTGGTTAGAAAGACTTTCTATCTTGCCCACCTTATCATGAAGGTTTTTCCATCCAGATCACAGGAGGTCATTGTACCACTATACTTCTCCCTTATCAGGCCCATGACTGAATACAAAGCCCCATTTGGTATGTACCTCACCCAGCACTTGCAACAGCTGGAGAGACCCCAAAAGTACCTTACCAAGGAGATCAGGGGTCTACAACACATGTCATATGCTTCCAGACTAAAGGAAATCCAGCTTTATTCAGTGGCATACCGCATACTTACAGGTGACCTATGCCTGACATACAAGACCATGTCCAATCAGGATGTGGTGGACATGCTCCACTGCAAGCAATACAACTCCACCAGAACCATGGGAGCTGAAGATTTGAACCTCAGCACATACATGTATAGGACATGCTGGAGGGACAGAGTCATAACTCAGAGGCTTCTCACACTCTAGCAGAGTATCCCAGTTCATGTTAGACAGAGTCCCTCACTGACTCTCTTCAAGAGAAGTCTGGACAACTGGATGTGGGATTGTAGTTTTACCCCAGGGGTCCTCCCTGTGTCACTACTAGACAGAGGCACAGTCAAGGTATTCACTTATGTACGGGGGTCATAATGTGTCACTACTAAGTGAGAGGCATGATATTCGGAATCTATTCTGTACACTTATTACCACTATAAGGGGTGGCAATAGCCACATCACTATGGCTAGGCTTATAAATGCACTAGGGCAGATAGCCTAGTAGTAAACTATGAAACTATGGTGTATGTGTAGGTATTGTCAGTCAAGCAATATAATGTGGTTTGGGGGGCTTGATATCTTCCTGTCTTCCAACAGTTTTTTGTCTATTCCTTCTAGCATGTCAAGGGATCAGTTGCTAGTGTCCTCTCCTGCTCAGCTGGTGAAACCTGGGAATATTGAGGCAATGTTACAATTGACTCATGTACACAGACAACCCTGTCCTTCTCCCACAAAACACAAATGCATGCAAGAGATGCAACTATATAGCCAAACTGGAGGCTGAGCTCCCTCAACATAGGACTGGCAGGACCAGAGAGGAGGAGAAGGTGAACACACACACTACAGACCCAGTCTCACATAGCATTATCACAACTTCAAATCATACACATAAACACACAAAGACATACTCGGAGCCTCTGATCACAGATCTACCATAACAACAGAGGCCACCAAAGCAGACACCCAAACAACTGCCTCCACAGGGCACAGCACATGCAACACATAGACCACAGAGTCAGTGTGCCAAACATTCAAAGCCCTTAAGGCCAAACACAATGCCAGACACACCCGTCATAGGTGACTCCATCATCAGACACACTGACATCCCGCTCACCAGATTGAGTAAGGAGAAGGTCACAGTAAGCTGCCTATTGGGCGCTGGAATCCACCACATAATGCAAGCACTCAGGTCACTCAACTGCAAGTACAAGTATGACTCAGTCATTGTCCATGCTGGTGTGAACGACCTGAGATGTACCTCCCTGGACTACATGAACAGAGACATAGAGGAGCTCTCTGATTATGTAGCCCAGGCAGGTATGACCCTGACCTTGAGCAGTATCCTACCTTCACCAAGAATGATGCCACAATACAGAGACAAGATGACCAGCTGTAATAATTGGCTTAATCTATGGTGTCATTCAAAGGGGATCCAATGTCCATCTGCCTGGGATGACATGCTGGACAAGCCACGCTGATTCGCAGGGGATGGCTTGCACCTGTCACCCCTGGGCTTCCGGAATTTGGCTAGGGCTCTTGCCACCCT
Source organism: Protopterus annectens (assembly GCF_019279795.1). Classification (NCBI taxonomy): domain Eukaryota; kingdom Metazoa; phylum Chordata; order Ceratodontiformes; family Protopteridae; genus Protopterus; species Protopterus annectens. The sequence continues at coordinate 48,566,288 of NC_056742.1, forward strand.
CATTGTGCCTTTTTTAGGCAAGGCTCAGATTCTAACCCTACCACCCTAGAACACACAGAAGGAAATAAACTAAGGGTAATGCTGCTCAATGCCAGATGTCTCAACCTCAAGATGCATGCACTCAAAGCCCTTCTCAGTATGGAGAACATCGATGTCTGTGCTGTGACTGTAACCTGGTTCAGGGCTCCTGACAGCACCCCGGCAGTATCAGGTGTTACCTCATATCATGCGTTCCGGCCCCAAAATCCAGACGACACCAGGGAAGGAGGGTGGGTGTCCATATTCATTAAGGACACCCTCACCTCAAGGTTGGTGGCAACACACGATGCATCGGAGGCCATCCAGGTGCAACTAACTGTAGGCAAGGCTGCTCGGCAGTTTGTAGCAGGTTACAGGCCACCTTCTCAAACTCAGGAACCTCACACAGCTTTCCTGAAAACACTGGAGGGGATAAATGTATCTCCAAACACCATCATACTGGGTGATTTCAACTATCCAAATATAGACTGGGATCACTACTCAAGCCCCAACACTCTAGCCCAAAGGTTCCTAGAGTTCATAACCTCATATGCCATGGAACAACTAGTCACCATCCCCAACAAGAGGAGACAACATACTAGATCACATCATCACGTACATGGGGTCACAATGTTCAACACCAGAAGTATACCCATCATTGGTGAGATCAGATCATAAACTAATCTCACTGGAAGTCCACATCCTGCCCCCACCCCAGATAAAAAAGACCACCGTGAAGAACTTCTCAAAAGCTGACTTCACACTTCTAAAGACTGGTGTGGTCTCTTTCAAGGCCCCCAAGCCAGTGGAAACCATTACCCAAGCCACTGAATCACTTACAAATGCCTTCTACCAGCACCTCCAGGACTGCATGGATCAGGCAATCCCACACAAAACAGAGACTCTTTGTACCAAAGGCATGCGTGCAGTCTGGTGGACCCCAGCCATAAACAAGCTCTACATCAGAAGGAAGGAGCTACTACAAGATAGGGCAAAATCCGTAGAAGGGAAGACACCCCTGCTCATTATAAGTAAAGAACTGAGATCTCCCATAAAATCATCCAGGGCACATTTTGAGAGAAAACTCGCTAGGGACTCAGAAGACAATCATGAGGCCTTTTTTAGCTATGTTGGAAACCTGGGAGGTGACTCCCAGATATGCTCAGAATTAGTTCATAATGATGTAAAAATCACTCAACCTACAGACATTGCCAACATACTGGCTGACAGGTTCAGTGCAGATTCCCCCCCCCAAAGGGAGGGATATCTATACCAGGGGATTGTAGCCCCCCACACATCTCAAATGCTCAGGTGAGAACTGCTCTATCCAAGGCGAGAAACACAGCATCCATGGTACCAGATGGTGTCCCCAGTTGTGTGCTCCATGAACTTCATTAAACCCGCAGTTAGGGCAGCTGTTTAATCTTAGCCTCACCTCAGGATACATACCCAAAGAGTGGTGTACGGCAACGGTGGTCCCACTTCACAAAGGAGGTGCCTCCACCGACCCCGGACACTACCGTCCCATCAGCTTGACCAGCCTGGTCTGCAAAGCTATGGAGAGGATCATAATGGAACTCATAAATGAAGACATAGGGGACTTGCAGACTTTGGATCCAACCCAGTTTGGCTTTGTCAAGAGCGATCATGCCTTTTAAACTTGGTTGACTTTTTCAGAATGGTCACCAATGCCATTGACAAGGGTAAGGCAGTCCACACAGCCTACCTTGACCTGGCAAAGGCTTTCGATACAATACCCCACTCGGGTATCATTGACAAACTCACCAGCTTAAATGTAGACCCATACGTCACAAGATGGGTTACAAACTGGTAAGTGACAGAACCCACAGGGTCAAGGTTGCTGGCGCCATGTCACACTCCAAGCCTGTCACAAGTGGTGTCCCCCAGGGCTCCGTCCTGGGCACACTTTTGTTCGGCATCTACTTTTCAGTAGTACAAGCAAACACAGGAGGATTATGGCTGACAACGTTTGCAGATGACTGCTAACTGGGAACCATAGTTGAAAACCCATCTGACGCAGACATCCTTCAGACGGGTCTCATAGAAACGGATAACTGGTGCCAGAGCCATGGCCTACAGTTAAATGCTAAACAATGCATAGTCATACCCTTCGGGAAGAACAAGGTTACCCCTAGTTCCATATAGGTGTTACTCCTCTAAGCACAGGAGAGGTTATCAGGGATCTGGGCACCCAGGTTGACAGTAACCTTTCGTTTGACACTCACGTTGCCAAAGTAGTTAGGAAGACCTTCTACATTGCCCACCTGATCATGCAGGGATTCACATCTAGATCAAGGGAGGTCATTGTTCCCCTGTACTCATCACTCATCAGACCAATGATTGAGTACAATGCCCCATTCGGAATGTATCTGACCCGACACCTGCAGCAATTGGACAGGCCCCTAACACTCCTCACCAGAAGGATAAAAGGTCTCAAATGTATGTCTTATGCTGCCCGACTGAAGGAACCCCAGCTCTATTCAGTCACCTACCGTCTGCTCAGAGGTGGCCTGTGCCTGACATACTAGGCCATGTCCAACCCGGAATTAATGAACATGCTTCACCTCCAAACCTCTAAATCCATCAGAGCTACAAGGGCAAGAGACTTAAACCTCAACACGGCTATTAATTGGGCATGCTGGAGGGACAGATTCATCACCCAGAGACTCCCTATGCTGTGGAACATCATCCTGGTACATGTGAGGCTGGGCACCTTGCTGGCTTTGTTCGAGAGAAATCATGACCAATGGATGGGAGATTGCAGGTATACCCCAGGGATAACATCAGTGTCACTGCTTGACAGAGGCACAGCAAAATAATGGGCATATTATCCTTAGAACTGAAGGGGTGGCGGAAGCCACAAAACTCTGGGCTAGGTTTATATATGCCCTAGGGCAGATATCCTAGTATGAACCTATGAACATAAGCCTGGTGCAGGTCCTGCTATTAGGACAGTGGTCTGCAGCAAGCTATTTAGTAGTAGGCAGTTTTAGCAATTGGTATTTGACCATGGCTAATCCATGTTCCTTCTTGTTGTGGTACCAACATGGGGGTGTGGTTATCCATGACATTTATTGCTAGTCACCCTCATTTTGTAGCTTGTTCCATGTTTTTGCACATGTACATCCCTGTATGAGGTGTGACCTGGTAGTGTTAGGGTGCTGGTGTGGGCTTTGACCCAGTTGTCTATTACAGCACTGATATCTACATCCTCTATACTGTGTGCGTTTACACTGCACGCATCTTGCTGTTTATACTTCTGGCATTGGGTAGCATTACATCTAGGTTCCAATCCCTTGTGGTACCTATGAATGTGGGTTTGTGTTTTTGTGGTTTGTGATTGGTGAGGGTGGATGTTATTCAGGGTCCTCAGGTGTGCATATGGTACATGGTGTTACATTACTTGACACATGGCATTCATGCCTCAGGTGGTGCTGCAGGGCTGCCTCTGTTGGATGCACATACTACACTCCCTGTACATGTTTGGAAGCAGGTTGTGTCATGTTAGGCATCCCTGTTACTATATGAGTGAGTCAGAGCGGGTATCAGTCCCAGTGTTCCTACTGACCAAGTGTATGTGCTATGCGTTGCCTCTTTGCCAAGGCCAGGGTATACTGGGCATGCCTCCTTCTGCCTACTGGGGCAAGGTCAGGTTGTTCCTCTTCCGAGTCACCCTCTGCCTGTGGTGGCCTTGGCAATGGTGGGGGTATGTTTGGCCCAGCCCTATGCTGGTCCTGCTGCAGCTGTTTCCGCAGGATCATATTATGTAGCATAGCACATATCATGATCATTTGGGTACATGTAGTTGGTGTGTACTGCAAGGCTCCACCAGATGTGTCCAGACACGGGAACCGTGACTTGAGCAGCCCAAACACACGCTCTACGACATTACGTGTTTGTGCGTGTGCCTCATTATGGCATTCCTGTTCAGGTGTGTGTGCATTTCTGATGGGTGTCATCAGCCACGGCTCAAGTGCATAACCTGCATCCCCCACTAGCTGTCCGTGTGGGAAGTCCCCACTGGCAAATGATTGGTACAGCTGCGTCAGATGCCAGATGTGGGAATCATGGTAGCTCCCACGGCAGCCAGCACACACATTCATTATTATGCCCTGGGCATTACACACGACCTGGCAGTTAATGGACGGGAAGCCCTTGCAGTTCATGTAGGCTCTACCCCGCTCACTGGCTGGTGCTTTGATGCGTATGTGCGTGCAGTCTATTGCACCCAATACCTCAGGGTATCCCGCTATTTGCTGGAAGAGATGCATATTGCTGGCCACAACCTCACGGGCATTGGGGAAATATACATGATCACCGACATGTGCTGACATGGCATCCAGGAACTGGTGCAGTACCCTGGAGGCTGATGCCTGTGATATCCCCATCATATCACCAGTTGGTCTCTGGAAGGTACCTGTTTCTAGTATTCTTAGGCCAACACATACCTTGGTTTCCACTGGGATGGGTTCCCCTCTGTTGGTTTTGTGTGTGAGGCATGGCCTGCGCAGCTCAACAATTTGATGCAGAAGATCTCTGTCCACTCTGTAGTGCTCTACTATCTCCAGCTCATGTAACCCATGGTAGGTGACCCTGGGCCTGTATACTCTTCTCCTTCTCCTCACTCTGGGTTGTCTGTCAGCATCTGCATTGTCACCACCCTCAGCAATTCGCCTATGCCTGATTATAACAGCTATGGCAGCCCCTAGCATTTCTGCTCTGAGTTCAGCTTTTTTCAGTTTTCAATTCTGATAGCTTACTTTCTTGCAGTATCTCTTCTGAGAAACAGCCTGCACTGCTCTTTGCAGTGTTTTAAGTGCTGGGTTGGGCTTCTAGTCTGCCTGTGTAATTGCCTGCTTCCAATTGTTTCCAGCAATTAACTACAGCAGTATCCTCTGGCAGTTTCCCTGTATTTTGGTTGTTTCCTGTTTCCTCTCTGTTTCCTTAGGGGGAGCAATGTGCACACCAGCTTAAGCACGCTCACAGTTACTTAAACGCGCGCACACGTCCTTACACGGTGTTAAACGCGCGCACACATCCTTACACGGTGTGAACTTGGCTGATTCATGTTAAAATGTGTGCACACAGCCTTATACACGTGCACGCCCGCGCAAACCGTTGTAAACGGTTTGCAACACGCTCCCACATGTTGAACCTGGCTTACACGCAGCTGCGTGCATGCACGTATATCAAGAAAGTTGGAGTGTAGGGATAGTGTGCACCCTCTGTTTCTTGACTTTTCTAGTGTTCTGTTGGGACACACTTCTCTCCCTGATGTCTGTCTGTCATCTGTCACCTTACATTGCCCTCCAATCTGATACATTTATTTCGATCATTCCCCTCGTGATGTCAGCTACTTCTTACTCTGTTCCTTCCCCTTCTGTAACTCTTACACTACTCAGAAAGTGCTCATTACCTATGTGGCAGTGTGATTCAGTATTGTAACCCTCATTTACATAGGATTGCCTAGTAATGCTTAGTTACATATCTTACATGGAGCTTCCCCCCCTTGACAACCACTACACAGAGGCCATATTGTTTTTGGTCTGCTAGTCCCTCCATTGACATTCCATGCAATACATAAATCCCACAACTGTGGGCTTATAATCTTCGGTTTTCAGTTTTAGGCAGCGCACCCCGTTTGCGCGGGTGTGCGCTGCAGTTAAACATCATAATCCCACGGAAAAAAAAAAGTTATTTAAAATATTTTTGCAACACTTTTTCATGCCACTGGCCACATATTTGGCCATTGGCATGCTAAATGAAACATATGCACCCTTTATTTGGAGCTGACATAGCTCCGTTTTTAATTTTGCAGAAATGTACTCAGTTGTCAGCTGAGTACATTTCTGCAGCTAACACGTCTGTTACATGGACTGGTTTGGCTTTCTTGGATCGCTCAAATACCTCATTTGCATATCTTTGAGCTGCAAATGAGGTATTGAGCATTTCCACGCCCAGTCCGTGTAAGAGACGTGTTAGCTGTCTCTTACACTGAGGTTTGGGCTGTTCCTGGATCGGGAGGCTTACACGGAGGCTTACACTACTCTTAAACTCCGTGTAAGCCTTCCTGAATCTGGCCCATTATCTTGCCAGCTGTTGACTAGAATCAGACTAGCCCTTTCTCTGTACTCAGTCTTTTATTGACTCTTCTGTGGGCATCTGTCTAGCTTTTCAAGCCATGGAAAATCCAACCTTTTGACTTCCTATTCCTTTGCAGTATAAGTGATAGGTTAAATACCCAGTTAAAGAACCAGCTCTTCAACAGTCAAAAAGGCACATTGGCATGACAGAGTCATATATCAATGTTTTTTTCATCTCTGGAACAAACTTTCACTGCATGTCAAGTAGAAAATACCCTTGTCACTTTTAAAGTAAATGCAGATAACTGGAGAACAGCCTCAATTTGTTCCCTAATCTATCCTGTCTTGCCATCCTTGAGGCCAGAGGAGGTTTTGAATAGGGTCTTTTGGTTAGGCTTGTAATAGTTTGTATAATAATTACGTAGTACTACCTATGGACCATTTCTAGGTCACCTTACCTTGTAGGAAAGCTAATTTCTCATGTGTAGTGCAGCCTCATTTAAACAATTTCAAACAAATACTCACTTGAAACACTTGGCACTTACACTGATCCATGACAATAATGTTGACTACAGCTAAATAGAATAGAAAGCCATTAATTAGGTTGTAAGCATAAACATTTGTTAAAAAATACAGTACATAAGAGCAAATCCTTGATTACTATTTCTTTTTATGCTCAATAATGAATCAGAAATGCTCTGCTTTTATAATGTTTTTATTGCAGTCATTTTTAATAGGCAGTTAGATCTCAGGCAGAATTCATAATTGTTGTCTATAGTGTGCAGGGTGGTGCACAGATAAAGCCACAACTCATGAGCCCTGCACAATCTACATACATGAACGAGTAGTACCCAAAGGATGGCTCCAATGAGCAATGCAGTGGGATGGAACTATGTATTTGAGATGGGCCCACAGATATTTGGCCTCTACTAATAGCATAATCTCATGAGCAGAATAGTTGCATGCTCATGATAATGTCAACACAGCAGGACATGTACAGAGTGATCCAATGTCTAAAGTGAGATCAGCAACAGCAGATGCAGATACATGGATAATGTAATATGTACTTCAATGCACATTCAGCAAATGCATGGAATAAATGCATGCATACTGAGTCTGCACAATTCATAAGCTTTTTGAGTTGTGCACTATAAGCTTGCTCACTAATTGATCTGAATGTTGCAGACATGCTGAGGATATTTAGCACATAATTATGTCTTAAGTGGAGGATCACCACAAAGTCATTGTCATGCTGTGTCTTTCATGTAGTAGTTTTCATATATTGCTCAGTCTATAAGATGAGCTTAAGGGCATTTTACCATGGAATACTTATACTTTATGTCAGTAAATGATGGTTAGCATGGGTACACCATATATCTTACGTGTTGGATACAGCACAGTCCAATGTACCTTCCTATACTATATGCCTGCATGGCCTGTATGGTGAGCATTGTGCATCTATAAGTAGCACTTGTTCATCTGTGATCTGCCATAAGGCCTTAGGTTCATTGCAGTTACAGGTGTAATAGGGCATAGACATTTTTTTCAATTTGTACTTTAAGGTCTGGTACTGTTACCCCCTAAGCATCCATTCTGCCCTACCAGAATTCAGTCTGAGTTGTCCACAGTCAATCTTAACTGGCATTTAGTAGCAGTGATTCACTGCAAAAAGTCTCCGTACCACATCAGTGTAGCCGGACTCACAGAGGTTTATTCACACCACACACACACACACACACACACACACACACACACACACACACACACACACACATGCACCACACATCACCCATAAACATACACCACACACCACCCATGACCGCACACACCCCCCCCACACACACACACACCACACCCCCTACACACCACACACAGGTTTCTAACTGCTCTGGTTTTGATACCTTGAAAAGGCAGCCTAAACCATTTGCAATAACCAGCCCACAATCCAGTCCAAAGAGAAGCCATCTGGGCTGAGCTGTTGGCTGCTCTGGTTCCCATGTCATTTGGCAACTGCAGCCTAAACCATTCACACCAAGCAGGCAACAACCCAATCAAAAGGGGAGGTCACCCATCTACAGTATACTGTCAGCATTCAGCAATGTGCAACCACCTATGAGTACCCATCTGCCATCATCCTGATGGACTGCTGTATAACCATAGAAAGACATTAAATAGGTGATCATTACATGGATCAAAGTCTTTTAGCAGCTGTATGATGTCAACATTGATGTCATCATGTATGTGCTTTAAGGCTAACCTACTTAAATGTATATCAGACAGAGTGTTTCGTAACCACATCTTAATGCATTGTAGAGCACTGAATGACCACTCTGTATAGGAAACATCACTGGCATGGTGCGGAGAATTGTTACTGCACTGTTTATATTTGGATAAAATACTGAGGTCAACTGCTGTAGGGTTGAAATGGCGGTAGTTGGCAGCTTGTCTCGTACAACTGCTCTCCATCTGCCCACCCATTGGTGAAGCTAATTTTTGAAACAGGGAAGACTGGATATGTCAGTCTTGTGTACATTGTACAATTCCACCACTTTCTCATCATCTTCAAAAGCATACAGCATGGATGGCACCAGATACTGTGCAATGAAACGTGGGTGGCATTCTATAATTTGGTCTTTTGTTTTGCCTTTGACATGATCCAGGATTGGAATGAACATGTTTCTTCGATAGTGCTCCTCTGGGTCAGCAGCACCAGTGTTGCTTCTTTTAGTCTGTCTTCCACAGATCCTTAGAATACTTTCTTTTTCCATGACTCAGGCTGCTTGCTGTTTGACTTCTTCATACAACTCTGAAAAAGAATTTCAGCATTTGATCTCATTGAAGAGTGTCAGTGACAACCTTTGCTTCTTCACAAGTCAGTATTTTCCTGCTTCAGGTACAGGAAAAGTGGCTTCATCATATCAAGCATAGACTCCATTGCAACCAGGGCTACAATGAATTTGTGGAAGTGCATGACACCACAGGAAAAACCTTAGCTGACCTCCTTTTACAGAGAGTCACAGCATGGGGTGCGGACAAGGAGCTATTGCAAAGACAAGGCTATGACAGTGGAAGCAACATGTCCAGTCATTTTTATGGTGTGTAGGCAAGAATTCGAGCCCTGTCTCCAAAAGCTGTATACACTGCCTGTAAAGATTACAAGCACAAAACTGTCATAGTTCATTCGTATGCTATGCATGATGTAGCAAACACTGCTGACTCCTGTAGGAAAATAATTGCAGTGTTAAATTAATCTGCTAAATGTCACCATCAGTATTTAGTGCACCTTATGGAATTTACACAGTTCCTATAGGAAGATGAAGATGATGACAGAAGTACCTCTCAGGCATCTGGCCACACCCGCTGGATGAGTCAGGCCGATTGTCTGCTGGCTTACAGATTTCTACATTTCTGTCACTTCTATGAACGTAATGTAGAGCCAGACTCACTTGCTCCTTATGGGAGATGTCAGTTGTTCCATCAGCGATTAAACTGAAGAACTTTACCTCTTTAACTCTACTTAAAAATTTTCTCTGGATCTGTAACCCAATAAGATTAATAATTTCATCTTGAATTTGTGCCAATGTGTACAGTGCATTTCATGGACCCTCCCTTAAATGGTTCATGAGTACAGAGGTCACTTCTGCCATGGATTCAAGCAATGCTTTAAAGTTTCCTGTGTAAATCAGGTTTCCATTGAGTGGTAAATTCTGTCTTCCACAGAAAAGAAATATCTGCATGATACGTTTTGAGGCATGAACTGTGCATTCCTGCAACTTCTTGTCTTTCTGTGCAATGCACTGACAAGCTGTTTGCAGTTGGCCAGAGCAAAGTGGTAGAAGTGCCTCTGACTTTGCAAGTGTATTTCCATGATCTCTTGACTTGTTATGTTGTTCATCAGTCTTCCTTGTGTTAGACCAATCGGTCATAGGTGTGGAGACCAACACACACTCTCTAACTGTGTTGAAGACAAAGCATGGACCACAGAAGACTCTATCCAAACTCTGTGAATACTGTGCAAACTGGAATTCATGCAGAAGTTGTGGACTGGATCTTCTGTCTTTCTGGCTTCCAGAATACCCCATAAAATGCTTAGGGAACTCGTCCTCAGGAGGTAGCCACTGCATGGTGAAGCTGGTCTTTTTGTCGATATTTGTAAGATGACCAAGTTTGTACATGTCAATGTCATCATCTTTTATGGCATCATTCATGCTGTTAGAAACTGCAGTGTGGGATTCCAAATGTTTGTAGTGGTGTACATGTTCTGCTGCAACAGCTGCATCACTTGTGTAGTCCACTGGCGATTCAATTGAAGATCATCTTGCTCGAGGTTATCACACTTCCTTTAATCAAAACTTGTATTGGTCTCCACCTTGATCACATCAATGCTGTCATAGGTACTACTGGATGTAACACAGGCCTCCTCACATTCAGGACTTCCAGATGGAGTCACAGCTACTGATTATTGACTCACAGACTCAGCTGGAAGAAAGCTGTTTGAACTTTTAGGACCTGCAGCTGATTCTGCAGGAACATCCAGTTGTGCAACTCCTCTCATCGGTACTTTCACTGTATCACAATGACTAAAATGAAAGGCGAAGGCTAGTCAGAATGATTGCTGCAATATATTAAGAGAATTGCTGCCAAAAGAGCTTGTAATAAGGCAGTGTGTGCTGACGCATAATCTACATTGCTCTGCAGAACGCCTTACCTTATAGCAAGTTGTCCTTCTCCCAGCTCTACTGCTGCCAAAAGCATTGACAGTTACATGACATGCCTAAAATAAATAATCATTTCTTCTGAATGTGGAAAGAACTACTGCAGCTTTCTGAAATGTAAAAAAACAACCAATATTGTACTGTCCATCTAAAACCACTGCAGGTACCACAGGATTTGACAGCTTTTGGGCTTGCCCACTGAAAAGAACCCACTTAGTATATGTTGTAGTGCAATACATGACTGAACCAGTCACATGTTTACTGAGTAAAATAAGTGCGGAGATGTTGCCAGCATGATGCTGCCTTACTCTTTACACAGATTATGAGTAGCTCTACAGTTCTCCCCTCAAAAAGTTCTGCTTACATAATGCATGACAATCACAGCAAAGCTGGCAGTAACATGCTTGAAAAATCATTGCAATGTCCACTGAACTCAAATTTAAAAGATCCTTCCTAAATCCATCCATTGAAACATTCAGTTATACAGTGCCATGGATGGTAATGGTGATAGTTTCAGTGATGAATAAAAAGTGAGAAAATGCTCTACTGCATACAAGTATGTCATTATTTATTGTTGCCTGTCAAAGACAGGTCACATTTATAAGGCTAAATTTGGAGCCCTATACATTGTAGTGGTTTATACTTAATGATCAGTTATGCACAAAGGGTTTTAACTTACCGAGTCAGGAGTGCAGCTTAACTTGCTGACAGCTGTGCTGCCTCTACCTGATAAGCACACTTTACCTTCCCCTGCTGTGCACCTGATATTTGTTTTCATTTCAGTGTGCACTCCATTCCTACAACACAAACTCACAATCAGAAATGCACATTTGTCTGGTCTACTAAAGTCAGGGCAATGCAATGCAAATGTACATTTTTACAGGCAACATTCCAATGAAAAACTGACTGCCCAAGGGCTCATTTTAGGCCAGAACTTCATCTCCATACATGAAAAATATGTACCACTATCACGTGTACTTCAAAGTCATGCAGCATGCAGAACGGTAGTGGAGCCCAGCAGCTACATCTCATATTCAGTCACAGTCTGGATGCTATCATTACAATAGAAATAAGCAGCAGGAATGCACAAAAACTCACCAGAATGCTCAATAAGAACAATTTCAGCAATTGTATTTTTCTCTACAGGGGCAAGGAAAATGGACAACATTTCTAAATACCAGTACAACTAATATTTGAGGCATGTTAAAGTCTAAAGCAGGCTCCTACCAACATTTCAGTCATGGATTGGTTATCCAGAGAAACTTTCAAACAGTGACAGCAACTTTTTCCAGCATCAGGTCTGATGAGCAATGGAGAATATGCAGTCAGCTTACATGTTTACCCAGACGTTCATCACATCACTCAACCTAAATACAGTATAATGTAAGATGCCATGATGGTCACAGTACAATACAAGATGTCTAAACAGCCACAGTATAATGCAAGACACCACAATGGCCATAGTATAATTCAAGATGGCATGATGGCCACAGTACAATGCAAGATAACATGATAGCCACAGTATAATGTAAGATTCCATGATGGCTACAGTATAATGCAAGATTCCACGATGGCCACAGTATAATGCAAGATGCCATGATGACCACAGCACAATGCAAGATGTCAGGACAGCCACAGTATAATGCAAGACACATCAATGGTCATAGTATAATTCAAGATGGCACGATGGCCACAATACAATGCAAGATGCCATGACAGCCACAGTACAATGCAAGATTCCATGATAGCCACAGTATAATGCAAGATGCCAAGATGGCCACAATATGATGCAAGATGCCAAGATGGCCACAGTATAATGCAAAAAGAACCAAACACAAATTGGCAAATAGCAACAGGATAGCAAGTTATAACACACTTAAGCTGCAATTCTATTCAAGCTACCAGTGCTACACACCTCTGAATTTTTATCCTTTGCTCTGGTTGCTTCATGCTACAAGTAAAAGTTCAAATAATTCTCCCCAACTGATGTATTTGTATCAAGAATTTTCATCTGACAGTGCCTGCATCACTGAGAAAACAGCACAGCACCGTAAATAAAGACTATGACAGTCAAGACATGAACTAAAACTTTGTCAGTCTTTGAAAGGCTTTTTATTTTTGGTATGCCATTACAAAACATGCAGGTGTATCCTCAGTGCTTCCAATGCAGCACATCTCTGAATGGTGTCACTTCAAGACAGCACAATATTTAGTAAAATAAAACAAGCACATGAACTGCTGACCACAATGAAAAAGTTACTATAGCTTTCCATATAGGAGGATATGGTGCTGCTTTGCCATGAAGTGGTCTTCACCCATTTCCTCTAAGCTTGCAAATTTTGGACAAAACAGTACCTAAAAAGGTATGGGGCAATGAAAAACTGAGAAAACTTCTAGGACAGCAAAGCCAACCCTAGAAAATATAAAGATGTTTCTGCCTAATCTCAGGAATGTAAAGAAATTGTACTCACTTCAAAGTCACCCACTGTGGAGAATGTAAACATTTGCGCAGTTACCGAGACATGGTTTTAAAGTGTACAGCACACTCCATGGTGCAGGGGTATAATGTCTTCAAACACATTTAGACCACCTACTGCACAGGTACAGAGTAAAGGTGGAGGTGTTTCACTGTATGTCAAATTGAAACAAACCTCAAGACTGATCAATGTTCAAATTACCATAGGAAAATACCCTTGCAAGCTATAGGTCCAACTCCTATCATTCAGGATCCCACAACACATACTTTACTGGATCTTCTCACCACACAACTCATAACCTAAGTCAATATAATCATTACTAGCACATAAGAATGCTGCATCCACCCTACTGCAATGTTCTCTCTGGTAAAGTCAAACTATTCTAAGGCAAACATCCCACTATTAAGTGATAACCTGACATTTATAGCCCCCCGCCAAACCTGAGGACACTGCTGGCTGTGCTGAATTGTTGAGACCCTGTAAAACCATGTTAGAGGCATAGGTACAGCCCTGCTTGCCAGGAATAAGCACAGAATAAAAGCAAAAATCACCCTGGGGTATCCTAGCAGCAACAGGAGGCATAACAAAAAAGAAGAAAGTCATGGCAAAAACTGTAGAAATGATCAGCTGAAAATGTTAACTCAATAACAATTTGACTTTAGCCAGTATAGCATGCAGTGTCCTGAGCAGACCTTCACCACAACAGAAGGAAGACAAGCTCAAGTCCAGAGGCAATGGAAAAGCACAAGTACATACACTGGGGCAGTTGTGTAAACTAGGAAATTATATGCTAATCACCAATGTTATCCCACATTTTGTGCAGAGGGTAAACAGATCTGCCTTCCACCACATGCACAGAATTCCTGCCATTACGGGAAATGGTCAGAGATTACATTAAATGAACAGGTAACCACTATTTGATCAGCACACAAACTGAAAATAAATGAAACTGCATAGCAATCATGAATTTCAGCTATCATGGTTAACAATAAAAGAGCTAGAAAGTGATTTATGGCTGACATACTCGTGGTAAGCATCTGCAGTATACACTGCCCTAGTACTGTTGCCCTGATCCTGTAAGGTTTTATTCAACTTATGCCCTAAAGCACTATAACCTGAAGATGTGTATATCACTTTTGTCCTAAACAGTAAACACAAACTAAAGTGAACCTCAGCATATAATACAACAGAAATTTAGAATATGTATAGTTATTAAAACTACAATGCTCTAAGAAACTCATGAAACAGAGTACATATCAATGAAACTCTGCAATTCATATCAGCAAATTGTTAACTTTCTAAGTTTCTTAAGATCAGTTGTTAATCTGTCACTGTTTTGGGCCTTTGCCCCTCCTACCCATCATGTTTGGTTTTGAGCAGACTTCATGTATCTCAGAAAATGCATACTAACACTGATCCAGTTATTCCAGCAACGTTTCCAGTTTATAACAGCGGCATATCTCTCAACCTGGAAACATCAAAAGTCTGGACAAAGGCCCATGAAAAGTAGGTACAACTGGCCAAAAATCAGCACACTAATTAGCATAAAATTTGAATGCACAATCATGTAACCCCACCCACTCCAATGAAACTGTGGGATAACTATATGAAGATTAGTCACTAAATAATAATAAATAATGTCAGACATTTGAATTTCAGACTTCATATTCCTCAGAAAATACATAATAATGCAAAACCTGTTATTCTAGAAAGTAACTGAGTTTACAGGAGTAATATTTAAAATGTGTCCCTATATTTGGGCCTTTGTCCCACCATTATTTCTGCTTTGTCCAGATTTCTTGCTTTGAGAGACTGATAGGTATTAGCCTAAGGCATTAGTGTATCTGTCAGTTTCCACGATAACACACTAAAAATAAAAGATGTACGCAATGACATTCCTGCTGTATACAGGCTCTAACAACCCCACCTAAGCTTAAATGAGCAGCACATCACAGCATCACTTAATCTCAGCACCACTAGAAGTGCTAAAAAAGTCAGTTTTCTGCTCGGACTGCTTATACAAGTACATTTAAAACATGAGTTTTCTTTCACCAAGTACTAAAATAGTCACAAACAAAGTGATGCAATGAAAATTAAATTGTATTAGTTTCTTTACAAGTGACTCAAACTCCCATTTTGAAAAATAATTCTATATACGGGTGTTGCAAGCAAAACGTCAATAACAAAATGCAGTGAAACTTGTGACAGCGACAGGAGACTTCAGTGATGAAACTCTACTAAGGGCCACACATAAATAAATAAATAAATAAATAATAAGTAAAAAAATTCTGTTCCACCTGTTACCAAGTATACACCCCAAAAGTATGCAACAAACATAATACATTGCAAAACAACATCCAGAACGGTGAAACTGTGGTATGTGAAATCAAAGCTTAGGATTGAATTTCACCATAATGCTGAATCTATATACATTTTTTTTTATTCTTTTACCTGGAGCCGGAGGGGGTCAAGCCAATGGAGATACATTTCCTCATCCTGATTTCTGAATGATCCTGGGTCTGGGATTCCAATTTCTGCCATTCTGGGAGTGCAGAAACTGGGCAGACTGGACTCTGCTCTGCTGCACTGCACTGCAGAATGTACCTCCTTACTTGCTTCTTCTTGGGCTTGGCTTGGCTGGCAGAAGTTAGCTTAAATTTTAAAACTAATAGCTCCTCCACTTGCTGGTCGCACTCTCTGCTGCTGCCTGCTGTGCTGCTCTCCCTCCCGTCCGTCCCTGCTATTCTAAATTTACAACATGAATGTATGAATGCGTACGTAGTAAAATGGTAAACACACAAGGGTTGTGGATGGATGATGGATGGAGATGTAAAAAAATATACTGACTAACTGCATAAGTGAGTGAAGCTTTTTAACAAGGACCCAGGACATAAGAGCAAATTGGGGAGAACCTAAGGAGAATGACTATGCATTGCAAGCTCACTACCTTTTGAAATCATTCTGTTGCTGGAATGAAATTAATGAAAACATCTAAATCCAAATGACATGCTTTTTTGTCTCAGTTCTCCTTGAGTGAGAGGTTAATGGTCACTTTGTCAGAGTTGGAGTTAATTGTATGCCCATACACAGAATACCAGCAGCATACATGCCTTTGGGAGGTGGGAGTGGAGAGAGGATCACGTGCATAAAACCCATATAGATATGTTTAGAGTCTGCAATTCAAGCTACACGTAGCTAGTAGAGGTCCGGATTGAATGGTAGACACTGGTACTGTAAGGTAAAGGTCTTACTGTGAACACACTGAACTTATGAATTTGACAGAGTTTAGTGCCAGGGGGAATGTAAAGCTGTAGCTTTTTGCATCTGTGCATTCAATTTACAAAGATTCCCAAGTCTCACCTACCCAGTAGTTTAAGTTAATCCAGTGGATTTCAATGTAAGCCACTACTCACATGTAAAATGAATTCCTCAAATATAAAGCATACTATTTATTTTACTATGCTGGGGGGTACAGTCACTGCCAGCCTAACACTTGTACTTACTACTCACTCACCACAGTCACTCGATGACTGAGCTATCTGTATCAAATTCATTTGGAGAAATTAGCATTTTTATTCTTTGTTTAAGCTGCATTTTTGCAAGCACTCACGTCAATATAGTTTGACTTTCTCCACTAGATACTTTCTAAAGAATCAGGTGCTCGACTCAGAATTAACAAATAAATAACTATAAAGTATAATGTCAGTCTATGTCTCATGTATTTGAGTTATAAGGAGTGAAAAAATAATAAAATAAATGAGCCTTGCATGCTGTTTGCGAGTTGTTCCAGCACGGTCCCCAAGCCACTCCTGAAGACTAATTGATGATCCCACTGAGAGTTAAAAGGCCCGATTGTTTAACACTTCAAGGCCACCTGCTGAGTTTACCCTCTACAACCTTGTAGCCAACACAGCTGACAAGTGGCAGTGATGCGTCGGCAGTCAGGGAAAAGACAACATTTTAAAAAAAGGTAGTTTAATAAATTTCAGTCATAACTTTTCTTCCCATTTGAGAGGACTTGTGTCTGTTCTTTATGAAACTCTTGGGACCCTCTCCCCCGCAATCACCACCCCAACTTCAAACAGTCCTGTTTACACCATACAAGAAGCTGTCAGTGTCAATGGACAATGGTGTCTCTATCATATTCCCAGTGACCCACCTCCATGCTTCAAGTCCACTGCCTAGAAATAATGTTTGAAAGAAAAGAAGACAGCTTGAGTCATAAATTAGATGGTCTCATTAATATTTATTACTCTGCTTTGCTATTGTAAATATCTGTGTGCATGCAAGTGTGTGTTTATTTTTGGTTTTGCACTGGTGAATGAATGAATAATTCCTTGCACTGCTTGCACACAAATGAAGAGATAGCTGTTCTGTTTTCTGACACAGTCCAGTCAGACATCATATACTAACTTGAATCCTCAACGGATAATGCTTTATAAATCATGGTATGACAGGCAAATCACTGCAACCTAGAACCTGCATTCATCTAAGTAATGAGTATTTTTTCAGCTACTCTAACAATTGTACTGGAAGGTTTGTGTCTTGACTTGGCATACATTCTGTTTCTGTTCTAGGTCTGGAGTATATACTATCCGAGCCCTCAGATGAGTTTCCAACAGGTTGGCAGTCTGCCTGACGAAGTTGATGTTATCACCCCTGAATGTGATGACATCAGCAACAACTTCAATTTAAAAATAAAATAAAAAAAAAATAGGAATTAAAGGTGCCATTCAAGAATTCATGGCACCTCATTACTTTTCCCTCGAAACATGTTGTACATTTGAGAGGTATGATGCTAACACAGATCTAGTTATTCTACCAACCCCCACAGAAAAAGCATATCACAGATCCAGTTATTCAGGGAACCTTCTATGTAGAATCTGTCTATATCACATGGTCATTCTTAACACACACACACACACACACACACACACACACACACACACACACACACACACACACACACACACACACACACACACACACACACACACACACACACACACACACACACACACACACACACACACACACACACACACACACACTTCCTGTCACTTGCCTCATAAAGAAACTCCTCAGTCTTGATTCACTGCCCCTCCGTTCCATTGCGCATCCTTAGCTCATCCGACCAGGTCTGGTTACCAAGTGACATGATGTGAAACTGCACATAACGGCAGAAACACACCAATAAAATTTTGGATAACAGGAATGGACTTGCATATCTACCTGTGCATCTACATGTTAATGTCTTCCCTTGATATAAGTACTGGAGTCTTATCTGACCTGCTGCATGGTGTGTCAATCTTATCCAGCAATGCTGTTCTATTGTTGTGAAATGGTCATGTAATTGTTATTTTAAGTCATGCATCTGACATTCTTAAGAAGAAGATGTCCTCCATTATTTATTTATTTTCTCTTCATCATATGACTTTCTTCTGTTTTTTCAGTCAAATACTTTAAGCCTAGGTTCTTCATCTCAGAATGCAAATGGAACAGTATTTCAACATGAATTCAGAAGAGGTTTTACTTCCTGCATTCTATGGCTAAAACTCCACAGAGAGCACTCGATAGCCATGCAGTCAGTAAATCATGAAATCATAATAACTAAAAAAGCAAGGTGATCCAGTTGTTTGTATTAACTCATAAACAGAAACAAAATCTAAGAAGTACAGATAGAAAGGCATATAGTAACCGAAATTGCTTAAAAACATTTTGCAAGTATATAGGAATTTATATACATTACAATTTTATCCTTGTTTCCTAGTCGTTTCCTCTCCCCTGTTATCCATCAAACCACAACATAAACACGTATATGGTTGTATGATTACGCTATGGTATTTCAATATTCTGTCAAAAATGTATTTCTTAGACAGGAAATTCTTTTCCAGACAAAGGGACTGTTTGTACAGAAAATTACTTCTAAAGCAGTTTTGGAGAAACAGTTTCAAAATCAATAATCTTTTTCTTTATTTTCTGGCTGAGCATATTTTCTATGTATAATAATAATATTCTCAGTGACAGATGTAATAACTGAACTGCCAAGGGCTAAGAAGATGTTTGCTTCTAGTGCCATGGACCAGAATGTCTCACTATGGTCCATTATTTCAAATTATACAAAACAAAGCTATAGAATAAATCAAGCAGTTATTCAGAGCCCTTAATTTCACCTTCTAATAGAGATGTTACTTCACTATAACCTCTGCCATAAAGCTAAACATTTTGCACACAAGATGCAGAGAACCCAGATCATCAAATCTTCACAAAATTGTGATCGCCATTTCCTTTAAAAAAACAGACATGCACAACATTTAAATAAACATGCTGTGTACATAGCATCGGCACACTGCATGGCTCACTGGAACCATTCTGCAAATGCTGTCACAGTCTTCAATATCACACATACATAATTGCTACTCCTTTTCATTTTGACTATTTGAGTTCCTTCTGACTTTAGTGTGATACACTATACTTCAGCACTTTTCAGAAAATGAAGTGTTTGAACTAATTTTTGCCAAGTACTGCAAGCATATTATGTTACAGTGATCGTGCACTTTGAGACAGTATATCTGCAACCATTCGGAATTAAATACTTGAACATTTTGGATGCCATGGTTCTGCCTACAACCGTCCACTGTTCAAGCACCCTAAAAATGTTTCCTACTGGCTTCCTATTGAAATGTCATTACTTTAAATGCTGAGTGCTGGCAAGCCGAAGAAAAAAGACTGAAACCTCAGGAGAAGAGTGAATCTCGAAAAATCACTTTTCTCCTTAAAATTACTTTTTTGCAAAGGGGGGGGTAAACTTGCTCTGCAACAACCTCACCACCTCACCCTCTAATGTATATGTACCAACTCCAACATTGCCACACTTCAGAGAAAAAGGAATATTCCTAGAAATGGCATCTCAGAGTTGGTATATACAAGTCCAGTCTTTCAGTCATTTAGTCTTTGTATTCTGGAACTTGTTCTAGTGGGTCCCAGAATTTCAAATAGTTACCTCCCTACCACTACACAAATGCATACAAACCTAAAATAATAGCATACCAAGCACAGTGATAAACTTTACTTCCAGTTATGAAGATTACAGCAGCGATATCTAAAAGCAGTGTTAACTAATTTAAAAGTCATAGAGTTGGGTGGTGACATAGCTGTAGCTTAAAGAATAACTATCCTGGAGACATCAAGGGGCATAACTTCACAATTGTGTATAGCTTGTCACACATACTCAGACAATGACAGCAACATAGCGTTAATGAAATACTCGTTTTGAAAACCATGATGGGTATTGTTGAGTATGTTATGTGATTCTAAATGAAGGAAGAATTGCTGATTACTGCTCATTCTGTTACCTTATCAAAGATATTTAAGATAAATATGGGTTTATAGTTGCTAGTTTTCAAAGACTGACCACCTATATATAATAATCATCATCATCATCAACATAAATTCCCCGTTCCCATTTTTTCCATGGATCTGGGTATCACTTCCAATGTTTCCACCACTCTTGATTCAGAGCTACTGCTCTTCCTTCTTTGATAGTCATGTCTGAATGTTACAAATCTTCTTCCATGCCATCAATCCATATCTTGGTTAGATGGGCACATTGGCTCTTGTCTTCTTCCAGTCTTTCCCAAATCTTCTTTAGTAAATCATCTTCTGCTTTCCTGCAGATGAAGTCAAACCATTATAATCTGTACTTTTTGATCTTCTGTGTAATTGGAGTTTCTGCTCTGATGTCCTTGCTTCTTTGCTAGAGTACTCATCTCAGGCACTTCCATTGCAATCACCTCAAAATTCCTCATTTGCAATGCCTTTGCTGCCCATATTTCTATGCCATACAGAAACACTGTCTACACTTCTGATTTGTACAACTTTCTTTTAATCTTCTTTGTCAATATTCTATCACACATTACCCCTTGACAATTTGTGCCAGTTGGCTGTAGGACTTCAAATTGTAATTTGACCTCCTCATTCAGAATTTCCTTCTCCATAACCACACCTCAGTAAATATTTGAAACTATTAACCCATTCCACTATTGTCCCTTCTATCACAGGTTTAATCTTATTTCTCCAGTTTGCTGCTGTGATCATTCTCTTGTCTGTACTCAGTTTCGTCTCATGCACTTTCACTTATACATTCCATTTCCCTATCATTTGCTGAAGTTCCTGCCCAGAATCTGCTTGAAATGCCACATCATCTGCATGCAGCAGCTGTGCTAATCTGTCTTCCACAACTTATTTGCTAATGTACTCCATCACCAGTATGAGCAGAAGTGAGTTTAGAGATTAAGTTGATGTACACCAACTCCTACTGGGAACCTCTCTGTGAGTCCGGGCATTGTTCATGTTTGTTACATCAGATCCTTGTACATAGCCTGCAGTAATTCTACAGATGTTTCTGGAACTTAAAACTGTCACAGGACTGTTCATATCAGCTATTTTGGAGCCTTGACATATGTTTCTCTAATTCTAGTAAAGTACAGTTAGAATCTTTTGTCATCTCCAACTTCTTTTTCTCTATGTGCTTCACTGCTAATATTAGGCTTGCTGAACTGCATCCTAATCTGAATTTGAACAGATCTCCCATCTTAATTTCTGATTTATCCATTTATCAATCTCCACTTCTAGTACTTTCATGCAGTATGTCAGGAGTTATATATACCTCTACACTGTCCACAATTGTGAAAGTCCCCTTTGTTCTTATATACTGGAACTAAAGTGATTATTCTTCAGTCATCTGGGATGTCTTTCTCTCTATACCATGATGATTACCCTAGGGATCCATTTGTTTCCTGGCTCACCTAACATCTTGATAATATCTGCCATGAATTCAGTTGAACCTGCTGCTTTCCATGACTTCATTTTCCTCAATGCAATAAGTACTTCTTCTAGAGTAGATTCTTCTTCTTCTTTCATCAGAAGCCATGCAAAGAGCAATGCAACTTGTGTGAGTTTTCTTCATTCAGAAGCTCCTTGAAGTATTCATTCCATCTGCCTTTGTTGTTCTCTGGACTGGTGAGCAGATTCTTGCAGGTGCCAATTATGAATGTCATTTGATACCCATCTTCATATTCCTGTCTTTACTTTATAACCTGATAAAGCCATCTGCTGAGACATTTTTCAAAAGCAGATAGAGTTTCTCTGACTTATTATTCTTTTCCAGTACTGCTGCTCTTTGGTCTGTTTGATAGCCAACAAGTATTGTTTCTTAGTCTGTCCCATCTTTTCTATCTCCCACTTCTTTTTGCACTCCATCTTTCTTTTGATAACTTCCTGAACTTTTGTGTTCCACCACAAGCTTTTCTTATGTACCTTATACCTGGCTGCATTGCATATCTGTCCTATAGTCTTCACTCATGCTGCCAAACTTCTTTGGCTCCCACCTATTTCCTCTTCTTCATGAGGGGATACAGACATAGGTATTTTCTTATACTATTATGATTTGTCTCTGGCTAACTTTTGGGTATTCAGCCTGGTCCCTGTTGACTTTATTGCCTTCTCTGATTACTGCTTGCAGCTGATTGTGGCCACCAGTGGTTTTTGCTTGGGGGCTAATATTTCACAATAGATACATACATACATACATACATACATACATACATACAAATATTTCAAGCATGGGCATTAATGCCCTTCTAGCTTGCCAATATACCAAAACACTTGCTCCCATAATAAGTATCCAGGCTGTTCTTAGAAATATCTAAACTAGTACTTGCTTTAATGTAAATTGGTGGTCTGTTCCATGCATCAGCTACTCTGTCAGGGAACCAATTAGTACACTTCTCATTCCTATAGAATCTTCTACATAGATTGTCTGATGTTTCTCTACTACTTTTTGATAACCCCAAACATTCCCAGAGGTAGTTGTCTCTAAATGCCCTATATATCTGAATAAGTCCTTGTCTTAGATATCTATAAACTATACTGTACAAGTTTAGATATTTTAGTATTTCATTATAAATTAAATTTTCACATCCATAGATGCCCTTGGTATATTTCTGCTGTACTTTTTCCAGTTTACTCATGCTTCTTTTCTTATAAGGTTTCCATATTGTTATTCCATACTCAAGTTTGGGTCTAATATAACTGACAAATAATGATTTTATTATTTCTAATATCCTAGACTTTATAAATCTTTTTATACAACCTGTAGTTCTATAAGTATTATTAACCAATTGGTTGATATGATTACAAAGGGTCTATATTATATTTTCAAAAGTTTCAAACATCGAACACCATATGGTCACACCATATGAGCAATGTTTAAAATTTCGAAAATATAATAAAAAAATAAAAAATAAAAAAATATACTTACCTAAACGCTGTGCCCCCCACACCCCCACTACTTTAATATTCCTACTCCGAGATTGCACTGCATTGAAGTAAAGGAAAAATATTCCCTACGTTGATTTCCATGTTACGCACGCCATGTTTCAACCAATCAGGTTCACTCAATACGCGTTCGTCATTTACAATTTTCGATCACGTGATAGGAACCCAATTAGAAAGCCTCAAAGCTGGACCTATTCATATACCCAGGTCATTAAATGAATCTACAGTTGTAATCATTGTGTGCTGTATTAAATATTCACCTTTTAATTTTTGTCTCTCTAATCTCATATATTTAGTTTTTGATGTATTTATGAGCATATTATTCTCCTGTGCTGATCTGGTCAATTTAGTCAAGTTCTTTTGCAGACATGCCTTATCTGTAACACATGTAATCAGGTTATCCAATTTCAGGTTATCTGCATCTAGACTGTAGAACACCTCAGATGACAAAGTTTGGTCTGAAAGATACGATATAAACAGTTAAAGGCCTAGGACAGATCCTTATGGAACACCTTGACTGTAACCAAGAATTTTACCTGTCCAGTTGCTGTATGATACTTGCCATGTCCTATTTATAAGCCATGCAGCTATCCATCTTATCAAGAGTACATTGATGCCTAGTTGTTCTAATTTGTTGATCAGTGTTTTGAGTATGACCCTGTCAAATGCTGAAGTTTAAGCTAAATAGATTTCATCACAGCACAATTTTTCATTCACAGCTGTTATTATATTGTTATAGAGCATCATATTACAGGTGGCAATGGATCTATTTTCAACATATGCATGCTGATATATGCTTTCAAGTCTCAACTTATCCAATTCTGACAATAACTTATCTAGCATTACCCTCTCCATTATTTTTCCACAACAAGAAAGTAGACTTAAGGGTCTCTATGAATCTGGGTTTGTCCTACTCCCCTTTGTCTTAAATTCAGGTTTAATAAGTGCATGTCTCCAGTCATGAGGAATCTCCTATCCTTATATAACCTAGCGACTAATACATATAATTGTACTGTAAGTTTTTGCTGAAGTGTTCTCAGGTCATTATTATTAATTCCATCCCCACCCTGTGGTTTGTTTGGATCCAGTTTGAGCAGTTCTTTTTCAAAACAATCTTATCTGATTCTAGTATCTGAGGGTACCTGGATATCAGTAGAATGACTTATCACCCCCTTTGTGGAGCCAAACTGTTTTGCATAAGATTTTTGTAAATATATCTATAATCTGTTGTGTCTGAGATTAAATTTTAGAATCTAAACAGAGTTTATCAATTTGTATGTCTTTACTCCTTCCACATTGTATGTATCTATAAAAAGGTTTCCTATTATGCTCAATATCTTTATATAAACTTTCTTCAATTATTTTTTTATCTTGTCTCATGCGGTGCTTAATTTGTTTGTTCAGGTTCTTTATTTCAGTTTTCAAAGTTGTAGTTTGACCTGTCTTCCATTTCTCATATTTTTTATCTCACACCTTAATCGGGTATCTTGGTCTTATAGAAATATATCCCCCGTGACATTGTATGCCTAGATCTTGATGTTAAACATTTTTTTTTTAATTTTTTGCACTCAAAAAATGTTTCTTTCAAAACTTTTTATGTTCCATCTGCAGTTTTTCTACTGAACACATCACTCCAGTTAGTTTTACATAATGCTGTTTTGCTTCCATATACTCTATAACTAATCTTCTATGCATTGGTTTAGATTTCAGTTTAACAGAATTATCTAGCAACAAATTAACCTTTATGACCCCATGATCACTGCACATCAACTGTGGTAAAACTTGACTTGAAGTAACAGTAATTTCTTTAGGGACACAAACAATGTCTAGTAGGTTTTTTACAATCTGAAGCAATTGTTGTTCCTGAATATGCATTGTGAATAATTTCCTTACTAACATTATTGAATCAATATTATTACAGTCTGTTTCTGGTAAATTTAAGTCCCCAGCTAATATTATTCTTCCCTCCGGTGTTTCATGCAAGAAATGTATGAATTCCTCTAGGTCATTAACACTTGACTTTGGTGGTCTACACACTCCAACAATTGTTATATGTTCCAGGGTTCTCTTTACTGTCATAGTTACACAGTCTGTAGTATTGGTGTTATCACTGAACATGTAATAATCACAGGTCTCATTACTATTTTTAATTCCTAGCATAACACTTCCACCTGATTTTTGTTAGAATGGCTGTTACAGTAAAAACATTTATACTCTGACAGAAGTGATTTCTATTCATTGTTCTTTAACCATGTTTTACAGTCAATAACAGCATCAATTGTGTGGTAATATAGCAAATGTTCCAATTATAAAACTTAATTATTAATGCTCCTAGCATTAACCATCAGAGATGTAGTATCAGATGTTGCTATCTGTGAACAGTTAAATTTTCGATCTGGGAAAAATCCCAACTTCTGTTTGTCTACAATTGCAAAACATCTGCTGCAAAAATTCTCTTCCCTGATCTTGACAC
The DNA here is from genome assembly GCF_019279795.1 of Protopterus annectens. NCBI lineage: Eukaryota > Metazoa > Chordata > Ceratodontiformes > Protopteridae > Protopterus > Protopterus annectens. The sequence continues at coordinate 48,592,413 of NC_056742.1, forward strand.
ACCATCCTTTATGAACACATGTGACCAAAACTAGCCAAATTTCCATTTTTTAAAATGGGACCTTTTTTCATGTATGCATTTACCCGAAAAAAAGCTTTTAATTCATGGTGACCTATCTTTCATATATGTGATTTGTGAAAAATATGTCCTAAAATTAGTACAAACTATACTACCTAAGAGAGATGTAAGTTCCTTACTAATAGTCAGAGAGTCCTTGTGGATGAGATCATTTGAACTGACATGAATAAAAACAGATCAGTACTTCCTCCGAAGCTTGTCTCACATCTTGTATTGTTGATCCTGGCAAGCATAACACTATTCAATGTTCGTTATCTTCTCTGCAAATGTAAGTATCAGTTCCTCTAATAATTGAATCTCCAATTACAAGAATATCTTTTCTGACCAGATCTGCAGAATCTTCAATTTCTTATACAGTAATATTTGATCTATCAATTGTTACAAAGGAATGATCTTAATTTCCATTAGTCTTATTAATGCCACAGTTTTCATTGCATATTAAATTTGCAAGCATACAATTCTCATCCAGCTGGCTTTGAACATCCACAGCTTTAGCCATGTAGTCAACATCTGTCTTTCTCTTCATTTTTCTTACAGTAATGTACTTCAATCCTTCCACGTTCAGTTTTGATTTCTTTCTTTTCACCTGCCCCTTGCCTCTTTTTCTACCTTTTCTTTTGGAAAAAAATATGGCTTTTGCTGTAGACTGAAATGTTTCTGATAGAAAAATGCTATCAATCCCTGTAATCTGTGAATTATATACAAAGAAGTATCCTTTTAAGTATGCATTTTCTTTACTTTACAAGCATTTATTAGTTTCTTTTTATTCCTTGTTATTTGTTGTGAAATTTTCTCTTCTTTCTTTTTTTTTCTTTTTTTTGTTTCCTTCTAAACACTCTGAATCCTATCCAGAATTCCAAAATTGTCAGAGGCATCATCTTGTTTCATAGGGGTTGAGTGATCTTTACAGACAATAGACACATCTTTTCCTAAATGTGTTCTATTTGCTCTTTGCCTAACATTATTTATCTCACCAGTCCAGTCATTAATACATGTAGCAACACTTCTCCAAGCCAGTCCAATTGCACAAGTACAATTATCATCAGTATGTCTAGATTTACTTCTCATAATGTTAGGTATGGCCAATAAGATATGTGGGAGCTCACTGTGGCAAATGTGGTACTCTTGAGTTATGCATCCCTGGAAGTTGTGTAGGGAGGTACATTGTACTTGGTTATTGGTGTGATGAAGGCTGTGAGCTATGGAAGTAAAATGGCCTTAGATGTGGATGTCCTGCATATACTCAGGAGTTGTGTTACATACAAGGGTGTAGTCACCACTGCTGATGGACATTTTGTATAACCATCTACCTCAGTACACAGGTCACATACCACTTGGATTGCTCATAGGGATATGCTGTCTACATTACCATTGGGTTGTGCATTTGGTTTTATAATGTAACATATTCCCCCCATGATTTTGTTTCATTTCATGTGTCTTTGTGGCTGTGGCAGCAATCTTTCATGTGTGTTGATACTCTCTGTATTATACTAATATCACAGTTGGATTCTGTGATTGTTCACAATCTGCAGTCCTCCAGACAACTGTTTGGACACAGGATGTGATTGTCATGCTTGATGTCTGTGACTTAAATAATGGACAAAAAAGGGTCTAACCCACAGCCCTGAGGTATGGACCTAATCACTAGACTCTAGATATAGGTCACTTCACACACTTCAACATATTTAGATGTCACATATGTGATACAGTGGTCTACCCACTTGGTGATATAGGTGTTTATGGCCACTTGTGACAGTGTTGCAGTAATACCTCAGTGTGGATTTGTGTCAGATGCCTTGACCTGGTCAAGTTCTGCAGGATGTTAGTGCTGTCATCATGCATGCCCTTGCTGAACTTCTTGAGGACATCTAACAGATGTAACGGACACAGACATACAATGAACAAATCACACGTCTTTCACATATAACTGGGATATTACCAGTGCACATTTAGAAAAGATCCATGATGACATGTTGGTCTACCTCACAGATGTGCAGAGTTAGGATGTGTCTATACGTGCATACATTAGGTGCAGTCCCCACCCTCCAAAGAAGCTGGATGCATGCTAGCTGACAGATTTGTCACAAACTTTAAGCCCCTGGCCCACTGGCCATACCCCAAAGCATTACCTGACACTTGTCCTTTGCCTAGTATGTCAGACATCAGGTCATATATGTGCTCTCCAGCACTAAAAACACAGCCTTGGTAGTACCACATAGCATCCTAAGTTGCTTTCTATGTGTAGAATAGTGTGTGTGTTGTACCTTTAAGAATTATTTCCAAGGACAGCATGCACATATAAATAGCAAGCATGTGCTAGCTTTAGTGTCATTTTGAGAGAGCAGCCAGAGTGTGAGCATGTATAAGCATGATAGCTAGTTAGCTTATAAGCTTACTTAAAGGACAACCACATCCTCAGACTCAAAAAACATATTTATTTCATCATGGTTTGGTGTTTCCTACATTTTAACAGCACTCTGGAACTATTTAGAGCTTTTTAGATATTTTTATATGCAAATTCTAACTCTGACCACATGGAGGCTCGCATTTTGAAATAATTCAGACTGTTTACTCTGCCTCTAAGTATCCCAGAATGCATTGTTTGTCTCCAAAAAATTGCATCAGATCTGCCACGTTTTCCCTTAAGCTGCTGTCACTTCGTTGGCTTAACAGGCATTCACTGCTGTCTTAAAGTCCCCTACTTTTGGTTAAAATGTTATCCTTTTTCAATGACTACTTCAAACACAAGCAGTGCAAATGCTACAGAACAGAACTGAAAAGTGCATTTTTATTGCTCTTGCTTCTTAGAAATGCTAACTTGCTTTCTTTTGTGAAGGCTGAATTAAGTTATTAAGCCTCAATCCTGATGTGTTTGTACATAATAAAGCTGCTTGAACAGAGCCCACAGATGTCAGTCTGTTTTATCCTGACCAGACAAGTGACATGGCATCAGAACCAGGATTCCAGAGACTTCTTTTCAGAGCTACGAGGTGCAGAGTTAACAGTGAAAGTAAGTTAAGTGAACTGAGTGCAAAAAAGGGCCAGAAATGAACTAAAGGTAATGAAAATTTGCATAAATTATTTATTTTATCAAAAAGATAAAATGGAGCATTACAAGGGCACAGAATGCATTATTAAGCAAACTAGAGGCACAAAAAGTTTATAATTTGATAAAATGATTATCAAAAAAGCACATAAGGGGTTTGGAATTACCGCGGAATTGCAAAACGAGTAGGTTTAAAGTAAAATGAGCATGTTTAGAGTTAAATGAGCACAAGAAAAGTGTAATGGGCATGAAAAGATATTAAAAGAGCAAAATGAATTTAATAAAAGAGCACAAAGGACACACTAAGCATAAATAAAGCAAAGGCAACTGCATGTTTTTTGGTAGATAACTGTGTTTTGACATAAACTACTATTTCTCATTGATTGAAGCTATTCAGGAAATAACTAGAGTTATTCGAAGTATCTCAAAGTGTATAAAAGTGCTTACAGTGTGTGTTTATTACCATGCATTTATTCCAAAGAGTTTATTTGTGTGCAAAGTACAACTATTTCATAAAGTGCAGTCAAAATATAGCCATTTCATAAAGTTTCTTGTTCTGGGTGTTTCTATTTGCAGAATGCCACCATTACAGAGTGTTTTTTTGCACTGTACAGAGTTATTTAGAAAAGTACAGTCATGTTGGGAAAGTTGCAATGTGCTGTATACTATTGATTCATAAAGTGCAGTTACTTTGAAAAGTTTTTTACTTTGAGCTTCTTTTGCCCAGTTTATTTGCACAGTGAAGTTATTTTGAAATGTTTCTTACACTGATAAGGGGTGATTTCTTACAGTACAGTGATTTCAAGAGTATTCTTGTGCCCAGGAGACTTATTTCACAAAGTTCAGTTATTCAGAGACTTCTCCTGCTATTGGGTATAGTTACAAGTACTGGCATTAATTTCTGGCATGTATACATGTGTGTGTGTGTGTGTATGTGTGTGTGTGTGTATGTGTGAGTGTGTGTGTGTGTGTGTGTGTGTGTGTGTGTGTGTGTGTGTGTGTGTGTGTGTGTGTGTGTGTGTGTGTGTGTGTGTGTGTGTGTGTGTGTGTGTGGTTATACATACTTGGAAAACCCTTCACTGGTATGTCTTAATATGGAAGAGGAATTTCGCAGACCGGGTCCACTTGTATTTGATCAAAATATTGCAGACAATTGGAGAATATTTGAGCAAGAGTACAATATTTTTATACAAGCAGCTTATTCTGACAAAGATGCATACACCAGAGTATTCATTTTGCTAAACTTAGCTGGGTCAGGGACCATTGAAAGAGATCATTTATTTGTGTATGCACCAGCAATATATGAAGGAGAAGGAGAAAAACGTCATATTGTTGTACAAACTGAATCAAGGGAAGACCCAAGTGTTTGAAACTCAAATTCAGGGAAATGTGCAACCCTCAGACAAATGTTACATTAGAGAAGCATTTGTTTTACAAAAATTGGGAGAAACTTTTGCAGCCTATACTACTGACAAAGCTAAAATGTGTAGGTTTGGTGATTTAAAAGATGAGTTAATAAAGGACAGGCCTGTGTGGTATTAAGTGTGCTGAAGTGAGAACATTTTGCTCTGTGACAGTGATTTAATGCTGAGCAGAGCTAAAGAGATTTGTCAAATCCATCAAGTTACAGAAAGGCACACAAGTATGCTTGCAGGTGATAAGAGCATGGTTTCAGCAGGCTCCAGAGCAAATGTAGACAGCATGCAACACGTGGCTAGCAGAAGCAGGCCTAAGTACATGGCAGCTGTAATCCCTGTGGGTGTGGCAGGTAAAACCTGTAGCTTTTCAGCAAGTTCTGAGACTAGTTCAGTGAAAAGGACAAGGGAGAGTCAGCAACACCCAAATCAAGCTATATTGTTGATTGTCGCAATTTTGTTGCCAATCATAAGTCTAAAAGAGAAAAGTGCTTATTATTTTGTCAGCAATGCCACAAGTGTAAAAAATGGAACCATCTTCAAAAGTTTTGCAAATCAAGTAAACCTCACATAGTTATAAAGAAGGGTCACTTAAAAAGCAAGTTGATCATATAGAGAGCTGTAACCCTACTTTCTATGTAGATGGTATATCAGTAATTGGTGAAAAGGTTGATGCAGTAGATTTATTGGCAAAGAATGAAGTGTTTTGTACTGTTCAGATCAAAGGTAAAACCACCAAGCTCAATGTAGACACTGGTTCAAAGTGTAATGTTATGTCAGCAGACAATTTTGCTAAGGTGAGAGCTGGTAAGCAACTTAATGTAGCCAGTTGTGTGAAACGTGTTATGGAGGTGAAGAAATTCAAACCGAAGGCTCTCAGTAGTGCTTTCATATTATTTGGCTAGGAAATGCTACAGCTTACTATTCTATGTAGTCTGAAGACCTGTGCAGTTACTACTGGGTCTTAGAGACAGTTTGAGAATGAATCTGCTTTCTTTTACCAAAGAAGTTCATCATATAAGCACATGATCTAGTTCTAGCATCAGTGAAGCTATTTTCTCAGAATATGCTGATTTTTCAATGACAATTTAGGCAAACTTCCAGCTGAGTATTCTATGAAGTTAGACCCAGAGATCAGTCCAGTAGTCAGACTAGCAAGAAATGTTCCAATAGCTATGCAGAATAAAGTCAAAGGTCAGTTGGAGAAAATGGTGCAGCAAGGTGTAATTGGTCAAGTTACAGAACCTACTGAAGTGGTGTTGGCCATGGTAGAAGCCCACAAAAAGGCTCAGGTGAAATCAGAATATGCACTGACCAAAGAGATTTGAAAAAGTATTAAAGAGACCACATCATCCTGTGTGTACCATTGAGGAAGTCTCACTCCTAATATTGAATACCACTGTTTTTTCTGTATTGGATGCAAAAAGTTAATTTTGGTAAGTGATACTTTTTCATAAATCTTCACTGCTGACTACATTCAGTACCCCATTTGGAAGACTTAGATTCCTCAGAATGCCATTTGGAATAAATTCTGCAAGTGAAGTTTTTCAGCATGCAATGGAACAAATTCTTTCAGGTTATCCTTGTGCCATAACAGTAGATGATTTATTGGTCGGAGGCAATGGTGAAGCAGAGCATCACAGAAACCTTAGGAAAGCTCTATACAGAGCGCGTGAAGTGAAACTGAAGCTCAGTCCTCTAAAGTGCAAATTCAGACTTCCAGCAGTTTCATATGTAAGTCATTTATTTACTAGCAATGGCTTCCAACCAGAACCATCCAAGCAAATAGCCATTCTTGAGATGCCAGTATCCGATAATGTTCAAGCTCTACAATGTTTTCTTAGTATGGTAACTATTTAGGCAATTTTTTAGCAGAAATCAGTGAGTTGACAGCACCTTTAAGAGACCTAACTCATAAAAATGTTACATGGTCTTGGTTGGAACAGCACCAGGGAGCATTTGAAGACCTTAAGCAGAAAATTGCTACCCCACCTACATTAAGATACTATGATGTCAATAAACCAGTAGCTCTTTCCTGTCATGCTTCAAAATTTGGTCTTGGCACAGTTGTTCTTCAAGAAGGCAGACCAGCAGCCTATGTATCTAGAACTCTTACCCAAACTGAAATGCAATATGCTCAAATTGAGAAAGAACTTTTGGCAATAGTATTTGCATGTTCAAAGTTTCATGATTATATTTATGGTCGAGCTATTCAGATTGAAATTGATCACCAACCTCTAGTCACGATTTTAAAGAAGCCTATGCATTCAGCTCCAGCAAGATTACAAAGAATGATGCTCAAGTTGCAAAAGTACAACTTCAAAATGGTCTATACAAAAGGCAAACATCTTTATCTGGCTGCTAACATATCCAGATTGCCCAGAAATACAATGGAACAGCTTAATGCATAGAATTATGACTTTGATGTCACAGAAGTGCTTAATTTTTCTACAGTGAGGCTTGAGCTAAGAGATCATACAAAGACTGATCCAGTTTTTCAAAAACGTAACCACTTTGTCAATGTTGGATGCCCGTCGAAGCAATCTAGTGTACTGCTTGAAGTGCAAACGTATTTTCCTTACAATGACAAAATATTGATGGTAGATGACATTATTTCAAAGGTCCTAAAATTGTTGTTACTGCTTCCTTACAACATGAATATATCCAGATTTTGCATTATGATCACTCAGGTTCTGAAGCTACCAAAAGAAGGGAGGGAAGACTAGTATTTTTGCCTTCACTAACAAAATATATTGATAATGTACTTTCTTCTTGTTCAGTATGCAATAGTACTAAACTACATTTCCAAAAAGAACCACTTCAGCTAAGTCAAGTTCCTGAACTAGCTTGGTCAACAGTAGCCACTGATATATTCAAGTGTTCAGCATTACTTAGTGTTGGTAGACCCTTATTCGAACTGGTTTGAGATTGATTTACTACTTAACCTAACATCCACATCTGCTGTAATCACCAAGTTGAAGCATCATTTCTTAGTCCATGGGAGTCCACAGAAGCTTATCTCTGACAATGGTACCCAATTTACCAGTCAGTTGTTTCAGAAATTTGCAAATGAATGGGACTTTGTGCATTTTACTAATAGTCCAGAATACTCACAGTTAAATGGACTAGTTGACTGTGCAGTACAGAGTGCAAAGCAATTACTAAAGCAGTGAAAGTGTGATAACACCAATATCTTTTTGAATTTACTCAATCTCAGAAACATACCTCATGATGATATACTTGGCGCACCTGCTCAGAAACTTCTGTCTAGACAAACCAGAACAATCTTGCCTTTCAGTTCCAGTTTGTCGAGGCCTAAATCAAAAAGAAACAGAGCAATCAAAGCCCAAAGATTCAGAAAGTTTTCTTTCCAGAAGTCCACCTATGATAAATCAAGCAGGTTTCTCCATCCACTGAAAGAAGGAGAGACAGTGAGGATACAAACAGCAAAGGGTTTTGACCAGATTGGTCAAGTAACAGGTATATGTGCCAAACCAAGATGCTACTTCATAGAATATGTGGGTGTGGAGTACAGGAGAAAATCTTCCTGTATTGGGATCGATATCACAGCATTGTTCCTGTGATACAGACTCTCTCTTAGAATAATCCAGACAATGTTCCTGTTGCAGAACGTGTCTTAACTCCTACTTCCACTCCTGAAGATGTTCCTGATGTCTCCAAAGATGAACATTCAGCAGAGACAGTGCCAGTTGCTAGGCCCAGTTCTAATTTCTATGTCACATGATTTGGTTGTATTTCCAGACCTAGTTTGAAATACATAGCAACCTAGACATAATTGTCTATATGTATATAGTTCTGTATAATTTTATGTCAAAGAATTATTTTGTATCAATTGCATGTTAATTAATGTCATCAATAATGCATGACTAATTTCTCAAAGTGGGAGGATGTAGACTAGTGTGTGTGTTGCATCTTTAATAAGCATTTCCATGGACAGCACATGCTAGCTTCAGTGCTATTTAGAGAGCGCAGCCAGAGTGTGAGCATGTATGAGTGTGATAGCTAGTTTATAAGCTTCCATAAGTTAAAGTTATTAAGCCTCAATCCTGATGTGTTTGTACATAATAAATCTGCTTGAACAGAACCCACAAATGTTCATCTGTTTTATATTGACACTATGCAATCTAAAACAATGCAATGCAATCTAAAACAGGACTCAGTGGACCCAATTAGATTTCTCTTTAACCATAGTCTGAGAACTGGTTTTATTCCAGTGGAGTGGACAATAGAAGCTGAAATCCCCTTGCTCAAAGGGGGCCATCAACCTACCCTGGGAACTATAGACCTAAAAGTCTAACCAGTCTCCTCTGCAAGACCATGGAAAAAATCACCACGGACATTATCAACAAGGGCATAGGTGACCATCAAACTCCAGACCCAACCCAGTTTGTCTTTGTTAAGGGTAGATCATGTTTATTAATTCTAGACACTTCTTCAAGAAAGTCCCCAAAGCCATGGATAAAAGTAAGATGGTTCTTACCACCTACCCTGATCTGACCAAGGGTTTTGACACAATCCCCCACACATGTATCATTGATAAACTCTCCCAGTTGGGGATTAATCCTTATGTCACTAGATGGTTAGCCCAATCACTCCCTGACACAACACATACTGTCAAAGCTGATGACTCACTCTCTAACAGTAGAGCTGTAACCAGTGGCATACCACAAAGATCTGCCCTGGGCCCTTTACCATCCAAAATCTATTTCTCAGATATCCAGGTTAAATTAGATGGCCTTTGACTTACCAGGTTTGCTAATGGTTGCAACTCCCCAATGATGTTAACATATTACAGGAGTGGCTAACACAAACAAAAGTCTGGTGCCCAAGCCACACTGTCTAATACTATACACAACAAGGTGCCATTATTATTGCCTTTTGCAAAGTGGAATTCCCTACTAATTACAGAATTGACTAAGCTCAAACACAGTGCTATGACACCTGGGAACATGGGTTGATAGCAATCTGAACTTCAACCACCATGTTTCCACAGTGGTAAGGAAAGCCTTCTACATCATGCACTTCATAAGTCATGGCATCAAATCTATGTCTAAGGATGTTATAACACTACTGTACTCAATACTCCTCAGGCCATTAATACAGTACAATGTTCATTTTTGCATGTACCTCACCTGACACCTGCAGCAGCTGGAGAGACCACAGGAGTTTCTCAACAGAAAATGCAAGGCCTAAACCCATGGTATGATGTATATAGATAGACTGAAATCACTGTCACTGTACTCTGCATCATATAGGCTGCTGACAGGTGACTTGTGCCTGTCCTACAAGCCAGTCCTTGACCCTGCCCTGACGGAAATGCACATTTGCAAATCTAATGACATAACAGTCACTTGTTCTAGGCATCTTAACATAGCCTGTTACATTAACAGAACATGTTCAAGAGACTGCTATAGCTGATAGCATCAGCAATGTCTGGTGAGGAGAAGATGGTAATGGCATTGTCCCATATGCTGGTATAAAATGCTCTCTCTAATGTCAACCAAGTGAAGAAACACAGACACAAACACACACACACACACACACACACACACACACACACACACACACACACACACACACACACACACTTGACTACAATGAGAACACAACCACTGCCTAAGTACACCTACTAGCAATCTCTGTATTTAATGCAAGCACCACAGCCAAGTCTGATTTTTGCAAAGCTGCAGAAAACTTTATAGTGGATGACATCATCATTGGATGTTTGAGAAAAGATGTTGGTAGGCCTGTCTGAAGTGGATAGCTAGCCACGTACAACTGTCAAGATATTAAAGATTTGAATGCTATCACATTGATAAGTGTGCAAAGTGTAGCATTTGCTGTTGTGTTTCCAATATACATGTATCCTTAAAAAGACAAGTTTGCAAACTGTTTGCAAACAGCTGTCTGTATTATTACAAGTACTGGAAAATCTGAGCGTGTATTGTCATTGTAAAGATGAACATGGTATGAAAGAAAGCATTTATTTTTTTTATTTCTGTAGTGTAGTTGATATATTTGTGAACAAGTACTGAGATGTCAAATTTGAAGTACATTGGTGGAGGTAACAGATTGCTGCAATGTAAATGTGTGGTCTTTTCTTAAAAAGTGCCTTCCTTTGCCTATATTTTTGCATGTACTTTCATGAGATGAAGACTAAATGGACAGTAAACATAAATAATGCATGATATTGCGCACTTTCCATAGCGCACCTCTGAGAAGAATGTTTGCGAGATTGATTGCAACGTGTTCGGGCATGTGAGATACACATTTATACTGCTTTCCCTGTTTGCACATGGTCAAGTGGTGAGCAAATGTGAGACTCTTTGCTACAATTATGACAACATTGAAGTACTGAGTGTATGAAACCCACCTGCTGCTTAGCTGACTCTGTGACTCTGTGGCAGCAGATGCAAATGCATTGACACATTTCTTTTAAAGCCCAAATGATATAGGGTTTTAATCCAGGTGTATCTAACAGATGTAAATATTTTCTTACATTGCAATGAAATAATTCTTTATCCTACATTCACTGTGTGTTACCTTAATGCAACATGTTCAAGCAGTATTGTATGGTGTTAACCACACCACTGAAGAGCTGTTCACTGTCACTCTGCATTGGGTCATGATGCCAAATTCTGCGCAAGCATTGAGGCCAAAAAGTGAAGGGCTCTATTGTTTTTTTTTTACTTATGTGTGTTGTGTGTGATTCTGTTTTTTTGACCAAATTAAAGGTGTTAAAATGGGGTAGATAGGAAAGTGGTGAAATTGGGGGTGGGGGGACAAGCAGTGGAGAAGAACAAAGGGAAAGCAAAATAGGAATGTGCAGGAGGGAGGAAAAGAGACATGGCTATCCACTTCTTCAACAGTGTAACATGAAAATATGTACAGAATATTAGCTGAATGTGGGCTATCACTTCAACAAAAAGGGGTGACAACAACACAATCATGTTCTATAGCCAATTGGACGTAATCAAGTTTGTCAAGAAGATGTGTATGAAGTGGATAGCTATGTATGGATTGATATTTTTTGTGGGACATGTGCCCATTTTATTTTTACTTCAGTAAGAGGGAAATGTTGGGTAAGGAATGTATGTATTTCTGGGTCAGGTGAGGAAGCAGATGGAAACAGGACAAGACACAGGGATGGTGAGGGACATGACAGGTTGGGGAATGCCATGATTGCTTTTAGGGAGGGTACAGCAGATGCCCATGCCCATCAAGCATTGAAAGAGTGAGAATGTAGTCCTCTCCCTCAGGACTGTCATTACTATCCCCTTACCCTGCTGGCTATTGGAGTGCTTGATGTCTTTTCTTATGGACCTAAGTGACAGCAGCCTCTCCATCCAGTGTAGGCATCCACCATTGGTGCTGTGCATGACCCTACACACCAAACCTGGCATCTCCTGGTGGGTGATAAAATCCTTACTTTGCCAATACTCCCAGAGGCTACCACAGCACCAGCTGCTGGGGTAGTGCTACCTGATGTGGAGGGCTCAGGTAGCATAGGGGAAGCAGAGGCAGTACTACCAGGCTGTGTCCCAGATGTGCTGGGTGTTGGTACAGAAGCTGGTGAAGCAGGGTCAGACTGAGCCATGGGGGTTAGCATACCTCCCTGTGTTGTAAATCATTTTGTGATTTGCCAGAGATGGATGACATGGAAATATTTTGCAACACATAGAAAAAAAAAGAAATAAGGGTTGGGGTGAGAGAAAAAAAAGATAGCATTAGTACCATCATATGTGACATACAATGCATTATCACTATAATAAAGTATTTTATCTTAACTTTTACATTTATGTTTACTTCTTAACATCTAGAAACTATAAGGATTGTGCAAAGTAATCCTTACAATGTGCATATACTGCGCATATGCTTGGTCCAATTATACAGGATAACAGCAGGGCATTTATGCCACTTGTGTTGAACTTAAATTATGTAAAATATATTTAAAGGATTTTACTATATATTTGTTACTTGTGGTATTTGAATCCATAATGTCTGACTACAGTATTATACATGACTCCTACAATTGGCTTGTGCTACAGACTGAAGCATGCATGATTGCTTTTACAGTTAGAATATGCATGCTTACTTTGCTACAACTGTATAGAAAAGAAATCATTTAGGTATGGGCATCTCTATTAGCCATGCTCTCTGTGTTGGCTGTGGAATAAAGAGAAGAGAACAAGAAAAGAGCATTATGCATACCAGTCTTACCTATATGCAGCTTTCTATCTATTATAAATTCTCTTTATCAGTATACTTACACAAATTTGGGATATCAGCAGTCCTGAATCCATCCAGCCACTGGTAGAGTGTATCCATCTTGCACCTTTTCAGGTCATTAAAGTGATGCCTACACTGTTTTTCAGTTTGTGGAATACCAGTCACATTTGAGACAGCCTTGGACAGACTATTCCAAGCCTCAGACTTGTACTGTTAACTGGTATAATCCATATGCAAAAGCTTTCAGTGGTGGAACTTTACAAGGAGTCCACTGAGGATTCTGGACTCCTCAGCACCCTACCTCTATACCCTAAATTGGGTACCATCCCTTCTAACACCAGGCATGTCTGACCAGGGAAAACAGCAATAGTTAAGAATGATTTCCTGTCAGTGTCTGTTATTGCATTTACTGGTATTGTGCAAACTCAAACAATGATGTCACCTGCATTTGCATGATATTAAGTGGAGAGCAGCAGTGTCAAACAGAGAGGAAAGCAGTTTTTAAAATTGGAAGATTAATCTGACACTTAGCATTAGTTTAAGGGTTGTTTGCTGCTATGTTTTAGGTGCTTTAACTCTGCAGACATGTACTAGGGGCATACATTTTCTAACCTGACACATTTTTGTGTGGCTTTACACGCTCATAAAATTATTTTTTTAATGTGGGGTTCAAGCCTATGCGTAAGGGATAAAACATTTTCTTCCACAGCAGTCATTTTTCATCCTTGCCACAGCAGAAGTCCTTATCAGACATACTCATTATTTACATATAAATGCACATGACAGACTGAGGGGCTAACCATGTATGTGTGTGACCTAACAAGTTTCTGTTTTATATGTTATTGTGTACATGACTATTACTGAGGTCTGAAGACCATCCAAGGCCAGAGAACACAATTATGATTAAAGAAACATATTAATCACTATACCTTCACCCACAAATAATTTATATGAGTTTATTAAAACTGAGTGTACAACCCTTAATAAAACTGGGAGTGTGTAATAATTTTGGTTTCCTATTAGAAGGCCGAAGATGCATTATTTTGAATGCGTCTTGGTCGAACTCAAAAGCCTGAAACGGCAAAATATCAAAGCGGCTTTTAAGCGAATTCTTTCCCTGGGAAAAAATTTGCTTGGCCGCTTCGTTACTTTGCCATTTTCGGCACTGTAGTGCGGTCTCAGAGTTGGTATATTTAAGTAGGGGGGGGCACAAGCCCCCCACTTAATGTAATTTTTAAAGTATGCTTTTTTTTTTTTTTTTTTTTGGAACAGCGATTTTTTTCCCTAGGAAAAAAAAAATCGCTGTTCTGACAGTTCGAAATTGTAAGCGTTCACTTACATAGGGTCGATTAGTCACCGATCACTTTTTAAGCACTCCGTGTTCTAATATAGACCCATAATCTTTATATGAATTTTAATATTTATAAAGTAAAATAGAACAACAGTAAAAACATTAGGAATCTGCTGTATTAGAACCCAGGATCATCTCTACTGCAGCCCTACACTTACACCTGCTGCCACATGAATAGTTAAACAGTTATGTGTTTCCATATTCATTATTAACATCTGTGTGTTAACTGCCATGCAATGCCACTTAGAATGCTGGCATGGTGCCCAACCTACTTGATAGAATGTATTAACTTTGAAACTGTCTACTGTCTGCTTTCTCTCTGCAGCTGTTCTAGACCTGCAGGTGTTGGGGAAGATTGCTAACCTCCACACAATATCGCTTAATGGGTTTGCCTGATGGAAAGCAAAAGATGCAACAATGTATCCTTTTTAAATTCAGAATGTCTGCATCATGTGTGGGCCATTATTCCATGTTTGCACAATGATAAGCAACATGCAAACATGAGCAGCAAAGCTAAACTTGCTTTATCTAAGTGTTTCTTAAGTTTGATCCTTAAAAAACAAATGTGGGATTGAACCATGATTTACAGATAGTGTATACTGTGTGGATCACTGTGTTTAGCAGATGTGCTGCATACACACATGATCCACAGGTGTAGTTTATGTACTGGTTATCAGAGAAGTACATTACATGCCATTTATTGTATATTTCCATTTCCTATGTTTGTGCTAAGTTGCACACCTTGCGAATATTGGTATATTAAAAAACATTTAAAATAAACAACAGTACAAAATAAATGTTAACACACATGAAAGATTTTTACACAAATCTGGATTTGAACTGTCACACCAATGAACATACAGAATACAGTAAGGGTGTGTCTTATCCCTCTTTGCTAAATTATTGTGCATACAAGCAAGTCCAAAATCATCCACAGTATTAACTTCTGAATTATTTGTACATGTGTTTATTTCAGATGTAGTGCAACGAGTGATCACACAACCATTTATGGCTAATATTTGCAGAAATGCAACTCTGTCTTATCTTTGTATGGTGTTCATTCTTCTTCTATCTGAGCAGAAATCTGAAACATGCAGTTTGTAAGGCATTTTGTATTATTGTCCTTAAAATATGTGAGAATATTAAATGGCAATTGCATGTTAGGTTGGATACTGAAAGGAAACTGTGAAATGTGTGCTTCTAACTAATAACAATTACTTCCACACTTTGTAAGTGTAACCTGGCTTACACACCCATTGGAGGTAAGGCAGTCTGAATTTCTGTTATGTTTTCCCTCTCCCTACCACCAATCATTCAGAGAGTGCCTGAACTATATTTACATCTGGAACAGAGAGCCATGAATGTGGGATTCAGCAATTCTAATAAGCTTACACCTCAGCTCCATCTTTACCATGCTCACAGGCCTGAATTTACATTATAAATAGGTAAGCACATAGCTAAGGAACCTGAAGGTGAGGAGACTTGTTTATGTGGATAACACAGAAGAAAACTGCTATTACTTTGGATTTATCTGCACATAAGACTATTGATCTTCATATATGTTTTGCCAGCTTTCAAAGCAATAAAGCTGTCAGAAAGGGAGTAACCTACTCTCATATGTTACAAAAAAGTCAGGACACTTCACCAAAACAGACAGCAGGCAGAAACAGATCTGTTTTTTATTCTGCCTCTGTCATTTTTTGGTCAGTACTGGCAGGTTTAGCTGTCTAGCACAATACTAGACCTTATCAAGTGAAGCTGGTGGTGCTATAGAAGCACAACTGATTTGTCCTTTTTCTGAATATCAGTTCGTAATTACTGCATTACACTATTGTTATTATGTGGTATCAAGGGAATGGCTCTTTCCCTAATTCTACAGAATGGAAAAGCTGATTATAGAAGATGAAAGGGATCCCCATTGATAAAAAAATAATCAATCATTTGTTTGTTTGTCAGGTAGTGTTTCATCTGACTGCAGTGCCACTCAGATTTTATGTTGTTAGTCATTCAACCATAAATCACCAATTACGCAGCATACTGTATTCATTCTCTGCATCATGACAGCATGTTTTGTTACTTTATTCACAGATTCACATATAAGGGTATGATGCATGATTTAAAATCAGCATATTAGTAAGACATATTGAAAGCAGAATAAAGTATGGAGTTTCTGCAATTTTATTTAAATAAGCAAGTGGGAGCTGCACAAAATAAAAAGCACAAATGAGTTTATTAAAGGCATCTCTTTATTTAAATATATAGGAACTATGTTTAAAATGCAGTTCTATCATGTGATTTTAATAAGCACTTAGTGATAGTCTTCAAATTAAAATCACATAAAATGCACTATATGAACATCATATTGAGTTGCTACAGAATAAAGGTTCTGGCAAGAAAAGGAAAGATTCTCTTTTTGATTATTGTATTTTCCTACTTCTTTGTTGTTATCATTAGTATTTATTACATCAGCAAGATTAGGGTGGCTATGGTGGTGCAGTGGTTAGCGTTGCTACCTCACAGCAAGAGGTTCTCCAGTTTGATTCTCAGCTGGGGTGCCTTCTATGCGGAGTCTGCATGTCCTCCCTGTGGTCGTGTGGGTTTCCTCCGGGTGCTCCAGATTCCTCCCACATCACAAAGACATGCAGTAGGTGGATTGGACACTCTAAATTGGTCCTGTGTGTGTGCCTCCTTGTGGAAGGCTGGGCGTCAGGCTGGCAACTCGACACTGTAAAACTCCACTGCCAATCATGAGCAGACAGATTATCCGCTGTGGTGACCCCTAACTGGGAAAAGCCAAAAGAAGACAAAGATTACATCAGCAAGATTATGGCTTAATTGCCATTATAATTCAGTCACTGGATATTTCACGCTTTCTTATTCTAGGAAAGAATCTGAAATGCTAAGGAAGGTGCATAGTTGTAGTTTTAGAAATTTAAAAAGTGTGTGTTAATTATGGCTTTTTTTGCTTACTTTTTTTTCTGTGTTTATCTTCCTTGTGTGTTTGTGCACATACTTGCACGCATATGTGTCTGTGCACTCATGTACATGCATTTGTGTGTGCATGCATGTGTGTGTGTGTGTGTGTGTGTGTGTGTGTGTGTGTGTGTGTGTGTGTGTGTGTGTGTGTGTGTGCATATTCATATTTTAAATCAAACACCTTTCATGCAAAACTTGTTCTTTCCAGATTTTTGTGTAAGTTAACAGCTCTGAGCTATAAATGAACTCTTTGTTTTGCTATAGTAACAATTACCTAATTTATAATTTGCACTGCTATCACAAGTTCAAGATAATTGCAGTATCATGAGTTCTCAGTTATACTGGAAAAATGATTATTGCAGGATTACATTAACAGTACTCTAATGACTCAAAATATGTGCTACAACCAACTAGGGGGAAAACACTTCCTAGGGTATAGTAAATGTGAGACTTAAATTAGGATAGTTAAGACAGCAGTACAAATCTGTCATGATAATATGTACTGCTGCGGCATTTACTGCTTATTAACTACTTCAGTATCTTAGCACACTGCACTTTCTTCGTGTGGTAAATCATTTTCATTTGCCTTAGTCTAATTATGTCTTTCTATATGAAGTCCTTTTCCTTTTGTTCGTTCTTCGAAAATACAGTATCTCTGGCATTAAGATATATGAGAAGATGTGTAAATTAATTATGAAAGCAAAAGTTATCTCTGTATTTCTTTTATAAAATATTATAGACCCCAAAAAGAAAAGCATCTAATTTTGATCAAGACTTTTCAAGTGGAATTATGTTTAGCTCCTTTTGCTTAAGGCTGTCTCATTGATAAGCCCCCTTCTGACAAGTTTACACAGCCTCATTTTACTGAGCAAGATCCCTTTGATAGGGTACCAATGAAACATGTGACTTGTGGGTCTTCAGCAAGAATGAAATCCAATTCATTTTTCTGGAAGTGAGTTGCTTAATGACAACTACTGGATTATGTTCATGAATCTTGCTCTTACTAGTCGTGCTGTTGTGGTAACATCTGCCCTCCACTGAATTGGTGCTTGTTCTTGCTTGTTGTAGGAAAGGAGGAAAAGGAGCCATTAAATCCTTGTCAGTAGCTGAGAGCGGTGCATTTTCAGGATCATCCCTGATTGGTCAGTTTTTGTTTTAGCTGGAAATTCATGCACTTTTGAGTTGCACAGTTTGGATGTCTAATGCACTGTATGCAGAATTATTCTACCAGTACAACTTCTAGCTAATTAGCTCACATCTTCGCTCATCTCTTGACAAACACATCCCTACCAGGCAAACTTTCAGTGGCCTACTTAATAACATTGTACCATTCAAACCATCAAACCATATCATGGTAATATCTGATTTTTTTATTTATTCATACTGTGTATTTTTTTTTTTGTTTTTGTTTGATCCTCTGTTGGTTTTTATCTTTCATTACCTTGAACTTGATTTTTCATTTTTTTCCTCTGTGATTTTACTTAACCTCAGTCAGTAATAACTGATATTCTTTGCTTTTCATCTGTTGAAAGCTCAGCTGTCCTTTTATATTTCAATATTTTGCACACCTGCACATCTTTCTTTAAAAGCTAGGGCAACTATCCTTTTGAACTTTATTCCTGTGGCTACCCACACATTTCTCTCTCTACCCATATTACCTAATTGTTCTAATTCTCTTTGCTGGCCTGTGTACAATGTCACTGCTGTTTATCTGTCTGTATAAATACTCTTGTTTTGACAAAAAAAAGTTTTACCATCCAAAAAGCCTTGATCACAAATGACATATATGAGCTCCTAAGAGCATGCAATGCTGCCTTTAAGGCAAGAGACAAGGATGCCCTCAAAGAGACCAGAAAGAACCTGAATATGTGAATAAAGAAGGCAACGTGTGTCTATGGACAGAACATCCAGAGTCACTTCTCAGACCTAAGGGACTCCAGACATCTGTGGCAGGGAATCCAATCCTTAACATACTATAGATCTTTATCTTCAAAGTGTGATGTCAACACCAAATTTCTAAATGAGTTCTAGACCTACTTCAGCAGGTTTGATGAAGAGAATGCCACAAAAGTCATGAAACTCGCCACCAGGCAAAATAAAGTAGTACTCTGCCTCAGTTCAGCTGATGTTCAGATAATTCTAAACTGGGTGAACCCAAGAAAAGTGGCTGGACCAGACAACATTCTGGGGTGTGTGGTAAGTGACTGTGCTGTTCAACTGTCAATGGTTCTTAGTGACATATTTAACACATCTCTGCATCAGGCCATAGTACCCAAGTAATTCAAAAATGCAACAATCATATCACTACCCAAAAAGTCCTAACCAGCAAGCCTGAACAATTATCATCCAGTAGCTCTCACTTCTACCATAAGGAAGTGCTTCAAAAGAGTGGTCAAAGACTATTTAACAACAAATCTCCCTGAAGAACTGGATCTACTAAAAATTTGCTTATTGGATGAACTGCTCCACTGCAGATGCCATCTCACTGGCACTGCACACATCTATGGCTCACCAGGAAAAGAAGAACTGTTATCTCTGACTATTACTATTTGACTTCAGCTCTGCTTTTAACATAGTTATACCCCAACATCTGATAGAGGAACTTATTCATTTGAGTGTCAGCACTCCCATGTGCAACTGGATTTTGGACTTCCTCATTGTCAGACCACAAAGAGTGAGCATAGGCAATAACACCTCAAAACACTACACTGAGCACAGGAGTCCCTCAAGGATGTGTTCTCAGTCTTCTGCTGTTCACCATGCCGACCCGTGACTGTGCAGCCAGGAACAGCTCAAATTGCATCATCAAATTCGTGGATGACACTACAGTTTTAGTCTTAATCAGCAATGGTGATAAAATAGCAAACAGTGAGGAGATGAAGCATCTTATTGACTAGTGTGACAACAACAGTCTGTCTCTGAATGTAAACAAAACCAAAGAGGTGATAGTGGACTTCAGGAAAACCCATGAGGCACAACCCCCTCACACAATCAAGGGAAAAACAGCAGAAAGGGTGAAGAGCACCAAATTCCTAGGGGTGCACATCACAGATGAATTGACATGGTCCACTAACACAAATCACATTGTCAAGAAGGCACAACAAAGGCTCCACTTCCTACACAGGTTGAAGAGAGCAAACCCTTCATATTCAGTCCTCACAATCTTCTACAGAGGCACCATTGAAAGCATCTTGACAAGCAATATCACAGTATGGTATAGAAACTGCTAGGCTACAGATCATAAGGCTGTCCAAAGGGTGGAGAAGGTGGCAGAGAGGATCACCAGGTCCACACTTCCTTCTATACAGGATCTACACTCTGCATGGGGTCTCAACAGAGTTACAAAGATTGCCAGAGACCAAACCCACCCAGCTCAAGGACTGTTCTTCTGCTTGACTTCAGCAAGTGCTACAGAAATATACCTTGCAAAACAACTAGATTCAGAAATAGCTTTTTTCTTTAGGCTATCATACTACTAAACTTGAGTAGTAATGCAAGACAAAAGGTCACCTAATCAGAGGCCACTCAGTCTGAAGGGAATCTCTTCCCTTAAAGTGCAATCAATCCACTGTTAGGTTCTTCTCACTTGTGCAAAAGCTTATTGAAAGTTTCTTATTTTTTGAGCAATAACTGAAAGAAGTTTCATTCCGTACAATTGAAAATGCTCTAGTCTCATAAGCCAAGTCCCAACTGTGCAATATATCTACCTGTGCAATACTAAGTGTTGCTAATAGATAGAGATACAAAAATGTAATTATGCCCTAGTGTCATGTTAAATGTTACAAATGTCTTTTATTTATATCTGATATATTTATATGTATTGTCTGCACATAGAGCTCGAAGCAATGACATTTTGTTTGGCCTGCAATGAGGTGTGGGTCTAAATAACAATGAAGTTTACTTTGACTTTGAATTGGTGTATTGTCTGTTTGATACTCTTTTACTACAACTGGTGTATATATCTGCTAAAGTTTGGAAATGTTATTTGGCTCTTTGAAATGGCTGTATAGCATTTATTTTTTTAATGAATGACCTTCCATGTGCCCATGGTCACTGCCCAGGCATTCATCTGTATAAATATTTAGCTGTCTTTTTTTTCTGTTGCCTCCAATTACTGTGTGGGTATTCAGCTTGCTAGTCAAACTGTTTTACCCCTAAATATAGTACTTAGATGGCACCCTTTTGCACCATCCTGTCATTAAGCACCTCACTTCTCTAACCCTTGTTTAAGCCAGTCTGTTAGCACAAGACACAGTGAGGCAGTGTAAATAACTTCCTTATGTTTGTTAACAGCCCTCTACTTCTACCATCACTCTACCTGTGAAAGATGCAAGTACTAAACTGACCCAGGTCCCATCTGTGAATGTCCATAACTGCAAGCCTGGACCCTTAATATCTTCTAGGCCTGAAACAAAAATCTAACACAATCCTAGTTTTTTGTAATTGCATTCCTTGACACACAGACAGTGAAGTCAACCGGCTGGAGAAGAAGTAGATAATGGTGAGCTGCCTTGTGGTCCCTTAGAGACCTTCACCTTCCCAAATATGGATACTGCCTCATAACTGCCCACATAAGGAGACTGATCATAGGCACTCCAGCCTATGGGATGTGCAGATGGGTAGTGTATGGGTCCACACTCATGTCTTCAAAGAAGATAAGATGCTATTATTAAGCACACTCTACAGTCATGGATAAAGATGCCTAAGTTCAAAGGCAAAATAACTGATTTAATAATCACCTGGTTATTGATGTGACTCTAGGAGGATCCAGTATTTGTCTGTATGGCATAAGATAATCAATATTTCCTCTTGTTTCACAGGGAACATACATTACCTGTCTAGCCATGAGGTTTACATACTGGGTAAAACCATTGCTGTCCTCATAGTATCATTTTAGTCAAGGGTCAAGTAATTAACATCCTCAAACTGCAAACTCCAGCTCAAACAACATTAAGGTGGCATTGCTAATAGCTAGAAGCTTAAACAATAAAATGTCAGAATGTGATGTTTTTCTTACCCTTGGAGACACACATATGTGAACTGTAATTAAAACATGGTTCCAGTGTAGATATTACTCCATTACCTGGGATTCATTGTCTCTCACACATGTAAGCCTACTGGGAATGGGGGATATCTGTACTTAGTCATAACTCCATCATCCTGCATCACATATTGCATAATACCAACCTGGGACTTATTGGTTTCTAGTTACTGTTATTACAACCAAGAATAACCTCACTGCCAAATTCTAAACTCCATCTAGGACTCCCACATATCCTATTATGTACCAAACGCAGATGAAAAAGTGAAGCATTAATTCAAATGCTTCTCTTCTGGAAGATTTTAAATACCTTTTTAATAACTTGCTAACTTATACTACCAATAATAAATCTGCTCAGAGGTTTTATAGTTTTGCAAATGCCAGCTCCTTATTGCACAGTCCCCTTCCAACTAGAACAGCCACACTTCTACATCCTGTCCACACAGATGTATTCTCAGCATGCATTACTCCTCTTGTTACTTCCTTTGTTATTATATTTTTCCTTTCTTCGGTGACCTACTCCCTTCAGACATCTTTTACAATTCACAAGAATCCTACGTGTTTAAGGATTACTTCAAAACCATGCACTCAGTAGTCCCTGTCTTTCTTTGATGGTCATAAATGGCATTAATTCCCCAAATAACCCCACAACTTATGTGACTTTATACTCATATACTTGACTCCCTTTTAAATAACTATACTGAGGTATCTAATCCTATTCACCTTAAACATAGTGATAAGTATAAAACTCTCGCATTAACAAATGCTACAATAAAAAGAAAAATGTTTCTAGATATCTATAATATGTCTTCTCTCTCATAAAAGGTGTTACATTTTGAGCATCATTAACCAGTGTTGGGCCAGTAATACACTTATGATGGCCACTGCCAATGAAAACAATTATAAGGTCTCCATCTTTTAGATTAGTAAATTGTGATTAGTAAACTAGTAAACTGGGAAGTGACATGCATTACTGCATGCAAGTTGTATCTAATGATTCCTCATAGTCTGACCCCAAACATATGACTAATATCTTCAATAAACAATATTTATTTATTTATTTATTTTACATTTGTTAACTGGGGGTGTCTGACTGAGCCCTAAAGGCCCTTTTTCAGCAGAGGCCTGGGGAGAAAAGCTCCACAAAGAAAAATTACAGACACATTTAGTTATTTAGACATAATCAATATATACACACAAATTACAAGAGACATGTTTTTACAGTGGTATGTGGCACATAAACAGTTACAGTGGAGAGAACAAACAAAAAAAAATTAATTTTAAAAATAAAGGTAATTAATAGATTGTGGTGTACAGCTGAAATTTGGAACATAGGTAGAATACATACATAGTACACAGGTACAGTACATACATTGTAGATTAGCCAGTGTTTGTGAGTAAGATTGAAAACCATTATCAAGTGCTCTAGATTTAGTATGTATGTTATCTGCTTTCACTAGCTTGGGGAGCAATCATGGCACTGCCAACTTTGCTTGAGATGTTGCCTGATGAGGTCTTTAAAGGAGGCTTTGGATGATGTGTTTTGAATGCTAGTAGGGACAGAGTTTCATTTTTTAGCCAATGAACTACTATATAGTGCATCTCCAAAGCTATTGTAGCTGTTGGTGACTTCTAGTAGTAGTTTGATTGATGAACTAAGAGGCCTTTTGGCTGAGTGGTGTTGTACTAGGTTTTTGAGGGCAGGACACTTATTGGGGAGGTAATAGATAGAATGACAGAGGCAGAGCTGATTGTAGGTTAGGAGGTTGGGCAGTTCAAGCAAGTGGAGCTGTCTCAAAGCAGTACAGTGATGAATTCTATATGAGCAATTTGCAGCAAAGCGGGTAATTCTGTTATAGCAGGCTTCCATTTTGCTTAGTTCAGTTTTGTTGAGATTAGTCAGAATGGGAGATGCATAGAGTAGGGTGGATAGAAGTTGGGAGCGAGCAATGGCTGCTCTTGTGTTGTTGGCAAGAAATGTTTTGATATGGTAGAGTGACCCCAGTTTGGCATGTACCTTTTTAATAGTTAAGTTGAGATAACTATCAAATTTTAGGTGGGAGTCTATGGTTATTCCCAATAGCTTAGCCTGTGCCACTGGAGCAATTGGAGTAGCATTTGTGGAGTAGATAGTGAATTGACTGTTAGTGTTTTTGTTAGAACTGGTTATAATCATAAGCTGAGTTTTCTTTGGATTGAGGATAAGTTGGACTTTGGTAAGGTAGTTTTCAACGTCAGAGAATGCTAGCTGAGGTGTTTGCAGGAGGGTGGGAATGTTTTGTGCAGCACAGATTAAGGTAGTGTCATCTGCATACTGAATTATAGATGCATGTGGAGGTATGAAGGTCATTTGTGAAGACTGTCAATAGTAGTGGTCCTAAGATAGAACCCTGTGGGACTCTTATAGTTATGGGCAGTTGAGGAGAGAGAGAATTTTCCCATTTCACAGCTTGGTACCTGTCAGTTAAGTAGCTTTGGAATCAGGTAAGAGTGGAATTTGATAGATGATATTGGTTTAGTTTGTTTAGCAAGGTTTGGTGTGAGACTGTGTCAAATGCTTTGGACATATCCAAAAAAAGAGTTGACACTTGTAGGCCTTCATTTTTGAGACGGTTTACTGTGTCTGTGAAGCAGAGGAGGGCTGTAGTGGTACTATGGGCAGGTCTGAAACCATGCTGAGTAGGTGACAGGATGTTGCTGTCTAGGAGATAGTTTAGCATCTGGGTATGGATGCATTTTTCTAGGATTTTGGCTGGTGGGGGTAAAGCAATGGGTCTGTAGTTATTAAGTTCGGTGGAGGTCCCACCTTTATGTATGGGTGTAACATAGGATATTTTCCAGAGTTTGGGCACATAGTTTTCAACAATTAATCTGTTTATGAGAGTGGAGACTGGGAGAGCAATAGCATCTACTGCGAGTTTCAAGAAATAGCTGGGGAGTAGGTCGGTTGCTGTTGATGAGGTTTTTAGTTTGGAGAGCATGCTTTTGATTGAAGTGGTGGGAACTGTTTTGAGGGTAAAGCTTGTATTAGTGTTATTTGTGTTGGGGGGGACTGTCCTGTGATACTAAGGATAGAATTGAGTTCACAAAGTGGGAGTTGAATTGTGTTTCGATGGGAACTTTAGTGTCAGGGGTGGTTGGTTTGGGGGTAGCCTTTTGGGTGGATTTTAGTAGCTGGTTTACATTTTTCCAAAATTTTTATGGGTTGTGTTGGTATTTAGTTTGTAATGTTGTGTAGTAGGATTTTTTGTCCAGCCTAATGCATTTTTTTGCATGGTCGCGCAGTTCTTGGTACTTAGTTAGGCTTTGTGTTTCTTTGTTTTTTTGATAGTAAAGCCAGGCAGTGTCTCTGGACTTGAGGATTTGTTTGTTTTCTTTACTGAGCCAGGGGTTTGTAGAGGTTCTAACCTTGATTTTGTGCAATGGAGCGACAGTGTCTAGGTGTTGTAGAAATGTTTTGTTGAAATATACTAGAGCCTGGTCAAGTGGGAGGGTTTTTAGGGGGGTCCAGTCACAGTTACAGAGTAAAGTGTTGAAGACCTCAGGAGAGAATGTTTTTGTGTTTCTAGTGGATATATAGTTAGTGGTTTTGCATATGCTTGTTCTACTACGTATAAAGTATATTATGTTGTGGTCACTTAAAATGTCTGGGAGACTGCCTGTGTGAGGGTACAATGTGGTGTTGTTAGTTAGGACACAGTCAAGGATGGATTCCCTTTTAGATTTTTTATCACATCTAGTTGGAATTTGGACTAGCTGCTGGTAGCCATGCAGATTTATTAAATTACTTGGTGGTTCTGATATACAGGTGAACCAATCTAGGTTTAAGTACCCCAAAATAAGGGTTTCTTGTGAGTATGTGGAAGAACACCAGGATAAGAAGTCTTCAAGGCTAGCAGGTGTATTACCAGATGGAATATAGATCACAATTGTGGTGATGACCTTTTTAGGGTGAAGTTGAAGTTGTGAGATAAGTATGTCCCAATTATTGGGGGAGGGGTAGGAGTTTGGTAATTGACAGACAGTTAAGTTGGACTTGTACAGTAAGGCAGTTCCACCCCCTTTACAAAGTGGTCTGTTTTGTCTAATGATATTGTAGCTGGTAGGGAGAACTTCTGAGTTAGCTATGTTTTTATTTAGACAGGTTTCTGTTAAAGCAACTATGTCTGGGGAGTAGTGTTCTATTGTGGCCTGGAGTTTAGGTATTTTATTTTTGATACTTCTAATATTAATATTTAGCATTAAAAGATGGTTGGTTTTGCTGCTGTTGTTGATTTGCCCAGGGATGAAGAAAGTGGGGGTGTTATGTTCTGACATTTGTGTTGGAGCAGTTTGTGTTGGACAGGATGGATTTGGGCCTGGGTTGGGGTGGATATCCCCACTTATGGTGAGCCTGGAGTTAAAATGATTATACAGATGTTGGAGTTTGGTGAGGAGTGTGAGAAAGTACTGTGCTTTTTTTGGAGTAGGAATGAGAGCATTATGTAGTTCTTGAATAACTGTAGGCAGCTATTATTATAATGTGTAGTGTCTTTATACGAGAGTGCATGATGTAGTGTTGTGCTACTAAGTTTAGGGATATTGCTAGAGTGATAACTTCTGGTGTTGCAAAGAATTATGAGAAGACAGACTAGACTTAGTTGTATGATAGTCATGGTTATAAAGTTTAAGTTGTTTCTAGGTGGGAGAGTCTGAATAGGAATTATAGGGTTGCACTATATGTGGATGGGGAAGTAGTATGGGTGATGTAAAAAATGCCTAGTGGGAATGAGAGTGATTGGGAGTATTTTGTGTGGAGCAAGTTGGTGTGGTATAATGTGATATGACTTGAGGAGCTGTGATTGGTGGAGGTGATGTGAGGGTGAGCTGTTGGTGTGGCTGTGATTACTATAAATGTAGAGGTAGTGGGGGCAGGAGGGAATAGGGGGCAGGGCAGGGGAGTGGAGAGAGCCCGATTGTTAGCGAGGGCGAACAACGGAGCGGGGCAGAGCCAAGCAAGACAAGAGAAAAAAGTAAGTATTACTTTACAAATCTGAACACTTTAAACAAATTCCTGAGGTCTAATGGCTTACCAGCAAGCAGAATGTAATTGCTGAAGAGCACTTGTGTCCTGGTGGGAGACTGATTTTATTGTTCCTCTCATCTTCAGTTGCTTTGGAACAGGAACACCAGATCTATGTATCCAAATAACATTTCCCTAATTGACTGAGTTATTAAGTGCCACTTTCCCCAACATCTTCTTATCATCTTCGTTACATGCATCTCTCTGTAGGTTATGTACAAATTGCATGGAGAATGGCTATTCTCTTATCTCTAAATAAAGGCAGTCCCACAACTGACCCCAACAATTATAGATCTATTAACCTGGCTGCTACCATTTGTAAAGTAATGTAACCTGTAATTGTTAAGTTAATCAAAAAATAATCTAGCAGAACTTCAATCACCTGACTCTAACTGGTTCAAATTTGTGAAAGGCCGACTGTGTCTGATTAACCTAACCAACTTTTTTTTTAAAGAGTAACAGGTGGTTTGAATGTGCAATATTTTGTCCATATGCCTTACCTTTACATGACATCATCTTTCATGCAGGTATTATTGATAGACTCATCTAGCGCTACAATAACCCCTGTATAATCAACTGGATAGATATCTGGCTTGCTCATAGTAGTCAAATTTTAAAGTCTAAAAGTACATTCTCAACTGAGATGTATGTCACAGGTGGTATCCCACAAGGCTCTATCATGGCTCCTCTTCTCACTGGTTTCTCTCTCTTTCTGATGTTAAATCAGAAGTCAAAACCTGTAGCTAACTAAATTTGCTGAATTGTGCAAGCTTTGCCTGGTTGTAGAAAAATCCCTTCAGTACTTCAGATTCTACAACATGGGGTACATCAGACCAGTGTGTGGTGTGCTAAGCATAAACTCACCCATTAGATCAAGTAATGCAGCATTGCTACTTTTTGGAAATCTAGTACCCCCTTACTCAAGCCATAATAGCACCCACCTCTAAAAAATTAGATAGTTGTTAAGGACACAGGTTGTTATATTGATCATGAACTTGCTGTTGACACCAATTTCTTAACTGTGGTAAGTAAATCATTTTACTTGGCACAGTTTATCATTTGGGGTATACCCTGCAGGTACAACAAAATAATAGTTCTGCTATACCCATCCCTTACTCAACCTAAATATAATATCCTCTTTGGCATGTACAGTCTAAATACCTAGACCTACACAAAAAAATGCAGATGTGCCCTATCAAGAAAAATTATAGGCCTAGATATCCTGAATTGCCCTGTGTCATTATAATCCATCTCATACAGACTACAGCAGGAAGACATCTACTTGTGTTTATACAGTAGAGAAGACTCTGTACTTTTTTGACCTCCTTCACTTCTGTAGAAATAGTGGTAAAATTAACATCCACCGTAGAGACCTTAACTACAACACTAACCATTCCTATAGCAGTAAGGACATAATACAATGTATTTCCTGCCTTTGGAGCAGACTCTCTTGTATATCAGACAGAGTAATTACCTATTAATCTTCAAAACCAGGCACAAATGGATAGGAGACCAGAAATTTGCATGTGAAATTTGTGAGAGTAGTCTGCTTACTAAGGGGAACTAATATATTGTTATTACTGTCGCATGACACGGCTAGGCTAATAAATGGTTACTCCAGCAGTAAACTTAGTATCTGTCTAAAATCATATGCCCCCCCCCCCCCACACAAATGTACACTCCCCCAGTTCAAATATACCAAAGGACACTCCTGCTAAACCTGCAGGTGACAGTAAACAAAGCATCTGGGGTGCCTCATACCCTGACACCCCTCTTACTTAAACATAACAGTCCAATGGTAATCATCTGTAATTAACTTAGGTGGCTCTTTGG
Organism: Protopterus annectens; assembly: GCF_019279795.1. Classification (NCBI taxonomy): domain Eukaryota; kingdom Metazoa; phylum Chordata; order Ceratodontiformes; family Protopteridae; genus Protopterus; species Protopterus annectens. The sequence continues at coordinate 48,621,465 of NC_056742.1, forward strand.
ACAGATTTAAAAAAAGGAAGCTTTTCCACTTTATTCTGTAACTGGAAGGTCAAGTTGTTTGCTATAGCTACTAGCATGCTATTCTTCATGTTTACAATATAAACATTCATTAAAAGAGTCACAGTATCACCCGCAGCTTATTTTAAGGATGCAGACAGTACTATACTCCCACCCATTACCAACTGTCAATGGTGGCAGCTAGCAGCACTCAGCTGTGGCATCTACACCCCCTTGCTCCATCTTAGTTACTGATCTGTAATGGTCACAGAATCACAGTGAAAAGAGAAAAGACATGCATGCTTGGAAAAAATACTTAACACATATTAATAGTTTGCAGTGTAGTACAAGGATTCTTAAACAATAAGGGACTGCTCATTTCTGGGATATACTTTCAGAAAGATTAAATCTGGTGGGTTATTTTTATCAACTGGTAAATATACTATTTAGGACAGTATAAAGAATCCTGTCTTTCTTGGAGGTTGTTTGTCCATCTCATACTTTGTAGTAAAGAAGAGAATGTTTGCCAGATAGGGGCTTCACGTATGTCCTGTGGGGGAAACAATAACTGAAAATGTCTGATAATTGGCTTTTGCTATAGTAGATATACATTGCATGACACCTTTTAAAGATTTGACTATGTATCATAATATAAATATATGCAGACTTCTAGCCATTGGAAACGATCAGTTTGATAACTGCCTCACCCTCTTTTCCTTTAGCAAAGAAAGCAAATACCAGATTTGCTTTACTGATACCAGCATTTCTATTTCAGTAATATATGAACTTCCTAAGAACATTCAAGCTAGGAACAGAATACACAGGATTAGACCAGATAAAATCACTTTAGCTAGCAGATATTAGTCTGTCTCTGATACCCTCCCTAAGTAGATAGATGAGTGTTTTTGTTCTGATTAGAAGAACACTCATCCATCTACCTACTTAACTGAATAAACTACTGGAAACTTCAACAAGGTGTCTTTATTCCTCTCACAGGGAAGGTATCAGAGAGAGAGAGAGAGTCTCCTTGATCGGCTAAAATGATTTTTTTTCTAGGCTAATCCTTTCTTCTCTGTTTCTTGTTAGTCCTGTCACCCTCTATGTCACAGGTGGGATGCCAGACTTCACTCAAGTCGTCTGGATTACCTCTGTTGACATTCAGACTAGCCAAAAGTTTATTTTCAGTTATATTCCCACTTAGGTAAACAGGGAGTTGAATGAACTGATTAAAAATTCCCACTGTAAACACTTTGACATAGAAGAAAGATTCATCCTCAGTGCTAGCCTCTTTTCTTCTTTATTATATGCAGTGCCCCTTGGAGATATCAGACATGCCAACAATCAAGAAGAAATTATTTAAGTTGTCAATCCGAGAGACAAGAACGTCAAGGTCAGGACTAAACCTTGCTGCTTACATTGCAGGTTCTAAGTCACTGATCATTAATAAGGGGTCACTAAAATTGTCACGTAAGGAAGAAAATAAATATTGGTGGCATTATCTGCCACTTCTAAGCTAAAAATGACGTCCATTTTGTCATTCTTGACTTTTGAAGAAAAAAAAATCTTTATGAAGTTGATTAATGGGAAGTAGTCATTCATCAAGGCATTGACTGACTTTTACTTTTCAGTCAGATTCAGTTGACAATATGGTTAATTCTTCAATGTTTATAATTATAAATTTCTATTATGGTTGGCATCCTGAGAGACTACCCTGCATCAATGGGGTATAAACCTAAGAACAAATGTTTTGAAAGCTTCTTTAGTCAGCTGGCTGAAATCAAACAGACTTTGACCTGTCAGGTGTTCCTTGTCAAGACTGCTAATGTCAAAATTCTCAATTCAGTCTGAATTCTAAAAACACAAAATGGAAGTGGAATTCAGATTTACTGTTCATATGGATGTGCAAAGCTCTCCACTCCTCATGTAGGAGCTTTAATTTCCCTTCACCTAATTTTTACATACTCAACTCTGAAGTCACTGCACCTGAAGAAATTTCAGGAAATTGATCCAGTGACAGCATATTTCCTCATACAGATAGCTTTGATTGCAACGAGCAGAGAAAGTATCACTCAAAATTATATTTCTTCTGAACTTGAAACAAAACTTGCATTTGTGCATTCTGTTGGGCAGCAAACAGCGGTGTCAGTGGGGAATCCTACTTGTGGACATAGACGTGTAGATCACTAAAAGTTTACTGCATATGAAATCTGCTTGTACATTTATTTCACCTGATAAACATGCTGCTTGAATGCAAAATTATGTTGTAAACCTTATATTTATAGTGATAGACTGTATAACTGAGGTAGACTGTCATCTTGCTTGTTCAATATGTCATTGTCATGTTATTGTCTGTCTGAATTACATCTCTCAACTTCTTAGTGCAAGAAATCTGGACAAAGCCTAAAATAATGTGGGGATAAAGGCCCAAAGTTAAGGACATATTTTAAATAATGTTCTTTTAAACTTAAAAAGTTTCTAGAATAAAAGAATACATGTGTGCATGCATTTTCTGAAGGATATGAAATCTGAAACTCAAATGTATGGCATTATTTACCAACTTCATTCCTCAGTGAGTTCCCTGGAAACCACAAATTTTATGAGGAACAGACCAAAAATATGAGGCAAAAATCTGAACAGTCTAAGAAAATTTGGACAGTTGAGGGTCATGGTCTGACTCTGTATACTCCCCTGATGTAAAGAGATAGCAAAAGTTCTCAGAAGCTCTCAAAACCAGCGCTGTTGACTATATCACTTTCGTTTTAGTCTGATGACAGATTAGAGACAGATTTATTTTTTTTCTTTCTTTCTTTCTTTCTTTCTTCCTTTCTTTCTTTCTTTCTTTCTTTCTTTCTTTCTTTCTTTCTTTCTTTCTTTTTCTTTTTTCTGAGGGAGGAAGTCATTCAAATCCCTAAATATGTGATGTGTCTGACATACACTGCTCTCTGAGACTTCCTCACATACAGGTATGGCATTTGGTACCTTAGTTATAAAAGATTCATTGGAAATGTGTTGAAGAAGTATTTTGTTTCAAACCCTTACTAAGAAGTCCAAAACCTTTATTTTTTTATCTTAGGCAGAAACATAACATATTGCTGGGCTCACTTTCTGTGACGGATTGAGGATCTCAGCAGTTGATAAGAATGTAGTTCAGTCACTATTCCATTGGGTTGGCAGCAACCACAGACTTGATTTGAGAAGCCATAGGTTCGTAGGCCGATACTAGGCTATTGACCCAGATGCCCTTATAAGCCTAGCCATGAATTTCAACCATGTTCCCACAAAGTCAGCACCTGTTTTCCCTGTCCAGCAGGGACATAGGTGGGTCCCAGGGGTATATTTTCTGTTTCCCATCCAGTCATCCAGGTTCCTCTTAAACAGGGTTAGTGAGGTACTCTGCTTGACATGGAGAGGAATTCTATTCCACAGATGGGGGAGTCACTGGGACAACAATCTATCCTGCCAGCAAGTTCTGTTAATGTCACATACCAGGTTGAGACCTTGCGTGTAGGTTGCACAAGTGGAGTTTGACTTACAGATATGTAGCAACTCCAACAAGGCTGAGCCTGAGACAGCCTTGTATGCCAGACACAGGTCACCTCTGAGCAGTCTGTATGAGACTGAATAGAGGGGCAGGGCTTTTAGCCTATCTGTATAGGACAGGTTTTTGAGACCCTGGATTTTCCTGGTCAGGAACCTCTGTGGTTTATCCAGCTGCTGCATGTGCTTGGCAAGGTACATGCAGAAGGTGGCATGGTACTTGTTAATGGGTCTGATAAGAGAGGAGTACAGGGATGTTATGACCACCTTGTTCCTGGATGAAATACCCTTACTTATGAGGTGGGCCATGTAGAAAGCCTTCCGTACAAAGAAGGCAACATGGTGGTCAAAAGCCAGGTTGCTATCAACCTGGGTGCTCAAGTCCCTCATGACTGATTGTTGCTATTGATGTGATAATTAGTGGGGACACCATTTTCCCCAAAGGGGATAATGATGCATTTCTTGACATTCAGTCTGAGACCATGCTTCTGGCACCAGTCATTAGTTTGGGTAATGCCCTCTTGGAGGATGTTCACATCACTAGGGGAATTTAAGACAGCACTCATCCTGCAGTCATCTGCAAACTCGGTCAGCCACAGACCACTGGTTTTGGCTTGCACCTCAGAAAAGTATATCCCAAACAGTAGAGGTCCCAAGACTGACCCTTGGGATCCCCTCAACCCTGCTGTGTGGGTGGTTATACTATGCATGGCTATCTTTGAAGAGGCACTAGAGCTCAATTTAAGTGCAATAGAGAGATTATATTTTTCACCTTACCTGTGAATAATTAAAAAATATAGTAGTATGAACTGGGGCTATTGTTGGGAATAAGAAAGCTTGTTATCACCATCACCATCACCATGGGAAGCAGGTTTCAATGTGGTTGTCTGGAGAGACAGAAAGATGTCATATAGGTTTTAGCCTTAGCATGCCCTATGTGGTATTTTTTCCTCCTTTGTCTTTATTACTTGAGCTTTGTTCATGTAATCAGAGAGTCTATTTTGTGGTGCCTTTCCAGTAGTACGGGTTTCTGGGCTTTGCCTTTAATGGAATTAACTACTCTTGGTGAAAATTTGTCTTTATTGGAAAGGCCTCAAGGGTATTCAGTCTTCTGTCTCTCAGTCAGAAATGAGACCAGTATTGTGAGTCTTAACACACCAAAAATTAAACTGAAATGCAAATGTAAAATTGTGCTTTGTAAATGTTGTTGTTATTCCTTTAAACTATTTCTCTGACTATGGAAAAATATTTCATAGTGTTGCTAAACCACTCAGTGCAGCTATTTGCACTGAAGGGTCATGATGTCATATTAAAGCATCAGGATATATTTACTTGTGAGGAATTATAATGCTAATTAGAAGATGTCTCTTCTTGCTTCAGTTTAAAGGCTTTCAGATGCAGATTCTTTAAAAACTCACAGTAGTAGATCATCCATTATTACGGAGACTTAGAAAAGTGCAGGACAAGAAGTTAATCCCTGAGCAGCACAGTTTTGGCTTTGGCAGATGTCTTGGCAAGATTTTCTAATCTCTGTAAGAAATGTTCTCTTTACAACTCTTGAAAAAGATGGAGGTTGTGTGGGCCATCTATAAAAATAGACTGCAGCTTCTTCAGCTGTCCATTGAACAGACAAAGATCCTATGGAAATCAATAGCCATGGAGCTACTTATGAAGGTAGGAAAGACTCAGCAAACTGTTTATATCTCAATGGCTTTCGATAAAAATCTGCAACATTATGTCACAATATCTGGGTCCTCAACCATTAAGGGTAATGAATAAGTCATATCTTCAGAGATTGATCCCACTTTTTTTTTTAAATTATGTTTAACAATTAATGATAATGTCATTTAAATGATTACCAGATGTAATCCATTCATTACTTGTTCTGATGAATTCTTGATACGTGAATTGGACAAAATCACTAAACAGTTCAATAAAGTGGTGAATATTTTTATCATTTAGCTGGCAGACATTTGCTTTGGATTCATTGTGGCCATTTTTATTTTGGTTATTGGTCCCTGTTGTTTGAAGACAATCATGCTGAACTTCTCAGTTCCTACTGGTTTTCTTTTATTTTTTTGTAGAAAACTTTTATTAATTTAACATATTTAAATATATACACATAAAGGAAGACATTCAACATCACATATTGTTATACAATGATAGGAATACATTGAATCATCAAAGTAATCTTATACAATTAACACATTAAGAATCTTGGTGTTTCAATAGCAATGTTTTAAAGTTATCCCAACAATTAAAAGTCTTAGTATGATTTATAGAACTTATTCTGATCACTTCTTTTCCAATTTTACATCGTATTGCTGTTAAATTTAAAACATTCTTTGAATGTAAGAAATGAGTTCAATTTCCAGTTTTTTGTAATAACTTTTTCAGAAACTGCCAAGAGAGCCCAAAATATGTTCTGCTCTTTGGCTTTTACAGAAACAGGAAGTAGAACATTCATTAGTATTACTGATTTAGATAGTAGTGGATTGAGTGACTCAGTAGATGGTAAGAATAAAACTTTGTTACTTTGATCAGGTAGTCAAACTTCTTCAAGTTTGTACTGGAATTTTTTAATGTAAAAATATATACATAGAGGTTGGGAATTCAGTAAAGCTTACATATTAATTTTTACCATGTGATTTGCAGCACGATGTGTACATGAGTGCAGTATGTATTAGATTAAGTAAACTTTGTGTAGCAGCGTGCAATCATGCAAACACACGCGCAAATATGGAAACTTTCATGGAATGCAAATTTCAGCATAAGTGGCTGAAACTTATGCAAATTAAGCAAATCAACACAACAGAGCTCACCAACAACCTATAATGAAGCCATTTAGATTTATGTGTCGGCAGTGTACTTGGCAAATTTCAAAGTACAGGAGCCTACACAGAAACAAGGGCAAGTAAAAGTACTGAAATATTGACCAAACTGACCCTAAAAGGTAACACCACACATATTATACCTAAGTACACATTGTGGATGGTAGAAAATCATTCTCCCAAAAAATGTCACCTTAATTACAATGGCATAAATGCACCTTTGGTCCCCCATCCCCAAATGAAGAATAAACTTGTACATAGTGCAGGCTGATAAAATGTTCAAAACACGAGACAGAGTTACTGTAATCATTATGTAGTATGTATCACATATTTAGGCAAAGTAATACCCTGCCTTGGGTTTACAACATTGTGCTCCCATGCAATTTTCCTGCTTACACGGCTACTAACCTTGTAGATTCCAGGCTGTCAGCATGGTCATTATGCAAATGAGGCCAAAACTCAATAGGCTTGTTGAATCACAAAAAAGAGTAACAGCATAGGGATTTTCACATTGTGTAGGCACCTACACAGTGTTTTTATTTCCAATGGATGTCAACAGGGAGTTATGACATCAAGAGGGTGTGTCAGCTTCCTTTTTTTTTTTCAACAAGTTTGTACATTGGTGCACTTAGCGCACCCACAGGAAATGGAGCAATAAAAGACTAGTTTTAGTGTGCTTATTATGTAACTATTCCTGTGGCAGCAAGTGCATGTGTAGGGCTCTAATCTCAATGGTGCTAGGTATGAGTAGGATACACAAGCTTTTCTTAACATTTTATGTTTAATGTTTGCATGATATCAGGAAAACTGAGATAAAAATATGAATTTTGCTTATGCATACCTTATTTATGCGATGGTGCATGGAATTGCTTAAAGGTGCACATAGCACACTACTGAGCACTCAAGTATGTGTGTTATATCATTCTAATTATAGCCTAAGCAGGTGAATTGCATCTTAATTAGCTAATCCCACATGTTGGACCTATTCAACAAATGTATAAAGTATCCATATAGCCTACATTCTTATTTTTACTTAATACTTCAACACCATTGGAGTAAAGACATGGCAATTTTAACTGAGATAATGCTAGGGGCTGCTACAGCTATTCTGCATCTGTTATGTGCTAGAGGCTGAAGCCAATGCTGCTGGTGCTGCTGATAATAGGCCTAGGCCAAGAAGAAGATGAGTGTTCAGGCCCAGGGTAACTTTCCAGGTGCTACATGAGCTGGAGATTGTATAGCACTACAGGGTAGAGAGGGAAACAATACAAGAACTCTGTGAGCTCTGCCACTCAAAACTTAAAGCCAGAGCCAACCAAGGAGAACTTATCCCAGTGGAAACTAAAGTATGTGTAACCAGACCAACTGGGGTCATGATGGGTGTCTCACAGGTATCAGCATCCAGGATCCTCCACCAGTTCCTAGATGTTATGTTCATACATGCCAGTGAGCCCATATATTTCCCCCTTCTGCTGAGGAGAGGGACAGAAATATTCAACAGTCTACCATGTAGCACACTGCCCTGAAGTACTAGCTGCCATAGATTGCACTCATGTACACATCAAGGTACCACCTGATGAGTAGGGTATAATCAACATTAACCACAAGGGATACCACTCCATCAACTGCCAAGTTATGTGCAATGCCCAAGGGATTATATTGAATGTGTATGCTGGCAATCATGGCAGTTATCATGACTCCCATATCTGGCACACATCACAGTTCTACCAGATGTTTGATATGGAGGGACATCCCACAGGACAATTTACTGGGGGATGCTGGCTACGCCCTGGAACCGTAGATGATGTCACCTATCAGGAGTGCATGCACACCCACCTGAAGAATGCCATAATGAGGCACACATTAAAACTAGAAACATAATAGAGCATGTGTTTAGGCTGCTAAAGTCACGGTTCTGGTGCCTAGATATATGTGGTGGAGCCCTGCAGTATAATCCATGCACATGTATACAAATATTCACAGTATGTGCTATGTTCCACAATCTGATCCTATGGAAACACCTACAGCAGGACCAGCAAAGAGAAGGGACACCCCCCACCAATGCCTATTTCACCACAGCCACATTCAGTGGAGGACTCTGAGGTGGAACCACCAGCTGCTGTCCCTGTAAGTAGATGTAGGTGTGCTTAGTTTGCCCTTACTTTGGCTAAGAGACAATGCATAGCACATTCACTGGCCACCTAGGGACCTAATACCTTTCTCCTACTCATATACAAATATTAAAATTGATGCCAGGCAACTCATACAAGCTTTACCTATCCATGTATTGGCTGTGCACTGTTTGCATCAGATAGAGTCAGCGCTGAACTAAAGGTGTGACAACTGCTGCATTTGCAAGCTAAGTTCTGAATCTAGACTGTATTCTTGAAGATTATTATGACATATCCTTGTATCTCTTAACTTGGTACAATAAGCAAGTAAATAGTGGTGGATCTGTACAGAAATTAAATGAACATATGACTACAGACATTTATTTTACTGATATGTGTCCATTTGTTATTAGTAGGCCACAGACATGAAACATTCACATAGTCATACCTCTGCCGAATACTGGTAAATCATTCAAGAGAGAAGTAAGAAAGTGAGGCTACACATTGCAGTTTCTGACTTCAGACTTGTTTGTGTCATAACAGTAAGTATGCTTTGCTCTCACCCCCCAAAAGAGGAGTGTGCCCTTGTAACTGCCATAACAGTAACTCAGCTATGCTACCCCCAAAACCACAGTATATGCATTTTTATGCCACAGTTAATATCCTCTCACATTTTAAGTACAATTGAATTGCTTACATATTGCATGTTTTAGTAACTGTTGAATTACCAACAAACACAGACATGTAAGACAGGGAGATGTATATTTGTAACCATAATTATGACAGTTTTGTGACTACTAACTGCTCTATGGTCAAATATATTACAGAGAATTACTTCCACAATATACAGTCCATGGTCTGATAGCATGTCACACTCTTAGGTTTTGTGATGAATGACCCCATTTCTGTGATGGCAAGCTCCTTCTGTGACAAAGGGGACTAAGGCAGCCATCCTGTTTGCTGAAGCTGTATTGGTGTGAGGGTTCTAATCCTGACATAAGTAGAAATGTTGGATGTGTACTATCAAATGGTAGTGTGCTTTTACAGACTTTGCTTTTGTGCCCCATACTTTTAATATTTATCCTCTTTGTCTTGTTTTAATTCCACATTTGCAAGATGTGCCACATCTAGAAAACATTTTTGAGAAGGCTTATCTAGTTTGCACAAAGCACAGCATTGCAGAAACAGGGGAAGAACAGATAAGATTTATGTCAAACTGCCAACATCAGAAAACAGATACATTCAATTATAGCTGTTAGTCATTTGGAAATTCTGGCCTGCAATAGAGATAGGAGTGTGTTACAGTAGCATGTATATATTATATAATAGTAAGCCTCAGATGTTAGCAATGCAGCTCATGTTTTCTCACTGCTTACCTACTCGCAAACAGGTTGTGAAGATATGTGAAGGCTACCAGCCTAGCTAGATAGAATTTTGTAGATAATTCTATGTCTTAGGTTAGGTTCATAGGTTCATACTAGGCTATCTGCCCGAGGGCATTTATAAGCCTAGCCCATTGTTTTGTGGCTTACGCCACCCCTTTAGTATGGGGAACTATACCCATTATTTTGCTGTGCCTCTGTCGAGCAGTGATACTGAGGTAATTCCTGGGGTATATCTGCGATCTCCCATCCATTGGTCAAGATTTCTCTTGAACAAGGCCAGCGAGGTGCTCTGCCTCACATGTACTGGGATTTTGTTCCACAGCATAGGGAGTCTTTGGGTGATGAATCTATCTCTCCAGCACGTCCTATTAATAGCCGTGTCGAGGTTTAAGTCTCCCGCCCTTGTGGCTCTGATGGATCTAGATTTTTGAGGTGAAGCATATTCATCAAATCTGGGTTTGACATGGCCTTGTATGTTAGGCAAAGGTCACCTCTGAGCAAGCGGTGGCGACTGAATAGAGCTGGAGTGCTTTCAGCCGGGCTGGATAGGACAGATTTTTGTGACCCTTTATTCTTTTGGTGAGGAACTTTGTGGCCTCTCCAGCTGCTGCAAGTGTCGGGTCAGATACATTCCGAATGGGGCATTGTACTCAATCATTGGTCTGATGAGTGATGAGTAAAGGGAGACTATGACCTCCCTTGATCTAGATGAGAATCCCTTCATGATAAGGTGGGCAATGTAGAAGGACTTCCTAACTACTTTAGCTACATGGGTGTCGAATGACAGACTACTATCAACCTGGGTCCCCAGGTCCCTGATAACTTCTTCTGTGCTCAGTGGATTGCCACCTATTTGGTAGCTAGGGGTAACCTTGTTTTTCCCGAAGGGTATGACTATGCATTTTTTGGCATTTAACTTTAGGCTGTGGCTCTGGCACCAGTTATCCGTTTCTGTGAGACCCTTCTGAAGGATATCTGTGTCAGATGTGTTTTCTACTATGGCCCAGTTTGCAGTCATCTGCAAACTTTGTCAGCCATAACCCTCCTGTGTTTGCTTGTACTTGGAAAAGTAGATGCCAAACAAGAGTGGGCCCAGGACTGAGCCCTGTGGGACACCACTTGTGACAGGCTTTGAGTCTGACATGGCGCCAGCAACTCTGACCCTGTGGGTTCTGTCACTCAGCCAGTTTGCAACCCATCTTGTGATGTATGGGTTAACATTTAAGCTGATGAGTTTTTCAATGATACCCGAGTGGGGTATTGTATCGAAGGCCTTAGCCAGATCGAGGTAGGCTGTATGGACTGCCTTTCCCTCATCAATGGCTTTGGTGACTGTTTGAAAAAGTCAACCAAGTTTAAAAGGCATGATCTGCCTTTGACAAAGCCAAACTGGGTTGGATCCAAAGTCTGCAAATTCCTATGTCTTTATTTATGAGGTCCATTATGATCCTCTCCATGGCTTTGCAGATAAGGCTTGTCAAGCTAATGGGCGGTAATTTCCAGGGTCTGTGGAGGCACCGCCTTTGTGAAGTGGGACCACAGTTGCAGTGCGCCACTCCTGGGTACGTATCCAGAGGTAAGACTTTGATTAAACAGCTGTCCTAGCTGTGGGTTTAATTCCTCATTGAGTTCGTGGAGCACACAGCCGGGGACACCATCGGGTCCCATGGATGCTGTGTTTTTGCTGGAGAGAGCAGTTCTCACTTGGGCGCTGGAGATGTTTGGGGGGCTGCACTCATTTGGTATAGATATCTCTCCTTTTGGGGGGAAGTTTGCACTGAACCTGTCAGCCAGTATGTTGGCAATGTCTGTAGGATCAGTAATCTTCACATCATTTTGAACTAGTTCTGAGCATATCTGGGAGTTTCCTCCTAGGTTTCTAACATAGCTAAAGAAGGCCTTATGATTGTCTTTTGAGTCTTTAGCTATTTTTCTCTCAAAATTTGCTTTGGATGATTTTATGAGAGCTCTTAGTTTTTTACTTATAGTGATCAAGGGTGTCTTACCTTTTAAGGATTTTGCTCTATCTTGTAGTAGCTTCCTCCTTTTGTTGTAGAGTTTGTTTATGGCTGGGGTCCACCAGACTGGACGCTTGCCTTTGGTACAAAGAGTCTTTGTTTTGCTTGGGATTGCCTTATCCATGCAGTCCTGCAGGTGCTGGTAGAAGGCGTTTGTAAGTGATTCAGCGGCTTGAGTATTGTTTTCCGCGGGCTCGGGGCCTGAAAGGAGACCACACTAGTCTTTAGAAGTGTGAAGTCGGCTTAGGAGAGGTACATTACTGTGGTCTTTTTATTTCAGGTGGGGTGGGATGAGGACCTCCAGCGAGATTAGTTTGTGATCTGATCTCACCAGTGAGGGGTATACTTCGGTGTTGAACATTGTGCTCCCATGTTCGTGATGATGAGATCAAGTATGTTATCTCCTCTTGTGGGGATGGTGACTAGTTGTTCCATGGCATTTGAGTTTATGAATTCCAGGAACTTTTGGGCTAGGGTGTTTGGGCTTGAGTAGTGTTCCCAGTCTATATTAGGGTAATTGAAGTCACCTAGTATGATGGTGTTTGGTGATACATTTATCCCTCTAGTGTTTTCAGGAAGGCCATGTGAGTTTCCTGAGTTTGTGAGGGTGGCCTGTAACATGCTACAATTTGCAGAGCAGTCTTGCCTATGGTTAATTGCACCTGGATGGTCTCCGATGCATCGTGCGTTGCCACCAGTCTTGAGGTGTGGGTGTCCTTGATGAATATGGATACCCCCCCCTCCTTTCTTGGTATTGTCCGGATTTTGGGGCGGAACGCATGATATGAGGTAAAACCTGATAGCGCTGGGGTGCTCTCAGGAGCCTTGAACCAGGTTTCTGTCACAGCACAGACATCGATGTTCTCCATACTGAGAAGGGCCTCGAGTGCGTGCATTTTGAGATTTAGACTTCTGGCATTGAGCAGCATTACCCTTAGTTTTTTCCTTTTTGTGTTCTAGGGTGGTAGGTTTAGAATTTGAGCCTTGCCTAAAAAGGCACTATGGGGTGGCAAGAGCCTTTGCCAATATCCGGAATCCCAGGGTGACAGGTGCAAGCCGTCCCTTGCGAAGCAGCGTGGCTTGTCCAGCATGTCATCCCAGGCAGACAGATACTGGATCCCCTTTGAATGACACCAGTGTTTAAGCCAATTGTTAAAGCTGATCATCTTATTTCTGTATTGTGGCATCATTCTTGGTGAAGGTAGGATACTGCTCAAGGTCAGGGTCATACCTGCCTGGGCTACATAATCAGAGAGCTCCTCAATGTCTCTTTTCATGTAGTCCAAGGAGGTACGTCTCAGGTCGTTTACACCAGCGTGGACAATGACTGAGTCATATTTGTACCTGCTGTTGAGAGACCTGAGTGCTTGTGTTATGTGGCGGATTCTAGCGCCCGACAGGCAGCTTACTGTGACCTTCTCCTTACTCAGTCTGGTGAGCAGGACATCAGTGTGTCTGACTATGGAGTCACCAATGACTAGTGTGTCTGGCATTGTGTTTGGCCTTAAGGGCTGTGACTGTTTGACACTCTGACTGTGAGGTCTATGTGTTGCGGTGTTGTGTTCTGAGGTGGTGGTTGTTTGGGTGTCTGCTTTGGTGGCCTCTGCTGTTTTGGTAGATTTTTGATCAGAGCCTCTGAGTATGTCTTTGTGTGTTTATGTGTATGATTTGAGGTTGTAATGGTACTATGTGAGACTGGGTCTATAGTGTGTGTGGTAACCTTCTCCTTCTGACTGGTCTTGCCAGTCCTATGTTGAGAGAGCTCAGCCTCCAGTTTGGCCGTATAGTTGCATCTCTCGCATGTATTTGTGTTTTGTGGGAGGAGGAAAGGGTTGTCTGTGTACATGAGGCAATTGAAACATTTTCAGACACTAGTAAAGACAAACTTCAACACTTGAAAACTGCAATACACCAACAAATTCAGAGGAAAACACAAGAGTAGTAATAGTAGTAGATATCCATTTTATTCCTTCTGTCCTGGTACCTCAGCTTTTCGCCTTCAATGGGACATATATTTGCATTTTCAGTCTCCTTTTTATATATGCTTTAATTAATTAATTAAACATCAATCAATCAATTAAGTATCATTGTATCAAATAATTTAACTCATTCACCACTGAAATATTTTTCAAGGAAGGAAACATTTCTCTTAAACTTTTTACAAACACATTTTTTCCTTTTCTTTTACTTAATCTACAAATTTTATAAATATTAATTACAAAATATGAACTGTAAACTAAACACTCCAAATATTAGTTAATAAATTTCATAATACAATAAATTATTTTTCAGATGTGCATACATATAACAACTGATCACTATAAAATATCAATGTTACAAAACTTCAATTTTAATACATGATAAATCATTTGATGAAACCAGAATATCATTGGTACCCATTAAATTTCTAAGTTCATTCCTTTAGGAAATAGGGTATGATACTCAATGATGAACCTTTGTTCTAACTTACTCAAAACTACTTTGTAATTTCCTCTATTAGAATGAGGCCTGGCTAACACACTAAACTTAAAACTATCATTTTCACCATTGTGTATACTGCAAAAATGTGCAGCCACAGGGCTCTCTAAGTTTCCCCTTCTTATGTCACCTAGATGTTCCAAAATACGAATCTTAACTTGTCTAGTAGTTTGTCCAATGTACCATTTGGCTGGAATACAATCACAGCCTAAAATGTAAATGACCCCTGTTGACCTACAATCAAACCTTTCAAAAGCAGTGTACATCTTTCCATTGATCTTCAAACCATGCATATTTTTAGTTTTACTACAGACAGAACATTTCCCACATTTGTACATCCCAACCCTACCATCTCTTCTTACTTCAACTTTTCTATTTAAGATCTCTTTCAAATTCGGATACCTTTTATAAGAAAAAGTAATATGTTTGGGGAAAAGATGACCTATTGTAAAATCTTCACATACAACTGGCCATAACTCCCTAATAACTTTTTCCATAATACATGAGAAATCAGAGTATTTGGATACAAAAAACAATTTATCTAAATTTAGTGCATTTTCAAACTCAAATGTATGTTTATGCCCTCGAGTCCCAAATGTTCTATTTTCACACAATTTTTGTTTTATATGTTCAAGCCTATCCTGCTCATATCCACGAGAATATAATCTATCCGAAATTTCATCACACACCTCTTCCCAAAGGTTTTTGTCGGAAGTATTTCTTAAATTCCTTTTAAATTCTCCTTCCGGTATGGCTTTGATCAAATGTGCAGGGTGCATACTACTAGCATGTAAAAAATTATTCACTGAAGTGGGTTTCCTATAGGTTTTATGTTCAACCAGACCATTTGCCCCCACATAAAATTCTACATCAAGAAAGGGAATTTGAAATTCAGAAATGTGTGCCACAAACTTTAAACCATGGTGATTGCTGTTTAAGCTCACCATGAATTCATCAAAAAGCGTCATGCTCCCTTTACACACAAAAATCAAATCATCAATGTAACGTTTGAAAAAAATTACATTATTAACAAAAAATGTGTTTTGATACATGAATTCCCTTTCAAATTCCCCCATGTAGATCACAGCATAACTAGGGGCAAAAGCTGCACCCATAGCTGTTCCTTTTTTCTGCAAAAAATAATCCTTCTTCCACAAAAAATAATTATGTGTTAAGCTAAACTCAAGCAAACTCAACAAAAATCTGGTGTATGGTCCTTCCCCCATCATTTTGTACACTGCTTCCAAACCCCACCTAGTTTTAATGTTGGTGTAGAGTGATACAACATCAACAATAGCCCAATAATAATTCTCTTCCCATTTCAGTCCTTTTAAAGCCACACATACATCCTGTGTATTCTTAACGTGAGATTGAACCTTTGGCAAAAATTTCTTTAAATGATGGTCCAAGAAAATATTAACTCTCTCAACAAAAGACCCAATCCCCGAAATAATAGGTCTACCTGGAGGATTGGTAACATTTTTATGAATTTTAGGGATTATGTACATATAGGGATGTTGGGGTTCCTTCACGGTTAAACTTTTTACATCCTTACTAGTGAAAAATCCCAATCTTTCACCTCTCTCTAATAATTCATGAAGTTCACCAGAATAAGACTCGAGGGGGTTACTTCCTAGCTTTTGATAAGTATCATCCACCAATAAATTATTGATAATGTTCTCATATTTATCTTTGTTCATGATCACCCAATTTCCCCCTTTATCCGCCGGTTTGACAGTTACTTTATCTAATTCCATCCTAAATGTTTTCAAGGCCAACCATTCATTTTTAGTTAAATTAAACATCCTTTTTCGCATACAAAAAGCTTTATGTTCCAATTCCAGTTTGGCCATAACAACATGTTCAAAGGCATTTATTGCCGAAGACTTCTTAGGAGGCATAAAAGTGCTGTCACCTGGAAAGTGGGGGACTTTTAAGTGACCGTAACCACCTCCAAAAACCCCCTCCAAGTCAGATTCCATCAAAGACTCATGAACATTTTCAATCTCATTTTCATCCCTAATAACATCCAATTCCATGCCTTCATAATCATATATACTTAAATTTAAGAGAGTTTCATCAAAAACATCACTTTTTTCTTTAATTTCACTTTTTTCTTTTTCATGAAAATGAACCTTTAAATTTAATTTTCGGACAAATGTTTTAACATCAAAAATAAGGTCTGAAATGGATGGTATCCTGGTGGGTACAAATTTTGTCCCTTTTGAAAAAACACTCAACATTTCATCAGACAGGGTAAGGTCAGAGAGATTAATCACATTCAAACCATCATTGGCAGTACTATCAGCACTAAATTCCATTTCATTCTCATCACAACTTCCAATAGTAGCAATAGGCTCACACAATGTATCATACTCATTTTGACTATCATAAGATGCTACTAACTCAGTATTATCCTGATAGGTGACATTAATGTCATGCTGCACATTTATACTGGGGTCTCTAAACTCTAAACCAACTTTCTGTCCCAAGTCATTCCCAGTAACATCACTGACAAACTGGTTCACTTCTTCATCTTTAGACATCTGTTCTACAGAGATACCCAGTGAACCAGACATTGTTTTTTCATGATTTAATCTTGATGCTAAGTCCAAGGATTCAAAACTATCAGCTGTATGAGTAACCAAAACAGCATTATAGTTTGAAGAACTAGCAGTGCTGTTAAAACATTTATTGTCCACAACATCTGGCAGCTTAATCCTCCCATTAATTGAACAAAAATATTCCGGAAAAACATTAACATTAACCTGTCCTACATTAGTAGTTTCATCTAAACAGTCAGTTTCCAGAATAATACATCGCTCAGAGTTCCCTTTCCTGTTACCACTTTCAAACTCATCAGTATTACGTACAAAAACATTTGTACAAGATTGCCTGAATCCATCATATACAGAACTTGCCGCTCTTCCTACACTTTTATTATTATCATCGATATCTAAACAGTTTGCACCCCCCACATTTGGCACCTGTTCCGAAAAAACATTAAGCGGCTCAGACAACAACCCTTTAAGACTGGGTTCTACCATTTGGTCCGTTGCACCATAAATGTTAGTAATATCAATACCGGAAGAAGCATCCAATCGTGAGCTACTATTAATCTCTACACATTCAATATCCACCAAACATAGCTGCTCAGCATTCCCGCATTCAGCGGAAGACAAAGCGTCAGCATATCTTGGTTCAGTGCAACTGTTCAAACAGTCAGTCAGTTTTCCAACCCTCCCATACACATTTCCAATGAACTGGGAGTGATCATTAATAATCGTAGTACCTTTAGGGGCAGTATCTAGTACATTCAATATTTCACAAGTTTTAAAGGATACAGTACCGGAGAAAGCATTCATATGTTGTAAGCTGCCATCATTATTCAAACATTCAGTATCCGCCGGACATGGCTGCTCAAAGCCCCCACATTCAACGGAAAACAGAACATCAACATCTCCTGATTCAGCACAACTATCAGAACATTTAGCTAATTGTCTAGTCCTCTCATACATATTATCAATGAGCTGGGATTGATCAACAACATTAGTAGCATGTCCAGAAACACCATCTAGCACATCCAACTCTTTAGAAATTTCACACGTTTCAAATACAAGCGCGTCAGATCTAGATGCGCTACTACTTTTAAACATGCTGTCCTCTAAAAACCCAGAGTGCTCATACACATAACTACCACCCTTTTTAAAGTTTTTAAAGTATTTTTCTTTACTTTTTTCATCACTTTTTTTACCTTTTTTAACATTTTTAGCAGAATAAGGCATTTTTTCATCATGAAAATTAACATTTCCTTGTGTATTTGAAAACAAAGTACGCTGAGCGTACGGGAGGTTTAAAGTCAGTTTTTTGACTGATTACTAACTTGCAAATGACTTGTCTTACCCTGTTGTTTTCTGGTTGATCTTGTCTGTACATTATATGACTTAGTTCTGGAGTTCTGATTTACCCTTCGGTTCTCTTCATTTTCCATGTCCTCAACCACAATGTCCTCAAAGGACACGCTCTTTCGACTACCACCAGTCTCTATAGAAGAACAGGAAGATATTTCATCATTTCCTGCTCTGTTTCTTTTGAAGTTTCTTTTGAAACGGCGCCCTCTTCTGGGCCAGTTGTAAATTTCATTCTTTTCATAGTCATTAACATCCCTATTCAGTTTAGATTTCTTCCTAGCCATCACTTCATTTTCAATTTTCTTTAACTTCTCATTTATTTCTTTAAATTTTGATTGAAACATGGCATTAGATACCTTGTTTTTTACCTCTTGTTGTAAGTCAATGATTTTACTATGTAAACTGTCCATAGTTCTTTGATTCTTTTTAATCAGAATTTTCAACCAGCTTAGACAACAGTCTTGAGCAGCTTGTCTCCACTCAATCAGCAAATCATTTTCATCTTCCTTAAAACCTCCTGCAGGCAATTTATCTATGCGCAGACCTCTAGGTGTTATATTCAGCATCACATACTTCTCAAGTAATTTGGAGTCATAGAAAACAGTCATTTCTTTTGCCATAATACGTTCAAGATGCAAAAATTCTTCAGAACAAGTTTCACTGCTGCCCCCAGTCCACAAATCTGAGGCAGCATATTTTCTCTCTCTTTCTTTCAGTACATCAGCAAAAGAAAAACTCTCACCACTCTGTGCTACCTCTGGAACAGACATCTTCAGACACTAGTAAAGACAAACTTCAACACTTGAAAACTGCAATACACCAACAAATTCAGAGGAAAACACAAGAGTAGTAATAGTAGTAGATATCCATTTTATTCCTTCTGTCCTGGTACCTCAGCTTTTCGCCTTCAATGGGACATATATTTGCATTTTCAGTCTCCTTTTTATATATGCTTTAATTAATTAATTAAACATCAATCAATCAATTAAGTATCATAGTAAATATTTCAGTGGTGAATGAGTTAAATTATTTGATACAATGATACTTAATTGATTGATTGATGTTTAATTAATTAATTAAAGCATATATAAAAGGAGACTGAAAATGCAAATATATGTCCCATTGAAGGCGAAAAGCTGAGGTACCAGGACAGAAGGAATAAAATGGATATCTACTACTATTACTACTCTTGTGTTTTCCTCTGAATTTGTTGGTGTATTGCAATTGAAACATTGCCTCAATATTCCCAGGTTCACCAGCTGAGCAGGAGAGGACACTAGCAACTGATCCCTCGACATGCTAGAAGGGTAGACGAAAAACTTTAAAAAAAGATTCCGGGGGACGTGGGTGACTGAGAAATGGGGGGTTGCCTTTTTGGGGTACTATCTATGACAAGAGTGCCGTATCAAGGTAATAAGTACTGTAGGAGCAAGTGCTAGGTTTAATAGATAGAGAATAGTCTACTTGGAGTCAAGTAGAGTTGATCTTTTTAGTTATAGGATACGCTGATTTGATCAGTAGTATAGTTCGAGGAAGGTAGTTTTAAGGGAAAATTTGAAGAGTGGACTTTAGGTAGCCGAATAGTTTAAACCTGCTTAACCGGCACTGCCCTAGTGTGCAACAGTGGCAGCTTCTTTAAATCGCTTAACGCGTTTACTGCGTTCTATACCAGGGGGATGGAAAAAGCTAGAAACTGGCCCAAAACGACCAATAAACTACTAGTTACTGGCTGAAACCTCACAAAACTGGACAAAAGGCAGCTCAATGCTTCCCACTCCCACTGGTAAGCAAGGTAGCTTCCCTTCCCTCAAATAAGGCAAGGAAACAGTACACAGGAACTACAACCAAAGCCCAGGAATCAGCAACTCTGAAACTGGACTAAACTAGTAAAGCAGGAAAGCAAGGTAGCTTCCTTTCCCCCAAATAAGGCAAGGAAACAGTACACAGGAACTACAACCAAAGCCCAGGAATCAGCAACTCTGAAACTGGACTAAACTAGTAAAGCAGGAAAAACAAGAGATATTTTTTTCTTTTTTTTTTCACAAAACAGGCAGAAACAGGTACAGCAAACACTTATAAATGCTATGAATCAGCTACTACAGCTTACACAGAAGAATTTGCTACAAATACAGTCAAATAGTAACAAACAAGGATTCCAAGTGCAATATTAAGTTAAATGCAGTAAAACAGCTTCAATGTAACAGAAAGGCAGGCGAAATACAGTTGCTAGGTATTCAGATGTGGAAAGCAACAAAAATATACTTAGTATCAAGAAAAGTCGCTTATTCAGCTCTCTGCAGCCTGGATTACTCTGCTGGCCCACGTGGAGTCTGTGCTGAGTAGGTACAAGCTGAAAGTTTTATACCAGGGGCTGGAAAAAGCTAGAAACTGGCCCAAAACGACCAATAAACTACTAGTTACTGGCTGAAACCTCACAAAACTGGACAAAGGCAGCTCAATGCTTCCCACTCCCACTGGTAAGCAAGGTAGCTTCCCTTCCCCAAATAAGGCAAGGAAACAGTACACAGGAACTACAACCAAAGCCCAGGAATCAGCAACTCTGAAACTGGACTAAACTAGTAAAGCAGGAAAGCAAGGTAGCTTCCCTTCCCCCAAATAAGGCAAGGAACAGTACACAGGAACTACAACCAAAGCCCAGGAATCAGCAACTCTGAAACTGGACTAAACTAGTAAAGCAGGAAAAACAAGAGATATTTTTTTTTTTTTTTCTTTTTTTCACAAAACAGGCAGAAACAGGTACAGCAAACACTTATAAATGCTATGAATCAGCTACTACAGCTTACACAGAAGAATTTGCTACAAATACAGTCAAATAGTAACAAACAAGGATTCCAAGTGCAATATTAAGTTAAATGCAGTAAAACAGCTTCAATGTAACAGAAAGGCAGGTGAAATACAGTTGCTAGGTATTCAGATGTGGAAAGCAACAAAAATATACTTAGTATCAAGAAAAGTCGCTTATTCAGCTCTCTGCAGCCTGGATTACTCTGCTGGCCCACGTGGAGTCTGTGCTGAGTAGGTACAAGCTGAAAGTTTTATACCAGGGGCTGGAAAAAGCTAGAAACTGGCCCAAAACGACCAATAAACTACTAGTTACTGGCTGAAACCTCACAAAACTGGACAAAAGGCAGCTCAATGCTTCCCACTCCCACTGGTAAGCAAGGTAGCTTCCTTCCCCAAATAAGGCAAGGAAACAGTACACAGGAACTACAACCAAAGCCCAGGAATCAGCAACTCTGAAACTGGACTAAACTAGTAAAGCAGGAAAGCAAGGTAGCTTCCTTCCCCAAATAAGGCAAGGAAACAGTACACAGGAACTACAACCAAAGCCCAGGAATCAGCAACTCTGAAACTGGACTAAACTAGTAAAGCAGGAAAAACAAGAGATATTTTTTCTTTTTTTTTTTCACAAAACAGGCAGAAACAGGTACAGCAAACACTTATAAATGCTATGAATCAGCTACTACAGCTTACACAGAAGAATTTGCTACAAATACAGTCAAATAGTAACAAACAAGGATTCCAAGTGCAATATTAAGTTAAATGCAGTAAAACAGCTTCAATGTAACAGAAAGGCAGGTGAAATACAGTTGCTAGGTATTCAGATGTGGAAAGCAACAAAAATATACTTAGTATCAAGAAAAGTCGCTTATTCAGCTCTCTGCAGCCTGGATTACTCTGCTGGCCCACGTGGAGTCTGTGCTGAGTAGGTACAAGCTGAAAGTTTTATACCAGGGGCTGGAAAAAGCTAGAAACTGGCCCAAAACGACCAATAAACTACTAGTTACTGGCTGAAACCTCACAAAACTGGACAAAAGGCAGCTCAATGCTTCCCACTCCCACTGGTAAGCAAGGTAGCTTCCCTTCCCCCAAATAAGGCAAGGAAACAGTACACAGGAACTACAACCAAAGCCCAGGAATCAGCAACTCTGAAACTGGACTAAACTAGTAAAGCAGGAAAGCAAGGTAGCTTGCCTTCCCCCAAATAAGGCAAGGAAACAGTACACAGGAACTACAACCAAAGCCCAGGAATCAGCAACTCTGAAACTGGACTAAACTAGTAAAGCAGGAAAAACAAGAGATATTTTTTCTTTTTTTCTTTTTTTCACAAAACAGGCAGAAACAGGTACAGCAAACACTTATAAATGCTATGAATCAGCTACTACAGCTTACACAGAAGAATTTGCTACAAATACAGTCAAATAGTAACAAACAAGGATTCCAAGTGCAATATTAAGTTAAATGCAGTAAATCAGCTTCAAATGTAACAGAAAGGCAGGCGAAATACAGTTGCTAGGTATTCAGATGTGGAAAGCAACAAAAATATACTTAGTATCAAGAAAAGTCGCTTATTCAGCTCTCTGCAGCCTGGATTACTCTGCTGGCCCACGTGGAGTCTGTGCTGAGTAGGTACAAGCTGAAAGTTTTATACCAGGGGTCTGGAAAAAGCTAGAAACTGGCCCAAAACGACCAATAAACTACTAGTTACTGGCTGAAACCTCACAAAACTGGACAAAAGGCAGCTCAATGCTTCCCACTCCCACTGGTAAGCAAGGTAGCTTCCCTTCTCCCAAATAAGGCAAGGAAACAGTACACAGGAACTACAACCAAAGCCCAGGAATCAGCAACTCTGAAACTGGACTAAACTAGTAAAGCAGGAAAGCAAGGTAGCTTCCTTCCCCAAATAAGGCAAGGAAACAGTACACAGGAACTACAACCAAAGCCCAGGAATCAGCAACTCTGAAACTGGACTAAACTAGTAAAGCAGGAAAAACAAGAGATATTTTTTCTTTTTTTCTTTTTTTTCACAAAACAGGCAGAAACAGGTACAGCAAACACTTATAAATGCTATGAATCAGCTACTACAGCTTACACAGAAGAATTTGCTACAAATACAGTCAAATAGTAACAAACAAGGATTCCAAGTGCAATATTAAGTTAAATGCAGTAAAAACAGCTTCAATGTAACAGAAAGGCAGGCGAAATACAGTTGCTAGGTATTCAGATGTGGAAAGCAACAAAAATATACTTAGTATCAAGAAAAGTCGCTTATTCAGCTCTCTGCAGCCTGGATTACTCTGCTGGCCCACGTGGAGTCTGTGCTGAGTAGGTACAA
Organism: Protopterus annectens; assembly: GCF_019279795.1. Lineage (NCBI taxonomy): Eukaryota > Metazoa > Chordata > Ceratodontiformes > Protopteridae > Protopterus > Protopterus annectens. Next base: position 48,644,870 of record NC_056742.1, read on the forward strand.
GCTGAAAGTTTTATACCAGGGGGCTGGAAAAAGCTAGAAACTGGCCCAAAACGACCAATAAACTACTAGTTACTGGCTGAAACCTCACAAAACTGGACAAAAGGCAGCTCAATGCTTCCCACTCCCACTGGTAAGCAAGGTAGCTTCCCTTCCCCAAATAAGGCAAGGAAACAGTACACAGGAACTACAACCAAAGCCCAGGAATCAGCAACTCTGAAACTGGACTAAACTAGTAAAGCAGGAAAGCAAGGTAGCTTCCTTTCCCCCAAATAAGGCAAGGAAACAGTACACAGGAACTACAACCAAAGCCCAGGAATCAGCAACTCTGAAACTGGACTAAACTAGTAAAGCAGGAAAAACAAGAGATAATTTTTTCTTTTTTTCTTTTTTTCACAAAACAGGCAGAAACAGGTACAGCAAACACTTATAAATGCTATGAATCAGCTACTACAGCTTACACAGAAGAATTTGCTACAAATACAGTCAAATAGTAACAAACAAGGATTCCAAGTGCAATATTAAGTTAAATGCAGTAAAACAGCTTCAATGTAACAGAAAGGCAGGCGAAATACAGTTGCTAGGTATTCAGATGTGGAAAGCAACAAAAATATACTTAGTATCAAGAAAAGTCGCTTATTCAGCTCTCTGCAGCCTGGATTACTCTGCTGGCCCACGTGGAGTCTGTGCTGAGTAGGTACAAGCTGAAAGTTTTATACCAGGGGCTGGAAAAAGCTAGAAACTGGCCCAAAACGACCAATAAACTACTAGTTACTGGCTGAAACCTCACAAAACTGGACAAAAGGCAGCTCAATGCTTCCCACTCCCACTGGTAAGCAAGGTAGCTTCCCTTCCCCCAAATAAGGCAAGGAAACAGTACACAGGAACTACAACCAAAGCCCAGGAATCAGCAACTCTGAAACTGGACTAAACTAGTAAAGCAGGAAAGCAAGGTAGCTTCCTTCCCCAAATAAGGCAAGGAAACAGTACACAGGAACTACAACCAAAGCCCAGGAATCAGCAACTCTGAAACTGGACTAAACTAGTAAAGCAGGAAAAACAAGAGATATTTTTTCTTTTTTTTCTTTTTTTCACAAAACAGGCAGAAACAGGTACAGCAAACACTTATAAATGCTATGAATCAGCTACTACAGCTTACACAGAAGAATTTGCTACAAATACAGTCAAATAGTAACAAACAAGGATTCCAAGTGCAATATTAAGTTAAATGCAGTAAAACAGCTTCAATGTAACAGAAAGGCAGGCGAAATACAGTTGCTAGGTATTCAGATGTGGAAAGCAACAAAAATATACTTAGTATCAAGAAAAGTCGCTTATTCAGCTCTCTGCAGCCTGGATTACTCTGCTGGCCCACGTGGAGTCTGTGCTGAGTAGGTACAAGCTGAAAGTTTTATACCAGGGGCTGGAAAAGCTAGAAACTGGCCCAAAACGACCATTTATCTACTAGTTACTGGCTGAAACCTCACAAAACTGGACAAAGGCAGCTCAATGCTTCCCACTCCCACTGGTAAGCAAGGTAGCTTCCCTTCCCCAAATAAGGCAAGGAAACAGTACACAGGAACTACAACCAAAGCCCAGGAATCAGCAACTCTGAAACTGGACTAAACTAGTAAAGCAGGAAAGCAAGGTAGCTTCCCTTCCCCGAAATAAGGCAAGGAAACAGTACACAGGAACTACAACCAAAGCCCAGGAATCAGCAACTCTGAAACTGGACTAAACTAGTAAAGCAGGAAAAACAAGAGATATTTTTTTCTTTTTTTCTTTTTTTTCACAAAACAGGCAGAAACAGGTACAGCAAACACTTATAAATGCTATGAATCAGCTACTACAGCTTACACAGAAGAATTTGCTACAAATACAGTCAAATAGTAACAAACAAGGATTCCAAGTGCAATATTAAGTTAAATGCAGTAAAACAGCTTCAATGTAACAGAAAGGCAGGCAAAATACAGTTGCTAGGTATTCAGATGTGGAAAGCAACAAAAATATACTTAGTATCAAGAAAAGTCGCTTATTCAGCTCTCTGCAGCCTGGATTACTCTGCTGGCCCACGTGGAGTCTGTGCTGAGTAGGCACAAGCTGAAAGTTTTATACCAGGGGGCTGGAAAAAGCTAGAAACTGGCCCAAAACGACCAATAAACTACTAGTTACTGGCTGAAACCTCACAAAACTGGACAAAAGGCAGCTCAATGCTTCCCACTCCCACTGGTAAGCAAGGTAGCTTCCCTTCCCCCAAATAAGGCAAGGAAACAGTACACAGGAACTACAACCAAAGCCCAGGAATCAGCAACTCTTTGTAAATATTAATAAAAGTCATAGGCTTGTTCTCTTAAATGTGTGAAGACTGTATTGGATGTTGACCTGCAAAAATGTAACAACAATGCACTCTGCTGTAAGAAAGCTGATAAGTCAAGCATTTTATGACTGTTTGATCTCAGGGCTCAGAGCTGTGGTGTCTGAACCAGCAGATTATTCCTACTGTATTGAGACCAGAGTTAATTGCTGGATTTTACATATATAATGTCTTTAATTGCTGTGGCTTCCTGACCAGGTGCAAGATCAAAGGTATGTTAAACTCTGAGTTTCTGTTAGCCTGGGAAACCAGAGAAGAATGATGCAATCTAAAATGAGTCAGCAGTAATGTATTATCAATTTAAAAGACTGTCTAAGAGACAGAGAGAGTGCATTTTGGATTTTGTCTAAAGCTGACAAAACTCACCAGTACTCTCCTTTGCTCTCTACATAAGTTTGTTTAGAACTGTGATTGCTCTTAGATATAGATAGAAAACAATAAGTTTAGTCTAGCTGTTTTCTGTATTGATGTCAGAACTATTCTACTATATTATTTTAAGCATTTTCCTGTGATCTCTGAACTCTTGACAAGCACTGTGTAGTAAGAAGTATTGTCTTGTGTTTTTTATTATTTATTATTAAATATTTTTAAACCTTTCAACTGTGGCTGTTTTGTTTAGAGATAATTTAAGCTCTAGAGGACATTGCATGTATATAGTGATACTGGCCAAGCCACTCCAATAGCTTTAGCCCTGGGCCACACTTACAATTTGGATAATAATATTGCACAGTCATAATTGGACACCCTTTGGCAAGAGCCTTTTTAGTAGTTAATATTAGTGGTTGGTGGCAACTGGTACTACCTTACAGACTGGCAGGAAGGGGCATAGCTGGAGAACCTGTGCCAGCCTTCCCCAGAAGTGTCTGTGTGTTTGTACATAACTCATATCATATAGTGTTTCTGTGTGTGTGTGTGTGTGTGTGTGTGTGTGTGTGTGTGTGTGTGTGTGTGTGTGTGTGTGTGTGTGTGTGTGTGTGTGTGTGTGTGTGTGTGTGGGTGTGTGGGTGCGTGTGTGTGTGTGTGTGTGTGTGTGTGTGTGTGTGTGTGTGTGTGTGTGTGTGTGTGTGTGCTATATGGGCAGAGACATGAAGCACTGGTTGGACACAGAGGGTGCTGGAGGTTTTAGCTTGACCACTAGGCTGAGATCTAGACTCTCTAGCTATGGCAGTGGGGAGTCTTATTGGGGATCTGGAGAGAAAGGGAGAAACCAGTCCCAGACTGACTGTGATCTCTGTGTGCTCTTAAGGGAAATTGTATTTTACTGTGTGTGTATTTATTATCCTTCTCAATGTGCATCCACTGGTGTTAGTGGTGAGGATTGAGGCTGCTTGATTGTTGGGCCAGTGCACAGGAGTTACATAGGTAAAGAGGCAAATGCACATGGTTGTTCACTTACTTAACCATGCCGCAATTATATATATATATATATATATATATATATATATATATATATATATATATATATATATATATATATATAGATAGATAGACTGGATATACATGACTGGGCTGTCTGTCAGCATTTGTCCCAATGGAAGTGGTAGACATCTGTGCAGTCACAGAAACCTGATTCAAGGCCATACTAAGTAACCTGGCCTTGCAAGGCTACAATGCCTTTCACACATTCAGATTGCAATTTGAAGTTGTGGGAACCACAAGATGTGGATTATCTATCTTCATTGAAGATAATTCCTTTTCTACAGGGGTTAAGCAACATAAGTCTATGGAGTTAAAGTGACTCCAATTTACTGTGGCTAAGAAACTCCTTAATATTATCACCAATCATATGCCCCTTTCCATGAACAAGAAAAGCCACATAGCCTATTTGTAAACTACTTGCAACAATTAAAGCTAAACAAAACAACCTACTCAGGGGTGATTTCAGCTATAACTACATTGATTGTGGAACTTATATGAGGCCAAACTCACTTGCTCAATAATTCCTGGACTTTGATAACTCATAAGACATGGAACTAAGACTGCACCACCCCACAGGTATCTATAATATTCTAGATCCGGTCCTCACAAATAGCTTTGACCAGTGCAACCCCTCATGTGTAGGACCTGCATTATTTCAATCCAACCATAAAGTAGCTATTTTCAGAATTTGCAGTAGGTACAGAATTAAAAAATGAGATGTCAGCTGAAAATACATCTCCCAAGGTAACTACACCATCCTAAGGGATGGTATAATCTTCTTCCAAACTACAGTTTTCACACAGGACATTGACAACTACAGTAAGGTATACCCTGATGCCCTGTATAAACATCTACACAAATGTATAGACACAGATGTACCTGACAGGTTCAAAGAAAGATCTTATGAAAATAATAACCATACTGATGAATGTCTGATATTACTTGATTATACAGTAAGCAAACAAAGCTGATGTCTACAAATACAAAAGTGTAAATCCCAAACTGGAAGATGAACATCCCCAGACTAATCAAGATAATAAAGCACCTTGTAAAATCCTCACAGAGCAGCTATGGGTAATATTTCGAAACCATAGCCAAGCGTAACTATAAGGCTTTCTTCTGCTACATCTGCAACATCAAAGGTATAATTCAGATGTGTGCTGAATTAATTGAGGATGGTATTGCACACAATGACATGGTGTAAATTGAAAACCTGCTAGCAGATATGCTTGGATAAAAATTATCCCCCACCCAACCCCAAGCTTACCACAACACGTCTTCAAAATCACCTCCAACCTTCCTCTACAAAGAGCAAGTAATCACTGCTGTCTCCAAGACTAGGGACACAGCCTCCATGGGGTCAGATGGTATTCCGGCAAGTGTTCATAATGTTTGCGAACTACTGAACTAGGCACCCTATTCAATTACAGTCTGACTATGACCTTTATCCACACAAATTTGAAATCAGTGACCTATATTCCCCTACACAAGGATAGATCAGCACACATACACATGTACTTATAGCCCCTCAAGTTTCACAAGCTCCAACTGTAAGACAAAAAAAAGGATCTTCTTGGATGTCAGATACAAGAACATAGTTGACATCTAAACACTACATGTGTTCCAGCATGGTTTTCTCAAGGGAAGGTTGTGCATGCTAAAATTGTAGGTATTCAGTAATGTTACCAGAGACATAGCATGTGTGTATAGCATTGATCTTGTCTATCTTGACTTGGCCAAAGCCTTCCACACAATCCCACATTCATCAGAAGCAAAGCCAGGTGAATGTCAACTGCTATGTTGTCTGGTGGGTTGCAAACTGTCTCACAGACAAACAACACTCATTCAAAGTGGGGGATTTCACCTCAAGCAGTAGAACCGTCGCTCATGGGTTACCACAAGTGTCACTGCTATGTCCATTCATGTTTGCCATGTACTTCTCAGTCCAGACCAGAACAGAATGACTGTGGCTAGCCAAGTTTCCTGGTTGAAGGACACTTAGGTGCTGCTATCATTGTATCCTCTAACAATCTAAGTGCTGTTCAAAATGGGCTTACACAGACTAATGACTGATGACAACTCTGTTTGGCAGACGACCGTCATATAAATGCATCATCATTTCCTTTGGTATTAACAATGTTCCAGCTTATTATGACATAACCCTGAATACCCTAATCACCAGTTCTGTATTGATAGACCTGGGAACAGAAGTAGACTGCAACATGTGTCTACTGTGGTGAGGAAGGTTTTCTACATATTGCATCAGATTAGTGAATCCATTGCAGCACAATCACATTCAGTTCTAAATCCCCTATACTCATCCCTCCTGAGGCCTAGTCCTGAATATAATCCTCCCTTTGCTATGTAGGGCAACAGACAGCTGCAGAAACTTGACAGACCCCAGAAATTTACAAGTAATATAAATCAGGGTGCCAAACACTTGTCTAATAAGGATGTAGCTGTCACTGCACACAGTATGATATAGACTGCTTCAAGGTGACTTATGTATGCCTTACAGTGCTATCTCTGACCCAATTATGATGGAAATGCTGCCCCTACATATGTCATTTGGGACTATAGTAAGCTGTTCAAAGGCCATCAATGTAGACTAACATATATAGGGCATGCTGGAGAGACAGATGCATCTCCCATAGGTTGTCACACCTCTGGAATAAGCTTCAAAACCATGTCAAGCCGAGCACCTCCATGATACTGTATTAGCACAGCCTGGATGACATGATGTGAAAATGTTAATCTTTGCCCTGCATTGCCTCTGCTTCTCACCTGGACACAGGTAGTCCTTACTAGACAAATCTTGCCCATACATGATATCTGACATTGAATTTTATATTGTGATTTAATAGCTAGGCTTCTAAACACCATCAGGTCAATAGCCTAGTAACATCCTATGCAACTATGAAGCTATGATGATGTACATGCCAGAAATACTTTTATACTGTATTACTGTTTTGATAAAAGTTGACTACAGTACATACTTAAAATCCTGATATCTGGTAGTGAAATGATGATAGTAGCATCTGCATAATTGGCCAAGTGCAATATAACTGACAGGTGCAATCATCAGATCAACACCACCCATGCAGATTGTAATCATCATTTATGTAGTCACCCTGTGCATCAGACACATACTGTATCTTTGCTATCCCTGAATCCAGAAGATAGAAAACAGGGATATGGCACAGTTATCATCACTTGCACAGGGTGCTGTGTGGGGGTTCAGGAGGCCTGGGGTGACACAAAAGGTGTGTGAGTGTGTGTGTAAGGAAGATTGACCATGAAAATTGTGTGTGTGTTTGTCTGTAGGTGCCCTCAATGTAACACTGGTGAATGAGTGTCTGCATGCACACTGCCAAGCTCCGTGCAGGCTCTGTGTCTGTATGTTGGACAGATGTGAGCTGTGCATGGTAGAGTTGACAGTTCATCATTGTTGCCCCAAGCAAGAGAACTGGCTCTGCCAGGAGTTGCACTGGCACCTCCATGGCTAAGGTCAGATGCAGGGCTACTATTTGCAGGTGAGTGATGTCTGCTGGACATTCTCCCTTCATAGGAATGCCCAGGACCACAACCCCATGGCCTGCCACTACAGGAGCATGATCGGACACAACCACATTGGCTCTCAGCAGATGTAGATGCTGACCTATGCCCATGAGGCTGATGTTCCATTCCCATCAGGCATTCCATCACATACAATGTGTGTTCCATGATAGATACTCCACGCTACATCACAGATACACCTCACTCCAATGTGTTATTCATCCGATGCATGGAATCAACAACATGGTGGAGGCAGTCAATGTTATCAGATTGTGCCACTTGTAGAACCCTGAGCATTTGTCTGGAGCGCCTTTCTGAATATGCCTGTACCTCCATGATGGCTTTAAACATACATTGCATTACACATGAAAGACACCAGCACCAGGTGGAGGATGGACAGCAAACCTCTTCCAAGCGCCCCTATTGAGCCTCCTGAGTGGCACCTCACCAAAAGTTTGGCTATGGCCAGAGTCAACAGGATCTAAAGCAGCAGTAGCTACACTTCTCTGGTCAATGTCCTCACCCTCCACCTGTCTAATATCTGTGGCCTAAGTGGACTGGGGATGCGTAGGCATACTGGCTGTGTATAGGGAAAATGAGATTGCTGAGTGTTAAACTTTGTGTCAAATTCACCCTGTACAACCCCTGGCTGAGTCTCACTTTGGCCATCATCATCATTAGAGTCTGATGAGACACTGACATTAGGTGGCACAGGAGACACAGAACCACTTCCATGATCACCTGTGATAAAAAGAAAAAACACAGGAATACATTAATACCTGCATTACTATGCTGCAATATATGCTAAACAATTTATACTGCTGTCACTGTTACAGACAGTCATACCTCTCAACCTCTTACAGCAAGAAATCTGGACAAAGTCATGAATAATGTGTGTACAAAGGCCCTAGAATATGGACAATTTTGAAATATTGCTCTAAGAAACTGATAGAATAACAGATTTTGCTGTAACATGACATTTCTAATGGATATGAAGTCTGAAACTCAGATCTGTGTCATTATTTTATGTCTTCAATCTTTAATGATTTGTCAATAATTTAACAGAGAATCACTATGATATGAACTATGAGCCAGAAATATGAGTCAAAAAGCTGTACAGTTGACAGGTATGCAGTACAGCAATACATACAGCAGGTCTGAGAGGACACATTATCAGATATCTTAGAATTTATCTACAGTACTGACATAAATGTATTAGGCTTACCAACTGCAGGAGCTCTATGTCTCTGAATTACTGATGGTCCTGAAATCAGTAAAGGAAGAGGTAATGGCAGCAGCACCACATTTAACAGTATAATGGGGGTAATATATTTACTCATCTATATCTGCAGTAAGTCAAATGTTTAAAAAATGTGGCTGACAGCTTTAAAATCAGCTTGAAACTGCAACCATCTTAATTCCCCCACCCAAAAAACAACTTGACACACACATATAAACTATTGACACTATTTCGGAATGCTACAGTATTCTAATGAAGATCTACAAAATTATACCTGGCTTGAGATGCAGGAGTAGTGCCCATGTCCAGAACATATTGGGTCATTAATTGCTGGGAGCTGTCTTGTGTGGCAATGTTTGCCAGGAATTCCTCTGTGGCAGTGAGAGGTGGGTCTGCAGCAGGCCCACCATGGTGATCCGGTGATCATGTGCCATTGCAGCTGTTATCATATCTGTGGCCCTGTGACACACCTGCTCATAAGGGTGACTGTGTTGCCCAATATCATTTATGTTGCAGACTAATTCATCCCACAGTGCTGTATATTGAGACATATTGGCCCACCCTCTGGACGGCAGTACTGCATGCTTTTGACATAAACCTTCTATGATGAGGTCATTCTCCACCTCGCTAAATGGGGGCCTACACTGAACAGATTTTTTGTGTCCTGAAAGACAAAAAATGTATGACACATATAAGGATAATATAAATACAAATAAACTGTTTACAGATAAAGCAGCAAAGGAAGGCTGCCAGTATTCCCCACTTGATGAACTTTAAAGATTCAACAGGGGAAAAACTAATGGGGGAGGATGCAAAACAATGAGAGTAACAAGAGAAACCTATCCATGGTTGGGCCATAACAATACGCATGTCGTGTAAGCTCACCCACCTAAAATAACAGTCTATTCTAGTTTTTGCCATAGTAGGCACTCATGTTTATCCTCCCCAACAAACAAAATAACAGGCTAAGGACCAATTCTGCTAACCAAACAACTGTGAAATGCAAAAAGTATATTAAAGGAGCTTTCCATGAAACATGTGTACATAGTTATCATACAACATTGTATTTTGAGCATACTCTACATCCTTTGTACCTTTGAAATGGCTTGAAAAATGAGGCCATGTCATGATTATGGTTCTAAAAAATGCATACAAATTTACTTCACATTATTCTTAACTACATTCCAGCATATGCATTATGTAGGTAACAAAATGGATACATACCTGACGGGGTATAATACTCCTCTGTATAGATATGCTGTTCAAAATAAATGTGTCACTGAGTTAAATAATGTCATAACTCTCATCCACATCTGTTTGCCTAACTACACATTTGCCTTTTTATAATGGAGTACATTAGTAATGGATTGCATCTATCTTAGCCTGCGCTTCCTAGATGCTAATTACAGCATAAGCAGCTGAATTGCATGCTACTCAACCAATCTTGTGAAGTTAGTCAACAAGATATAAAGCATCCATGTGGACTCCATGCTGTTTTTTTATGCAGTTTGAAAAAATAATGGAGCACAGGCACAAAGCAATCACAGACAGATTGTTAGTAGCTGCTGCTTTTTTAATCCATTTGTCTGTGCTACAGGCTGAAGCCAGTTCTGCTGCTGCTGCCAGAAAAGGTGGAGACCTTGCAGGCCAAGGACACAGTACAGGAACTGTGCAACCTCTGGCAGCCTTGACCCAGAGCCAGAGCCAAATGCAGGGAACCCATCCCAGTGGAAAATAAGATATGTGTTGAACTTAGAATCTTAGCCACAGGTAACTTTCACAGACTATCAGGGGACATGCTTGGTGTGTCATAGGCATCTGCATCCAGGATCTTCCAAACATTCCTGCATGCTATGCTACAACATGGCAGACAGCACATATATTTTACCATTAGTTCTGGGGAGAGGGTCACAAGAATGCTACAATTGTACCATGTATTACACTACCCTGAAGTAATGTGGGTCATACATCGCAGTCACATACGACACCTGGGGAACAGGGTAGGGTCTACATTAACAGTAAGGTCTACCACTCACAAAACTGCCAATTCATGTGTAATGACATGGGATTCATCTGAAACATGTGTGCTGGCAACCCTGGCAGATAACACAACTCCCATATGTGCCACATCTCCAAACTGTGCCAGATGTGTGCTATGGGGGATATCTCACAGGATCTTTTAGAGGTGGATGCATGGTATGCACTGATGTCATAGCTGATGAAAACCATCAGAAATGTTCACACACACACACACACACACACACACACACACACACACACACGCGCGCAAACAAGAACACCTTAATGAGACACAAGGTCCAACCTGTAATGTCATAGAGCATGTTGTTGAGCTACTGCAGTTATAGTGTCAGTGCCTACATACATCTGGCCAAGGCCTCCATTACAATCCACTGACATGTCCCACAATGTTCATAGTATGTGCTATGCTACTCAAGTTAATCTTGTAGAAACAGCCGTGGCAGGATCAGCAAGATGAAGGGGAACACATCCTCCCAACAATGGCAAGGTCATCATAGCCACAGGCCAATTGATGAGTCAGAGGAGGAACCAGCAGCTGGTGTGGTTGTCAGCAGAGATAGACATGCTCAGTACTTCCTTGCAATGGCTAGGACACAAGTCATAGCACACTGACTCACCACCTAGGAGCCTAAAACCATAATTCTAATTCACCATACTTTTGTACTGGGAAAACATTACAGAGAAAAGTTTGACAGTAAGGATACAGATTGTAGTTTCGGACTTTTCATCTCTTCCTAAATTAGACAACAGGCAGGATGCCAAACAAGCAGGGTAACCAGACCACCACAGACTTGTTAGTGCCATAGTAGGAATACACCTTTGCTCCCTACCCTCAAAAGAACAGGCAGTGCTTGTTTGTAACATCCAACCTGGCTTTCCTTAGTTGGGAACTGCATATCATATTATTCCCAGTTATATCCTTTGACATTGTAAGTGCAGTGATATAGAATGGTGTAAATACTGTTTGTCCCAGAGTACTGGTCAAATAACTGATGAATGACCAAGGAACACAGAAAGGTAAGACAGTGCTGTATATCTGAAAGCAAGACTCATAAGAGAGTGTGTAATCACTAAGTGCAGTAGTTGCAAAGATGAAGATTTCACTAAATGTACAACTAGCATTCATTGTTTTAATATAACTGTACATTCTGTTTAATTTGTTTGTGTGCTGATTGAGTGTTGTTGCTTGCTACAAAGGCGTTTATGTGAAAAACAGGGTTAAGGCACCCATCCTGTGTTCTGAATGTGCATTAGATGGTGATTTGGATTCCAGACCTATGTAGGCATATTTCTTGTGTACTAAAATTTGAACTGTGCATGTCATACATTGATTTCTGTTTCTGTCTGTTATTACATGTTTTTTTTCTCTTAATTTTTGGGCCACTGTTTGCATGGTGCTGCACTTGGCACAAACGGTTTTGCCTTTGTTCAGCTGCTATGCACGCACAGCGGCAGTGCAAAAACTGGACAATTGGACCACTTAGGTAGCAGGTAGGACCCAAACATTTAAAAATAGACATTGGATGCATTCTGTTAATGTAATTGTACTGGGTTCAAACCTGCTAAATGCCATTGTGCTGCATTTAAAATATGAATATCAAAATTAATACTAATCTGGAAGATGGTCATGTAACTTCTCCTATGGCTGCAGACGTTAAGTTTTAGACTTAAATTTACATTGTCCTGGGCTCGACTGCAAGGATTGCAGCCTTTATTTTACTGTTGTGACCTTGCATTAACTAGATATGAAATTAAACATAGACAAGTACTTTTTCATTTTTCTTGTGACAACATCTATAAGTGTAGGACTACCATACATAAGGCCCAGGTTTCAAATACAGCAAACTCCATTCTTTTTTAATGGTGTCCCACTTAACATTATAGTCACTCTCAATTATAGGAGTTGACCTAGTATTTCTTATAACATAATTATTTTCCTGATGTCTGACACATTAATATTGTATCAGTTATGTACTTATGTATTAATATCTGTATTGGCTACCATTCTGTGAGCACACTGCCTGTGTTTGCACGATGGTATGTTTCAAATGTTGCAAAATCCAAAAGTATATGTTCTCAGTATCTGTGATAACTGGAATGGGTGGGAAACATCATTATAGCTCGGTCTTCATCTGCATTAAATATGACTGGTGTTCATGGAGATATTTCGAGATCTCAGTCTCAAAGGTGGAGTGTGCAGGAGTCCAAAGTGTTTGTTAGACACCTAGTGAATGACTATGGTCCCTAGCTGTTGCAGGAGTGTTATCATGGATCCGATTACAAATCAGATGCATAGAATAGTTTGTTGTGGGATTTGTCCAGTGCTACCAGTATTCCTCACACTGGCAAACAGTGCAGAAATCACTACAGAGACCTCAGGATGAGGAAGATGGATACCCTCAGCCATTGGATCGAGGAATGTCAGACTGGTGGCACTCCACAGAATTTTAAGTAACACAGGCACTACTTGTAAGAGTTAGCAGCTGCATTCATTTGTGAGTGGTATTCTTAATGGTATCCTGTTGTGTTCTGCTTTTTCCACAGCTCATGCAGATAGATTGCTGAATCTGGAAATTTGTGACGCAAGATCAGCATGGGTGTGAGATGCAAGTGGCATGTATGCATCCAAACAGTACTGTTATTGTTGCATTAAGAGTAAGTACAGCAAAATACTTGTATCACATTGGGTATACATTTGTCAGTTGTAAAGGCAAAGCATGCATGGACTAGTCTGTAGAATAAAACAGTCCAGTATTACAGAGTAGTCAGAGGTTGCTGGTTCAAAATAATACACTTCCCAACTATACAGTAGTGTTTAAGCTTACATCAATATTGCAATGTAATGTAAGACCTATAAACCAGGGACAACAATAGCCTGCTGAAGACTGTCATTAGTATAATTGGAGCATTCATATGTACAATATATGCACGCATCCATGACTGCTTGATGCAATCAGTAATATACTGTGCATCTGTTATGAGCTTGGTTGTCTTTAAGAGTGTAAAAGTTATTTGTTAAGTGTTGATAGTGTTAAAAGTAAAGGTAGCAGAATCATGCCTCTAAACTGTTCAGATTTTTGAAGAATGTCTAGAGTTATATTTCATATTTTTGGCATGTTCCTCATAAAACGTGTGGTTTTCTGACAAATCACTGGGATTATCTAAGGACTCAAGTCACTAAATAATTATATACATTTGAGTTTCAGATATCAAACCATTCATAAAAATGTATGTTCCAACAAACCCTGTTACTCTAACAACTTTCTAAGTTAATAAGAGCAATATTTAAAATGTCCCTATCTTTGGGCCTGTGCCCCCTTGTTTTGTCAGAGTTTTTCAAGATTTCTTTCAATAAGAGGTGGAGAAGTATGAAAAGGACAGAGTCATAGAACTGTATACATGCACATTATCTATCACATTTGATGAAGTAATGTTCTCTTTTTTTTATTTTTTAGTTGTTTTTGCTTAATTTTTATGTTGTTTTGTATAATTTTGTATTTCTTTGTTATCTATTTTAGTATTTGTTATTATTTTGATTGTTTGTATTTTTTATAATTATTTATAATATTTGTTTTTCTTTGTTATCCTTTTTTATTTACATTCTTCTGGTTATGTTTTATTTTATTATTCTATTTTAATGTTTTATTTTATTACTACAACACAGCAGGGTAGGCCAGTTCCCTGTGATCCACCTACACTCACTCCACCAGCTACAACACCAAGGCCCAGCACTTCTGGGCTCCAGCCTGGCCACCCACCCCCTGCAGCACCTGCCCTACCTGGACCCTCAGGAAATTCTACCTCACAGGATAGGCCTGTGGTTCCCGCTGGGAGCAGAGACAGAAGGGTTGATTTTATCACCTGAGCTGAACTGCCATGTATGGTGCAGAGGATTGTGCACTGCACAATTGGTGCATGCCTACACTGAGTGTAGACTCTGCTCTTCATCATTGTCCTGAATAACACAAGGACATGCAGATGTCAGACACTGCAGCCATCTGTGCAGTGAGATGACAGTGATGACAATCCAGTGGGTGAGGATTCAATTATTACTGCCACTAAACATAATATCCATAAGTTCATGATGCCAACACACTCACATCAACCATGGTATTCACCTTCCTCTTGTGTCCTTCACCAACCCTGTCCCTTGTCTCGTATGTCTTGTCTGACAGCAAATGCTTCCTCACCTTTGCAACTTGTCTGCCCCAGACATGCCTATGTCCCTTGACCAACATTCCTCTCTCTCCTTAAAAAAAAAGAAAAAGGGAACCTGTCCCCAAAAATATATATCATCCCATACATAGCTCTCCATTTCACACATGTGTCTGCTTGACACACTTAATTTGGTCCAATTGGCTTCCCAAAACAATTATGTTGTTGTCACCCCTCTCTCTGAAGAGGTGGCTTTACTGTCTTCCCCATCATGCATAGATTGTTTAGAGAAAAGAAATGGGGGAGACAAGAAAGTGGTGAAATGAGGAGTAAGCAGGGGGGAAAAACAAAGTGAAAGGAAGGCAGGAATGTACAGGATGGGTATAGAAAAGAACCTTAGCTATCCATTTCTTCAACAGTAACAAATGATCACATGTACTGAATCTGGACTGTCACCTCCAGAGAGAGGGGTGACAACAACATAATTGAGTTGTGCAGCCAATTGGACTAAAGTAAAGGTATCAAGTAAATACATATGTGAAATGGAAAGCTATGTATAGGATGATATTTGTTTTGGGACAGGTGCCCCTTTTTTTTAAGGAGAGAGGAATGTTGAGGAAGGGACATAGGAATGTCTGGGCAGGCAAGTTGAGAAGGTGAGGAAGCAATTGCTGACAGAGAAAACATACAAGATGAGACAGGGTTGGTGAAGAACATAAGAGGGGGTGAACACCATGTTTGGGGTGAAGGTGGGGGAATGGAGGTCCCATGGACATCAGGCGTGGTAACATTGTTACTCCAGTCCTCACCTAGTGGACTGTCATTACTGTTTCATCACTGTGCCACTGCAGTGGCTGACGTCTTTGCCTATGGTGAGTATTGTGTACCAGGATGGAAAGTAGGCTATCCATCCAGCATAGGTATGTGCCCACCAACTGGTGCACAAGCCTACACACCATACCTGGCAACGCAGCTCGGGTTCTGAATGCACCTCCTCTACTTCTGCTCCCAGAGGGGACCACAGGCCTAGCCTCTGCTGCAGAACTATTGAGGGTCCAAGTAGAGCAGGGTCAGTGGGGGGTATTTCCAGGCTGCAGCCCAGAATTGCTGGGCCTTGGTGCTGTAGCCAGTGGAGTGTGTGTAGGCAGATCACGGGGAACCAGCCTATCATGCTGTGCTGTAGTAATAACATAAAATAAAACCTAAACAAAAACAAATGGACATAATAAAATTAGAACAAAATAATATTATAAATTATTACAAAAATAATAAATAATATAATTACAAACACAATGATAATTAAGAAATGAAAAAATATGTAACAAAGCAATAAAATGTATACATAATAAAGCATAAGAAAATTAACCATAACAAAACAAACAAAGAGAAGGGGTGGGTTGAGAGAAAAAAAGAGAACATTAGTAACTTCACAGTTAATACACAAAGCTTTCTACAATTAATTTTACTCTGTCCTGTTAGATTTTACTTTAAACACTACCAATTGCTAAGAAATGTCTTTATTACTTTGAATACTACCCTCTTCCTAACACATACACACTATAGTACAGATCAGATTGTATCTAGCAATCATTCATGGGTTCATATATTGCACATATGCATGTTTTATGTACCCTGATTACACTTGACAGCAGACCATTCAAGCCACAGGTATAGAGGTCTGAACTTCAAATGCTATAATGATAAGAACATGACAGTATTGTATTTTTCATGATGAAACCTAAAACAGTATTGTAAATAAGTATGTTTTATATTTGGAAAGTGTGGTATTTTAACCCACAACCAGTGAATACTTTAATACTGTACTTTTCTTTTGGACTACAGCTTTACGCTTGCACACTTTCCTTTTACACTTCATAGATTCATGCTCACTGTTCCCTGAGAATGTGCAACTGTAGCTTTGTGATGCAGACCATACCTGTCAACCTGTTCAAGGAAGCTATCTGGACAGACCATAAAATAATGGGGGTACAATGACCCAAAAATAGGGAAAGATTTTAAACGCTGCTCTTACAAACATGGAATGTTGCATAAGATTTGTGTTAACATTTTGACACTCATTATTTTGTGACTTCACTGTATATTATTTGCCAGAAAACCATAAGTGTTATGAGAAAAAGACCAAAACAGTGAGATAAAAATCTGGATATTAAGTGGAAATATGGACATTTGAGAGCTATCCTACAGACTAATGCATGCATATTTGCTTTTACGGTTGAGATATGCATGCTCAATTTTATGCAACTGTATGATATAACAACTAATCTGTCTTTAACAGAGTATCACAATAACAGTACTTTATATAA
The DNA here is from genome assembly GCF_019279795.1 of Protopterus annectens. NCBI lineage: Eukaryota > Metazoa > Chordata > Ceratodontiformes > Protopteridae > Protopterus > Protopterus annectens. The sequence continues at coordinate 48,661,974 of NC_056742.1, forward strand.
TTATGCTTACATACCACATGATTTTCTCATCCTTGACAGTCATGATGCATGGAACCTCACATTCGAGGCCCTCTTCTGCATCTGTGTAAAAAGGGAAAAAAAAAGAATGCCATTATGAATACCAGTCTTGACTATATTCGATTTTAATATTTACAATTAGTCGATGCTATTTATACATACACATCTGTGGGGTGTTCCCTGCTTGACATTCCCTGATCCAACGATCAAGGGTATTCCATTTCCTCCTTCAGAGATAATCTTAGTGATGATGACATTGTTCTCTAGTGGGTAGGATACCTGTCTCACTAGACAAAGCCCTAGTCACACTAGTCCAGACTTCGGACTTGTACTGAGACCCTGTATAGTTATCCTGCAAGAGGCGAGGGCAATGCTTCTTAACTAGGAGACCAACGAAGGCCTTGGACTCTGCAATGAGAAGTGCACACCCTCTTCAATGACACCAGACTTGCCTAAAAAAGATCCAGCTCAATGTCTAATGTACATTTTCCCACCAATTGCACTTTAAATATCATGTTTTCCTGCCAATCGCATGCATTGTGCTTACTGAGAGTGTATACTGTCTGCATTTTGATACATTTGAAAAGCTGTGCTCAAATTTCCATTGTACAAACATGGTAAACCAAGTGCATTTGTTTGTGCGATGGAAAGAGGAGGGCATCTTTTTCAAGTGTATCATAAACTAGAAGTGCACACTCTCAAGCAATGGAATTACAAGGCTATTTCATATACAGCCACTTGTGCAACTCTGTTCTTCAACTGGGAGAGCAGAACTATACTTTCATGAGCATTGTCATATCAGCAAAACTATGTCAGGTATTATAAGCAAGAGTTACTATAATGTGACATGGAACAAAATAAAGTAAAATGGATATGGAATACATGGTATTTGAACCCAGGACCATGTGTACAGTAGTTCTAAACATACAGCTCCTGCCACAAGAATGTTCAGACAACACTTGTCTATGTAGCACTTTATTTATATAATCTGCAATGTCACAACAGTATAAGAAAAGTTTGATTTTGTCTATGTATCACTTTATTTATATAATCTGCAATGTCACAACAGTATAAGAAAAGTTTGCATACCCTGTACTAGAACCCAGGACCATCTGCACTCCAGTTCTAGAATTAACACCTCTCACAACAGGATTAGTTACATGAGGTCCCCTATATTAGTAGTCATTGCTAACTTCAAGGTATTAGCACAGCACAGCCTCGCTTACTGGATTTGCGCAATGCCCAGTGATGCCCAGTATTATCAACTGAATGCATCCAGTTTCTATTTTTGGATGTCTGGGTCATGTCTGAAACATGGGTGGTCTGATACATGGGTGGTTCAGTCACACAAACAAGGTAAGCATAGCCAAATCTGTTTGTGACAAGTAGTGCATCTCACAAACGTCAGAAGAAAAAAAATTGAGAAGATTAAACGATTACACATATGATATTAATCAAGCATAATCCTAATATATATTGAACAAGGGAGAAGAAATTGCTGTGCAATCAACCTTTTACAGACAGCAAACTTACAAGGAAGTCAAGTGCTGTCTGTATTCACAAAGAGGTTTTGCGGACCGATGCACTGGTACGCACGACAACACCTTGTTTAAACACGCAGAGCTTCACTAATATTGATTGAGTGCTATCACCACAAATACTACTTCCTGTACACAATAACAATCCATGTAAAGTCTACACGCACACTACATGGATTTTCCTGAATCGTTGGGAGAATCTTTGTGACTCCTTATAAAATCTCTAAATTTAGTAAAATTAATTCTTCAGTTTGTTGGAAATATAGTAAAGATGTAAAAGCTGACTGGACACGCATGTTTATGGACTGTGAAAAATTAAATGTATGTTGGGAAGAGAAAAGTATGTTATTTAAGGGGTTATGGTCTGATAATTGTTCTTTAACTAGATCAGTAGGCCTGTTTAAATTTTCAGCAATGATTACAAACTGTTCACTGTTAAAGTGGCATCTAAGCTTAAAACATAACTTTGACCAGTGTGGTTTTGCTATTTGAAAATAAACTTTCAATAACATCATAAAATGTTTTTTGTTTATTCAAGAAGAAAAAAAGGCCTTTTCAATGGTTAAATGGTTACTCTGTGTGCGGACAAAGCTTTTGATAAACTAGACCAAGTTTCTTTTGGACATCATTTGGGCCTTTGACTTCCTTGAGTAATTTGTGGATATACTAAATTAATCTGCCTGAGGCAATAGTAGTCATGGTTAAATAACTGTTCAGTTGTCGCACTCTTTTGTTGGGAAGTGACACCAAGTAGCATTGCTTAATGTTAATTCTGGCTGAAGCTCTGTGGATCTGTAGGTTCATTATTCTTATGATTTGGTCATGTGCTTTCATAACCGTGGGAATAATCTGCTAAGAATGTTTAATCTCATAAATGAATTTTGGATCTCTGTGTGGTTTACAGTTAATAAAAAAAGGAAAAAATGGTATACCCTGTGAGATGGCATAGTTAATAAGGGAGGTATACCACTAACTATTGCAATAGGACTGTTTCAGGTATATAGGTATTAACCTGACTCTTTCATTAAAATATATATATAAAAAAACAGTGGCTTATACTTATCCTGCAGTTCCTTAAAAATGCACTTTTTATATGGAATATTTTAAGGTCAGTTACAGGTCAAAATGTCTAGAGTCTGCAAACATGTTTTCTCCCCTCGGCTTCTGCACAATTCCTGTCAACCTTCCAAAGCAGTTTTCATATGCTGTTGAAGACTCTTACCTTGGCATTCATTTGAAGTGAACAAAGTCAGCATTTCCTTGGGGAAAAAATACATGTGGAACTACATAAGGATGTCTAGGATCTCAGATTATGATTTTTATTATAATTCTAAACAGCTTTAACTTTTTTGCTGTAAGCTAAAAGATAGCTATTCCTCTCAGTATAAAACTTGGAGCCTTTAAAGGAACAGCCTTGCATGATTATAACTTCCTTTGAAATACTTGCCTAGAAGAGGAATCATGCTGTTCTTGTCTGTTCATTTATTTCATTCTCATCCTCAATCCAGCTGGCATTTTGCTAAGTAGGCATGGGTCCTTGGATGAGAGTTCAGTCTGAGGGAATAAATATTGCAACATATTTGGATGGTGCTCCCAATTTCCATATCTGAACTACTGGAAATAGTTGCTTTAATTAAGCTAAGACAACTTTCAGCCTCTGTTTAGAGCTCATGTTGATTTTAAGATTGGCAAAACCTAAGGTAATGAACAAACTAATTGAACAGGTATTATAAGCTAGATTGGGAGTAGTTCTACTAAAAGACAGGTGTGAATAGGTGATATGATTGTTTTTAGTTTTAGTGAGTCTGATACTTGGAGGTCATACAGGAGGAAACTATCTTGTCATAAAGCAACCCAGAAAAAGCACAATTGTTGAATTGATTTCCTTTCCTTCAAAATCCTTCCATGTCTGCTCCTTATCCTCTTGACTTCCTCTGCCACCCTGTTGCGGATAACATAATTGCACCTGTGAACTTCTCCACGTGCGATGTCAAATAAGATACCAAACCGCCAATAGAGCTTCCAAGTCCAACTTACAGAAACCGCTTTTTGTCGCAAAGGAGAGCTGCTCCAAATGTTATAACTAACCAATACAATGGACAAATCAAAACAGGAAAACATTAAAAAATCATTGCACGCTTTCATCTGTTTAAATACTGTTAACAGACTTCATTAGAACGTATCACATATATTACATCATATAATATATAACATTAGAACGTATAATATATATTGTTGGATGTTTATTGAACATGAAGCCCTATCCATTAATCAATAAACACTCCATTTAAGTTCCCGTTTAACTCTATTGTAATTGTAATGAGGGATGCTGGATAAGCCTCTCCTAGGTCACCCTTTGATATCCATTAGAATATTTTGTGGATGCTATCATGTTATATAATGAAATAAAGAGGGTTAGAATAGCTGCAGGGTTGTTTTAACACAAATAATTATGTACATCACCATAACTTGTAGGGAATTTCCAACTGTTTGGAGATATGAGAGATGATTGGCTACATATTTCTTGGGGTTGTGGAGACATCTTTCTGTTAAAAGATGAAGCTGAAAAGTTGTCAATCATATTTGATCCATAAAAGTAGCTTTTCATCTTGAGATGATAGGAGAGTAGGATAGAGATAGGTTGTCCTGTCATGGAAAAGAACTTTTTGGCAATGTTAATGGTAGCAGCTAAAAAGTGAATTCACAAGAAATGCCATTGTTTGGTGGACACTGAAAGTTGTATCTTTATCTTGGTGGGTATCTAGTCATGAAATTATGCCATGGTAACATTCTGTGGTGAAAGGAAAAGTTCCAGATAATTGTCATAAGATGGTCACATGATTGTTGATGCATGTTCAGGGACCATACTTCGGTATCTACGTGGTAATATGTTCTTGTTGAAAGTTTAACACTCACCTAGTTTCCAGCATTTGTTTTCAGTTTGTACAGTAACCATTCATTATGCTCCTAACATAACTATGTTTTGATGGCATGTAATACTCAATCTTGAAATAAAGATTCAGCTAGCAAATATACAACTTCAAACATGGGTTTACTTAGAAAGACAGTAATAATAATAACAGTCTCTGCAACCAGCACATCAACTACAATTTTATATCACGCATCAGGTTTGCTTCAATCCTGGTTTGTTTATATAATTTAGTAAATAAACCAAAATGTAGCTTTCGGTTTTGGGAACTGTACATCATCAACAGCTTAGAATAAATGCCATGCAATTTCCCAAAAGGAGTAGCCAGAAATTTCTGGTTTGTATGTCATCTATTGTGCTACATTTCTTACATACTGCTGCTGTCTTTTCTTGCTTAAGTAGTAACAAATATACTGTATATGAACATTAAGGCAAGCAGCTAAACCAGAAAGTATAAAGGCACCTTCCTGCGTTACACACTGATGATTTGTGCTGCACTTACTTCCTCAGCAAAACAGTTCTCTGCTAATAGCATGCTAAATATGAACTAACCATGCAGCATACATATATATATATATATATATATATATATATATATATATATATATATATATATATAGTGTGTGTGTGTGTGTGCGTCTGCGCACACACACACACACACACAAACTGTATACTAGAACTCCCCAGATTGGATTCCTTTATCTGCATGTATTAGTGTTTAGATAGAACAAAAAATGTTCAGTCTGAGACTGTAGATATAATGATCCTAATTATCTGTTAGTTCATGTCAAATTTCTGCCCTTTTACAGAATGATGTAAACTCCCAGGTGAGTGGCTGCTTTGGTCTATACTGGGGGTGTAATCGTTTAGTGTAATCATATATATGAGTCTTTTATAGCTCTGTTCCCCATTTTCATTTGATTCACCAACCCAATATGAGCAGAAGTGGTCACAGTTCTCAGAGTTGTACCAGCAGGGGCATACGTTTGTAGCATAAGAGCAGCACTATATAGTTGATGACCAGCTGTATGTACAGCAGGGAAAAAAAAGGGAAAAGAGAAAAAAAGGTGTCAAGTCATGGGTTTACTAAATGTTTGATTTCATTCATGTGATTTGTTTCCCTTTCCAGTAAAATGAAGAGACTCAAAATAAAGGTACACATGTTACATTAAATTGACTCTGATACCAGTCCATTCCATTGTACTGCAGGCCACCACTCCACTCTGCTCCACCATATATCACCACCAGAAGACAGAGGGAATGTTGCACAATTATGACCAAAGCAAATGTGGTTGGCCTGTGAGTGTAATTGTACATGACCATCTCAGTGGCAATTTACTTAGGGGGTCAGCCAGGAGGACATCACATTGCGTAGGATCTTCAGCTGTATCAGTGATCATCCCCATAACCATAAAGGAGTCCTTGAGCTTCCCCTAAATATAAGGAACATGCTAAGTATGTGCTTAACACATTTTAAAATACGCTTATGTATATTCTTTTGAATATGTTTGTGTGTCTTAAACTTGTGCCTTGGTTGTGTCTTTGGTGGGGGATGGCTGTGATATTTTACAAAGATAAATAACTTGTATGTCCTAGAACAGGAGCTATAGAAAAGCCAACAAATAATAACAGTCTAGATATGAATTCACTAAAGGAAAAGCTTTGCTTAAACCATCAGTGAATCTATTGTTATGGTGCAAATATATGTGAAGAAACTATTGAGTTTAGGAAAAGGATGTGTTATTCTCATTTATATAACAGAATTTCTAAAATATTCATGTGCATTACAGAGATGTCAAATTAACTTTGAGCATAGACAGATGCAATTATTTTGTGTAAAAGATTCACTAAAACAACTTACTGGTTACAAACATTTCAGGAGGGGTAATGTAACATTAGTAGCAGTGAAATTAGTACACATCAGTAAAGAATTATAGCTTTTTAATTTTCTCGTATTTCTACCAAGATGTTATTTATCAGTGAAGGAGTAAAAAATTAACATGCCTGAGTCACTACACTAAGACACTGGCAAGATCATTTGTTGCCTGATGTAACCTTTTAGCTGCTAATCCAGAGTGAAGGAGTGCAGATAATAGAAGACCAGATTTACTGTCAGCTTGTTGTCAAAAATAAAATGTCAGCTATATTTCTTTGTATTTTGCCACTGTAACCATTTAAATGCATAAGCAGTTGATGCATGAAAGTATTTGAAAAGCCGTGTTTACCAAGAGAAATCAGACCCACATATCAGACAATATTTTAGATTTTTTTTTCATTTATCTCTTCTATTCAGATATGCTAATACCTTTGAGTGCATCACTTGGGTGCCATCCAAACTCACATGTGCACTGAAAATCATTAAAGCAATGCATGGGAGGTGCATCATTTCAGGTCATCTATAGCAGTACATTGCTGTATTTCTGTACATAATTTAGAGGCTGACAAAACACTTGTACATATAGGTGCACTGCAGTAAGTCAGCTGGAAGCATTTCTTTTTAATTGCTAACATGCAGTAAATATGTTTCTCAAATCACAAAACACTTAACTATGCCTCTTTACATTACATGGCAACTATAGCAATTTACATGCATAAGACATTCACAACTTGAAGGTATTTTGTTGTTTATTCATATATAGCAGCTAAATCAGATGATCAGATTCACTCTGTTTGGTAGCAGATGGAGGACAGAAGACATCTCCTCCACTGTACTGACCAATGCATGATCATCGACAGATCCACATGTGACATTACAGATATACATCACTGCACAGGGTCATGTGTGATATATTGTGGTGTAGCTCAATATCCTGGTCATGTTAGTTGGACACAGAAACAGTTGATTGTTTAGGTAGGTGGGAGGAGAACCAAGTTATCACACTATTTTTACTAACTGTTGTAATAACTTAGTGTATGACACTGTGTCAAAAGACTTTGATAGGTCTAATAGGAGTACTGAAGTTGATAGGCCAGCATCAAGGGCTTTATTTACAGTATCAGAGAAGGAAAGTAAAGCTGTGGTTGTGCCATGTCCAGGACGGAAACCATGTTGAGTGGGGGATAGGAGGTTATTGTTAATAAGGTGTTTTAGTGGGTCCCATTCACAATGCCGAATTTTCAGAATGCCGACAGCCATATGGCTGACAACCATATGGCTGACATTCGGAATACCGACAATGTGAAACTGACATCCCACTATAGTGCGGAATCGAAAGATTTGCATTCCTGCACTGTAGTGCGAGCTCGGAGTCAGTATATTAAAATTACAGGAGGTGCAGGCTGGGCATAGCCACCCCCCTGCTAGCAGTTTAAAGGAAATGTTATTTTTCTTTCTATGGATGTACTTGAAATGTTGAGATTCTGAATGTCGGTCATATGGCTGTCGGCCATATGGCTATCGACATTCTGACATTTTGAAGTAGATCCGTTTTAGTGGTTGGGTTTGAATACATTTTTCTAAGATTTCTGATAATGGGGAAAGTATGGAGACTGGCTGGTAATTTGAGAGATCATGTGTATTTCCACCTTTGTGTAAAGCAGTTATTATAGACTTTTTCCAAAGTTGGGGGACATGAGATTCTGAGATTGAATGATTAATAAGAATGCTTGCAGGGTAAGCTATTGCTTTGGCTGCAAGTTGTAAGTATTCAGGTGGTAAATTATTGGCAGATAGTGAGCAGGGTTTTAGTTTACTTAGCAATTTAAGAAGGAGGGATGTAGGTACTGGTTGAATTGAGAAGGACAGAATGGATGGAATATTGTCAGTGCTAGTCCTGGTAGATATGGGGTCCTTTTGTGTGGTATTTTGGGAGTTGGGACTGATATTAGTAGATCAAACTTTGACTAGTCTTTTTATGGTATCGATGAAATGGGTGTTAAACATTTGTGCAATGTGGTGAGAGTCTTTGTTGGGAGAGGGTGAAGGATTTTGAATGTTTCCTGGATTAAGCAGGGAGGATACAGATTTCCAGAATTTCTTTGGGTTGTTTTGTTGTGTGGATAGTTGTGAGGAGAAATATGTTTTCTTATCAGTTATGCCTAGTTTTTTGCTATATTGTGAAGTTGTTTACAGTTTTGCTCATTTACCTGAGTTCCACATTTTTGCCATTTTTTCCAGGTTCTGTCTCCGGAGTCGAGGTTTTTTTTAGTATTTTTTGTTAGCCTGGGGCAAGATTATGCTTTATTTGTTTGATGCAAAGGGGAGCTAAGCTAGTTAATGTACTCATAAATATGTTATTAAAATAATCTACAGTTTCATCCAAGGGCATATTGTGTGGGAGATGTGAGACAGGCTAAATTAATTGTAAAAAAAAAAAAAAAGGTAAGATAGAGGCCCTGAGCATAGACTTATTGCCAGCTTCCATAAATAACAGTTCAGTGGTCTTTCTTGAAGTTCAGGAACCTGAGTGACTTTATTATAATATAATCTGAGATGTTACCTAAGCAAACTGCCTTTGAATTTTGGTACTGCTGTTATTCAGTGAACTGATCAATCCATCTATAATACACCATATGCCTGAGTGGTGCACTTTAACATATTATGTTTGTAGTAAGTCAGGTGTAGCCCTTTAAATGCCTTTTCCTTCTGGACTACTGTAGCCCCTGTATCCCATGTGTAGCACTTGCACCCATTAGGAATAAACTGTTATTTTTATAAAGATTTCTCCATACTTAAGACTTTAGGAAAGGGGTTCAATCTTTCTATGTGGATTACCTTCTATCATATGTATACTGATGATATTGATGTCTATACTACAGAAAAACAGTAGAAGATATGTAGAGTTATTTGTATTAATAAGTACTGCACAGCTTGTTTATCTTGCATTTTATATACCGAATAAAGCTCTTGGACCTTTACTTTCTTAACATTTTCAACAAAGCAGGTTTCCAGTGCAATGATCAAAGTCAACAGAATATTTGCTGCTCTTGGAACATAGAGGCATAAAGCCCTGATTATGGAGCAACTGACCTGGACTTGATTAGAAACTCAAGTGACTGACAGTCCAGGAAGGATGAGATGGATGTGGAAAGGCATTCAGCGATGGCACTCTCTAATGGGACACTTGGTCTATAAAGGGAAGTTGCCTTCAATCACAGTTGATGTGTGAGGAGGGCAGGAAAATAGAAGTGGGTAGGGCATATAAAAGAAACAAAAATGACCAAGCCCTCCAGGATACCCTTTGAATCCACCTCTGGCCTCAGTAATTCCAGATTAAGCCAGGGGTGGGGAAAGTTGGTTGACCCAGCATGGACATGAGGCACTGAAAGGCTGGGTTGGTAAGAACAATGTGGGATGGGGGACTGAAAAAAATCAACAGAAAATTATTTTGGCAGAAAGTAATGTGTTCGGCATTCAAAATTTTGAAGATATTAGTGAGCATTCATTGTCATGGTTCTTAAGTAAAAGGAAAACAGTACAGCGTATCTACAAACATGCATTTTTTTTTCCTTATATCTTGATTTTCTATGCATTTCCAATACATCAGACTCACGAACTGTTTCGTATTATAGTTTAATTTCTTATACACTAAATTGTCTGTCATGGGGATTGCTGTACTGATGTGATTTTGTTTCCAGTCTTTTCATGCCAGTCTCACAATAACGTTTATGTTAAGGGGCATGTGTTACAGCTTAGTCATAATTATTTCCCTCCCTTATTTGCAGTGACAATTGCATGTCATTGCCGTTTAAGACTATGTTTGAAAATAGTGTATTTTTTTTTTTTGACTTAATGACTAACGTGTTTGGTAAAGTTGCTAAAAGTCATTTTGCAGCAATTTAAATTATGTTCAGTGCAGAACAGGTAAACATCTTGGTTTTGCAAAGTGTTCATACAGTCATTTCTTCTTCTACTTCTTCTTCTTCTTTCGGCTTTTTCCTGGTTAGGTGTCACTACAGCGGATCACCTGTCCACGCATGATTGGCAGTGGAGTTTTACAGTGTCGAGTTGCCAGCCCGGCGCCCAACCTTCCAAAGAAGGGACACACATGCACACACTCACACCTACTAGGGCCAATTTAGAATGTTCAATCCACCTACAATATGTCTTTGGGATGTGGAGGAAACCGGAGCACCCAGAGGATCATACAGTCATTTCTAAAAATATTAAAATACCCTCACCCCACACAACTTGTGAAGGTTGCCAGCTCACTCTAACAGCTGTTACTTTAAAAAGCTACTAACCAAATGAATATCATTGGGAAAATAACTCTGAAATAAGAACTACTTATAAGGGTGGATATTTTCTTTATTTATGTGTTGCAATTGGTAAATAAAAGTTTCATGTTCTTGTACCTAGTTCTGTAAAGTATATCCCTTTGTCAGCATGGAAATTCTTTACCAGAGCAAACAGCATTAAAATAGGCTGTGTGAAAGTAAATACTTCTGCATTTATTTCACTGGAAATCGTAAGCAGATGTATTACATTTGTGTCACTCTTTATTTATTTTATGTATTTATTTATTTATTGACTTTTGCTTACTGGGAAAGTCTGACTGGGTCATAGGTACACATTTTCAGCAGATGTCAGGAGAGTAAAGCTCCAGTACAAATAATACAATGTGAAAGACTGATAACAGTGGTTACACAATTATTATAGTGATTACACATACATTCTTTAAGAGAGGCAGTGTATAATACAAAATGCAAATTGAAAACTGGAATAGCAGTTCATACAGATGAAATATAGAACAAATGTATATTGACTTCTGTCACATAATGGGCAGGATTCACGAAGGCTTGCACGGAGTGTAAGAGACGTGCAACACTCCATGCAAGCCTCGCGATCCAGGAACAGCCCTAAACTCCGTGTAAGAGACCAGCTAAAACGTCTCTTACACGGACTGGGCGTGGACATGCTAAATACCTCACTTGCATTTGAAAGGTATGCAAATGAGGTATATTAGCGATCCACGAAGCAGAAACCAGTCCGTGTAGGAGACGTTTTAGCTGCAGAAATGTACTCAGTTGACAACTGAGTACATGTCTGCAAATTCCACAACGGAGCGATGTCAGCTCCAAAAAAAGGTTGCATATGATTCAGGCAGCATGCCTATGGCCAAATATGTGGCCATAGGCAAGATAACCCGATGCAAATTTATTAAAAATATTTTTTTTTTCTGCAATCGCCGATGTTTAAACCCAGCGCAGACCCACGCAAATGGGCTGCGCTGTATAAAAACATAAAAATGAAAGTTATAAACCCACAAATGTGGGTATCATGCAATACATGGAATGACAATGCAGGGACCAGCAGACCAAAACCAACATGGCCACCGTGTAATGGTTGCTAAGGGGGGAAGCTGAGTCTAAGACATGTAACTAAGCATCAGTAGTAAATGAGGGTTAGGATACTGAATCCCACAGTCACATAGCAAATGAGCATGATCTGAGTAGTGTAAGAGATACAAAAGGGGGAGGAATAGAGTAGGAGATAGGTGACATCACTGGGGGGAATGGTAGAAAGAAACGCAGTTAATTGGAGGCCAGTGTAACATGACAGATGACAGGCACAGATCATGGAAAGAGGTGTGCCACTAGATAAGTCATGGAAAGGCAAGAAATGGAAGGTGTACACTGTTACCTACACCAAAGTTTCTTGCTGGCCATGCATGCGCACGTGTGCACGCAATGAAGTGCGAGTAAGGCAGTGTGCATGCGTGTAAGGCAGTGTGAGCATGTGGGAGCGTGTTGGGAGATGTTTAACACTGTTTGCGTGGGTGTACGCGCGTTTAAACCTGAATAAGTATATCCTTAACCGTGTAAGCATGTGTGCGCGCGTGTAGGCCACTGTGAGCGTGTTTCAGATAGTATGCAAGTTGCTCCCCCCTGAGGAAACAGAAAGGAAAAAGGAAGCAACAGAATTAATAGGAAGCTAGCAGGGATAACTGCTGAAGCTGGCAGGTGAAAATAATTAGAAGCAGGCAATTACACATGCAGAATAGTAGCCCAGCCCAGCACTTAAAACTCTGCAAACAGTAGTGCAGGATGTTCTCATTAAGAGACACTGCAAGACAGGAGTAAGCTAATAGAAGTGAAAACTGAAAAAGCTGAACTCAGAGCAGAAATGCTAGGGGCTGCCATAGCTGTCATAATGAGACATAGGCGACTTGCTGAGGGTGGTGACAATGCAGATGGTGCCAGACAACCCACAGTGAGGAGACGGAGAAGAGTGTACAGGCCCAGGGTCACCTACCACGGGTTACATGAGCTGGAGATAGTAGAGCACTATAGAGTGGACAGAGAGCTCCTGCAGCAGATTGTTGAGCTGTGCAGGCCACGCCTCACACACAGAACCAACAGAGGGGAACCCATCCCAGTGGAAACCAAGGTATGTGTTGGCCTAAGAATACTAGCAACAGGTACCTTCCAGAGACCAACTGGCGATATGATGGGGATATCACAGGCATCAGCCTCCAGGGTACTACACCAGTTCCTGGATGCCATGTCAGCACATGTCAGTGATCATTCATATTTCCCCAATGCCCATGAGGTATTGGCCAGCAATATGCGTCTCTTCCAGCAAATAGCGGAATACCCTGAGGTACTGGGTGCTATAGACTGCACGCACATACGCATCAAAGCACCAGCAGGAGAGCGGGGTAGGGCCTACATAAACCGCAAGGGCTTCCCCTCCATCAACTGCCAGGTCGTGTGTGATGCCCAGGGCATAATAATGAATGTGTGTGCTGGCTGCCCTGGGAGTTATCACGATTCCCACATCTGGCATTTGACGCAGCTGTACCAGACATTTGCCAATGGGGACATCCCACACGGACACCTAGTGGGGGATGCAGGTTATGCACTGGAGCCGTGGCTGATGACACCCATCAGAAATGCACACACACCTGAACAGGAACGCCATAATGAGGCACACGCACAAACACGTAATGTGATAGAGCGCGTGTTTGGGCTGCTCAAGTCATGGTTCCGGTGTCTGGACACATCTGGTGGAGCCTTGCAGTACACACCAACTACATGTACCCAAATTGTCATGGTATGTGCTATGCTACATAATATGATCCATCGAAAACAGCAGCAGCAGGACCAGCATAGGGCTGGGCCAAACAGCCCCCCACCATTACCAAGGCCATCACAGGCAGAGCGTGACTCGGAGGAGGAACAACCTGAGCCTGCCCCAGTAGGCAGAAGGAGGCGTGCCCAGTATGCCCTGGCCTTGGCAAAGAGGCAACGCATAGCACATATATTGGCTCAGTAGGAACCTTGGGAATGATACCCCTCTCTGACTCACTCATATAGTAACAGAGATGCCTAACGTGACACAACCTGCTCTCAAACATGTACAGGGAAGTGTAATATGCGCATCCGACAGAGGCAGCCCTGCTGCACCACCTGAGGCATGAATGCTATGTGTCAAGTGATGTAACACCAAGTACTATATGCACACCTGAGGACCCTGACTAACATTCTACCCTCACCAAGCATCATGCCACAACATGACAACGAGATGATCAAGTGCAACAATTGACTGAAGTATCACAGTTATTCAAAGGGGACCCAATGTGTGCCAGTCTGGGATGACATGCTGAGCATGACATGATGCACCACCTGCTAGGACTGGCGTGCACCTATCAGTGCAGGCTGCATGGATACTGGCAAAGGCTGTTGTCACCCACAGTGTGCCCTGAATAGGTAAGGCTCAAAACACAAACCTATCTCCATAGGTACCAGAAGGGATAAGAATAAGATAAGGGATAAGTCGAAACAGCAAGATGCATGCAGTCTAAACTCACCCAGTATGGAGAATGTTGATAACTGTGCTGTAACAGACAACTGAGGCAAGGCACACAACAGCACCCTAACACTACCAGGTTACACCTCATACTGTGCTGTACAGCCTCCAAACTTGGAACAAGCTACGAAAGGAGGGTGACTAGCATGAATTGTCAAGGATAACCACACCCCCATGTCGGTACCACAACAGAAAGCAGCATGGACTAGCCATGCTCAAGTAGCAGTGGCTAAAACAGCCCCCCAGTTCATAGCCTGCTACAGACTACTGTCCCAACACCAGGAACTGCATCCGGCCTATGCTGGAATACATGAATATATCAAGTCCTCCAACCCACATTATATTGGGTGACCGCAAATACCCAGACATAGACTGGGGGCATTATACTAGCTCCACCAGTGTCGGACAAAGGTTCATAGAATCCACAAACCAAAAGGCACAGGAACAACGTACCACACCCACAAGAGTGGTAAGCATACTGGATGTGATAATCAGCAACATGGGTACTGGATGTCAAGTTGAGAAGTGTATTCCTCACTGGTAAAACCAGACCATAGAGTAATCACACTGGATATACAAATCCTGACCACAGTCCCTGGCCGGGAAACCACAGTGGAAAACATGTGTTAAGCAATATCTGCACCCCTCCAAACTGATGTGGAATCCATGAAAGGTCCCGTGCAGGTGCAAAATATGGGCCACACCTCAGAACCTGTAATACAGCCATTCCATGAACACTGCCAGTAATGCTTGGATTATGCAGTCCTAAATTAAAACAAGACACAGTGCCTAAACCTGGCATGGTGGACACCAGCCATAACCAAAACATGCAAGAGAATGAGGAAGCTACTACATGATAGAGCAAACATGAGCAATGAAGTAATCACTGATCAGTAGTATGGCAATAACATCTGTCCACACATGCAATCCACTAAGGCCAGCCACAACAAGTGGAATCTGTGAATCCTGAGGCAATGTCACACCTGCCCCAAGTACACAGACAACCCCCAACCCCACCCAAGAAATACAAAAGTATGTGAGAGATGCAACCATCCATCCAAACTGGAGGCTGAGCTCCCTCAACGCAGTACTCCCAAAACAAGTCAGTAGGAGAAGGTAACCACACACACCACAAACACAGTCCCACATAGACCCATCACAACTGCAAACCAAACACATAAACACAGACAAACATTCCCGGAGGCACAAATTACAAACACAGCACACCAACAGAGGCCTCTAAAGCAGACACCCAGTCAAACAGCCTCCAAACATAGCACATGCAACACATAGCACACAAAGCTGGTGTGCCAAACAGTCACAGGACAGACGTAGAAACAACATGCCTGATACAGTTGTAATAGGTGACTCCATAGTCAGACACACTGCTGTCCCGCACACCAGACTGAACAAGAGAAAGGGTACAGTAAGCTGCCCGTAGGCTGCCACAATATGCCACATAACAGAAGCATGTAAGTCACTCCAAAGCAAGTAGAAATATGATGCAGTCATAGTCCATGCTGGTGTGAATGACCGGAGATGTACCGCCCTAGACTACATGAAAAGAGACATAGATGAGCTATCTGATTATGTAGTCCATGCCGGTATGACACTCACCGTTTGCAGCATCCTACCCTTACCAAGAGTAATGCCACAGTACAAACACGGAATGATCAGTCATAGCAAGTGGCACACTTACTGGTGTTATTCCAAGGGGATCCAATGTCTGTCTGCTGGGGATGTCATGCTTGACAAGCCACGCAGCTGTCCATGGGATGGCCTGCACCTGTTACCCCTGGGCGTCTGAATATTGGATAAGGCCTTTGCCACCTCCATAGAGCCTTTTGTAGGCAAGGCTGAAAAGACTGACCCACCACCCTAGAAAACATAAGTGGGAAGAAACATAAGGGAAATGCTGACCAATGCCAGATGTGTACACCCCAATATGCATGCTCCTGAGGCCATCCCCAGAATGGAGAACATCGATGTCTGTGCAGTGACAGAAACCTGCTGCAAGCCCCCTGGCAGCACACCAGCACTACCAGGTTATACCACGTATCATGTGTCATGGCCCCAAAACCTGGAACGAAACATAAAAGGAGGGTGAGTATCCATAGTCAGCACAGACACCCATACGTCCAGGTAACTGACAATGCACAAGGCATTGGAGTTCACACATGTGCAACTAACTGTAGGCAAGACTGCTGTGCAGTCTGTAGCATGCTACAGACCGCACTCTCACACACAATAACCCCACCCAGCCATCCTGAAGACAATGGACAGTATGAATGTCCCACCAAATAACAAACAAGGTACCACAAATTACCACATAGGTGATAAACCAGTATGTATGGAAAGAGTAACCAGGGACCTAGGGACACAAGTGGACAGTAACCTGTTATGTGACACCCACATTGCCAATGTGGCCAGGAAGACTGTCTACATTTGACACCGTATCAGGAAAGGAGTCACATCTACGGCAACAGAGGTCATTGTGCCCCTAAACTATTCTCCAATCACACCCATAATCCAGTATAATGCCTCATATGGGATGTACCTTACCTGACACCTGCAGCAGTTAGAAAGACCTCAAAGGTACCTCACCAAGAGGATAAAGGGTCACAAATATATGTCATATGCTGCCTGGCTCTAGACACCCCAGCTGAATCCAGTCACATACTGCCTACACAGAGGCATTGCATGCCTGTTGTAGGAGGCCATGCCCAACACAGGAGTAATGGACATGCTCCACCCCAGAAAACACAAATCCATCGGAGCTGTGAGAGGGAGAGATGTCAACCTCAACAAATAATGAAATAGGATGTGCTGGCGGGACAGATACATAATCCAGAGGCTCCCCACACCCTGGACCAGAATCCCATTCCATGTAAGGCGGAGCCCCTCACTGACACTCTTCAACAGGAATCTTGCCAAGTGGATGGATGATTGTAGAGTTACACTGGGGGTCTTCACTGTGTCATGTCCAGACAGAGGCACAGCAAAGCAAAACATAAATGGCCATAATATGCACATAGCAAGGGGTGTCAAAAGCCACACACACTCTGGCTAGGCTAACAAATGCCCAGGGTGGATAGCCTAGTATGACCCTATGAACCTATGAAGATACAAATTGTACAGGACACTAAGGATAATCCCAAGGCTTTCACAACTGATGGTAGGAACCATGTTGGGAATTCACAGATATGCCCTGAATCACACAAATACCAGAAACACACACACATATTGCCAACATACATCCTGACAGGTGCAGTGCAAACCCCCCCCCCCCCAAATGCAGAATATCTATCCCAGCAGACTCCAGCAGACTGCTGGCCCCCTGACATTGCAGATGCTGAGGTAACAGCCAACATCTACAAAGCAAAACACACAGCAGCAATGGTATGGGATGTTGTCCTGGGCTTAGTGCAACATGGACTCCAAGATGAATGGAATGCCAAACCACACTACTGCTCAATGTCAGCCTTACCACAGAATATGTACCCAAAGAGCAGTGTACAACAACAGTGGTACTTCTCAACAAAGGTGTTGCCTGAATGGATACTGAACACTACTACCCCAGAATCCTGAGAAGCTCGGTTTGCACAGCTATGGAAAGGATCAGCATGTACCACAGACATAAAGATATTGGGGACCTACTGACACAGGAACCAACCCAGTGTGGCCTTCCCAAGTGCAGATCCTGCCCCTAACCATGTTTGACTCAATTGAAACAGCCATTAAGGTCATTGATGAGGGCAATGTGCTCCACACAGTGTATCTGGACCTTGCAAAGGCTTCTATACAATACCCTACATGTTCATTATAGATAGGCTCACCAGCTTAAATATTAACCCACATGTCAGTAGAGGGGTTGCAAACCAGACCAAGGACAGAACAGACATGGTCAGACATGCTGCAGCCATGTCAGACTACAAACCAGATATAACTGGCATCCCACAAGGCTTTGTCCTGGGATCTCCCTCGTCTGGTATATATGTCCCATAGGTACAGGCAAACATGGAAGGACTGTGTCCGAACATGTTTGCAGAGGACTACAAACTGCTCACCACATATGATCCACCAGCTGACACAAGCATCCAACAAAAGGGCCACATAGAAACAGACAACTGGTGCCATAGCCATGTCAGCAAGCTAAGTGCAGAAACGTGCATAGTCAACCCCCGTGGATATACAGTAAGTGCCCACCAATTACCACACAGGTGTTAACCCATTATGTACTTAACATGTAATGAGAGACCTGGGGACACAAGGTGATAGATATCCTGCATTGGACAAACATGTGCTATAGTGTTTACAGAAACATACCATATACCCACCTAATCACGAAGGCTGTCAGATCTAGATAAGGGGAGGTCATTGTGGCTCTGCAGTCATCCTTCATCAGCGGTCCAATTGACTACAATAGCCCCTGTGGGATGTACCTCAGCAGACATCTCCATCAGCTGTAAAGTCCCCAACAGTACCTCATCAGAAGTATCAAAGAGCTTGCACAGATGCCATGTGTTGCCTGTGTTGCTGGCATCAATAAACATGCTGCACCTTGTACAATCTGAATGGCAGTGAGCTATGCACATGAGAGACCTGAACCCCAGCACTGACGTACATAGGACAAGCTGTACTGCGTGCTCCATAACACAGAAGCCACCCCGAGCACAGGCTACCCATAGAGTCACTTATCAATCTTACTCAATAGGAATCCTGATGAGTGGATGGGAGATGGTAGATTTATCCTGGGTACCACTGTCATGTCACAGGTAGACACAGGCACAGTATACCAACCATGACATATGTCATGGCAAACCCCACTTACAATGTGTGTTGAAGGACAAACATACTCTCCAACTAGCATTACACATGGACTAGGGCACATCGCTAGTGTTTGCAAATGTACACCTATGTTGTGGCATACACTACCAATGTTGGACAAGCCTGGTTTAAGTAGTTCATATCTGAACAGAATGCAACATGGTCAGATGTACACAACTGGCCCGTAACCAGGCTGTTGTGCCCACTATCGAAATGTAAAGCAGTGATAGCAGTAAAGCCCAGGATACTGCCCACCACAGTCAAAGTACTACCAGTACACTATACAGTACTACAGTGTTAGGTCAGTGTAAAAGGATGTTGACAACTGTATGCAAAGTATCCCATGCAAACACTGCAGGCACAGTATTACCCTGTTGTGTTCACACACAAAGCAGTTGTACCGTAACTACACAACATGACACACAACACACAACCATAAATGGGTGATAGTTGTTGAAGTTCACACTCATCCACAAATGTGGTGGGCTGCAGAGTCCAACATATGGAATGTTCACACTGGGCATGCTCACGCACTTTGACAACATGCCATGGGAAGGCTGAACTGGGCATGCTCACACACTTAGGCCAAATCTCGGTTTAGCAGTTGGACACACATAACTGGTATTGTTATGTGTTATTCCAGGAACCAACAACATTATAGCAGTCTGCCCAGTGCACACAGCTAAATGACTACAGAGACATACGTGATATAGTGGATCCCTCCCATATGCAAACATCTTCCACAGATGCACAAGTTGTTCATACAAACAGGAAATGCTATGGCAATAAAGATGTGCAAACAGTCTATCAGCAACAAATAATGTGCATTTGACAATTAAACATATGGGTGTAGAGGTCAACACTAGGCTGTTTGCCCTAGGGAATGACAGCTTAGCCAGAGTGTGCTTGGTGTCTGCCTCCCCACAGGATGCACATTCCCCTTTCTAAACACAGATGATGTCAGCACCCTATAAGTACAGCAGGAGAAAAGAAACATCCCAGTAATCCGAATAGCGCACTCCGCTAATGCGGCCGTCTCAAGTGTCATAACATAGTTAGGTAGGGGTTTCAAATTCTGCAAATGCTCAGTGTGTGTGTGTGTGTGTGTAAGTCTGTGGGAAAGAAATGTCCCTTTTGGCAACTAGGAAAACACCCTACAGGATGCACATCCCCTTTCTAAACACCGATGATGTCAGCACCCAATAAGTACAGCAGGAGAAAAGAAACTTCCCAGTAATGCGGATAGCATGCTCTGCTAATGCGTCTGTCTTAAGTGTCATAACATAGTTAGGTAGGGGTTTGAATCCTGTGAATGGCAAGTGTGTGTGCCTGTCGGAGGGGGTTGTGTGTTTGAGGGAAATGTCCCTTTTGGCAAATAGGACAACACCCTACAGGATGCACATTCCCTTTCTAAACACCGATGATGTCAGCACCCAATAAGTACAGCAGGAGAAAAAAAAACTCTCAGTAATGCGAATAGCGCGCTCTGCTAATGCGTCCATTTTAAGTGTCATAACATAGTTAGGTAGGGGTTTGAATCCTGTGAATGGCAAGTGTGTGTGTTTGTCTGAGGGGGGTTTGTGTGTGTGAGGGAAATGTCCCTTTTGGCAACTAGGAAAACACCTACAGGATGCACATTCCCTTTCTAAACACCGATGATGTCAGCACCCAATAAGTACAGCAGGAGAAAAGAAACCTCCCAGTAATGTAAATAGCGCGCTCTGCTAATGTGTCCATCTTAAGTGTCATAACATAGTTGGGTAGGGGTTTGAATCCTGTGAATAGCAAGTGTGTGTGTTTGTCTGAGGGGGTTAGTGTGTGTGAAGGTAATGTCCATTTCGGCAAATAGGTGAACAGACTACAGGATGCACATTCCCTTTTCTAAACACTGATGATGTCAGCACTCTATAAGTATAGCAGGAAAAGGGAAAACCCCCAGCAATGCAAATAGTGTGCTCTGCTAATGCGTCCATCTCAAGTGTCATAACATAGCCAGATAAGGGTTTGAATCCTGCTGTTGGCAAGTGTCCTCCTGGCGGAGGGGGGTTAGTGTGTGTGAAGACAATGTCCCTTTTGGCAACTGTGTGAACAGACTACAGGATGCAAATTCCCCTTCCTAAACACTGTTCAGCAGAAGGCCATGGCTCTGGCACAAGTCATCTGTCGCTATGATGCCCCTTTGGAAGATGCTTGTGTCAGCTGAAGAGGCGATTATGGTGGCCTGTTTGCAGTCATCTGCATATTTGGACAGCCACAGTCCATCCGTGTTGGCCTGTACCTCCAATAAATATATACCAAACAAGAGGGTCCCAGGACTGAGCCTTGTGGGACACAACCCGTAACTGTTGTGGGGTCTGGCATTGCTCCAGCAATGCTAACCATGTGGTATCTGTCCTTGAGCCACTGTGCAATCCATCTAGTGACATAGGGCCTTATATTTAAGCTGGTGACCTTCTCTAGAATGCCCAAGTGGAGTATTGTTGTGAAGGCTTCTGCAAGGTCCAGGTAGGCTGTGTGAACCACCTTCCCTGCCAATGGCCTTGGTGACTGTTTCAAAGATATCAACCGGTTAAACCCGTAGTGCTGGTGTGCTCTCAGTAGCCCTGAACCAGGCATCTGTAACTGCACAGATATCGATGTTTTCGATGCCAAGGAGTGTTTTGGGTGCACGATCTGTAGGTTTAGATATCTGGCGTAGCATTCCGTTTCCTATCCCTTGTGATACCTATGAAGGTGGGTTTGTCATCTGAGCCCTGCCTAACATAGGCACTATGGGGGTAGCAAGAGCCTTTGCCAATATCTGAATGACCAATGCAAACTGTACACATGCTCATAGGATGCAAGTGTCAAGGAATAGTCTGAGTGGCCAGTATAGTCCTCCAGCATGGGTCCTCTGAAGTCATCCACCCCAGTCTACACAGGTGTAGAGTCTGCTTGTGCTAAACACAGTTTGTGTGCACTGACAACCTTGCCTGGGGGTGGAGATGGGATATGGATGTCCAGGGAAAGGTGGGCATGGGCAGGTATCAACAATGGTGGTCTACCTCTGGTGTGGAACAGTGGGTACCCATGTTGCAGATGGACAGGAGCAATATGTATTAACCCATGTGGCTGTGGTGTGTGGTTCTGCCATAGCACATGGACCCACAAATTGTAGTGGCGATAGGGTAAAGTGGTAGAGGCCTGAGTAGTTCTCATACACAATATGCCTGTACCTGATGTTAACAACTGGCATGGTGTATGTGAATACCTGCATATCCTGGCACTGGTCCCAGGGAAGCTAGGTGTGTGTCCTGGATGTGGGTGTGGTGTGCTGGACTGGTAGTGTTGTGTGTTACAGGTCCTGTGGTCCCAAAGCATGGTATAGAACATAACCTGCCAGTGCGATGTGCACATCTGACCCTGATGTAGGTGGCTGCAAATGCATATACATGCTATCCCCCACCTGACAGGTAGTACGACAACCACAAACCTCTGTGGAAATGAAGATGTCAGCACCCTAGAAATACTACAGGTGCAAAACAGATGCCCAGTAATTCGGATAGTGTGCTCTGCTAATGCGTCGCCCTCAAGTGTCATAATATAGTTAGGTAGGGGTTCGAATCCTGCAAATGCTCAGTGTGTCTGTATGTGTGTGGGTGAGTGGGGTTTGTGTGTGTGAAAGGCTGTGCGAGGGAAATGTTCCTTTAGCCAACTGGGAGAACACACTACAGGATGCACACGCCCCTTTCTTAACACAGATGATGTCAGCATCCTATAAGTACAGCAGGAGAAGGGAAGCCTCCCAGTAATGCGAATAGGGCGCTCTGCTAATGCGTTTCCCCTGTGTATCATAATGTAATTAGGTAGGAATGTGAAACCTGTAAAGACATGTGTGTGTGTGCATTTCCGTATAAAAAACATGTTAGTTCTGGCAATCAGGCGATCACACTACCTGATGCACATTACCCTTTAAAAGTACTGATGTTGTCAGCACCCTCTAAGTATAGCCAGAGACGAGGAACTATCTAGTAAACCGATCAGTGCGCTTTGCTAATGCGTCCCTCTCACGTGTCATGACATAGGTAGGTAGGGGAATGAATCCTGCATATGGCAAGTGTGCATGTGTGTGGGGGTAGTAGGGTGTGTAAATGCAAGTGTGAGGAACAGATCCTTTTGGCAAATACTACTATACACCAGATGCTGCATACCCCACCGGTAAACACAGGGATGTCACCACACTATCAGCACAGCCAGACAGGGCTAGTTGGCTAGTAATGCCAATAGTGTGCTCTGCTACTGTGTCTATTACCATCGCCAGAGTACAGATAGGCATGTTTTGGTAACCCACAACTATCACGTGTGGTTGTGTCACACAGTATGACCTTGTGGGTGTTTGTACATAACAATGCATGCCATTGCCTAACCCAGCAATGGCATTGCACACATGATGTATGTGTGTGACACATACACAGGAATACCTGTGACCTGCAGTAGTTACCATGTCTGACACATGCTTTGTGTGGATAAATGGTATTAGCGATGTATACCAATATGACTGTGTGTCTTACTGTGCAGGGTCCGCACGTGGTATGTCCCTATACAGTGTGGGTGTCTATGGTGAAAGACCTACAGCAGGGGATACACATCTGGTCTGGGCCATATAGTGTACATGTAGTCAATGTACAGGTGCTGTATGTTCCCACCTGTTGTGGTAGTGGTAACATGCCATTCCACTGCATTTCGGTGACCACATGCTGTGAACTCTTCAACTAGAGTGTTGTAGCTACAGTAATGCTCGCACACAATGTTCGGCTGGATGCAGTATGGCCTTATAAACACAGTTCATGGGACTGTCATATTGCCGGTGTTGTTATGGAGGATAGGTGGTCTTCCTGTGTATGTGAGGGTTGTGTGTGCCATGCTATGACCCAGATGGCAGTCCGGCACACTGTCAGCTGCACGTGAGTAGGCCCTGATGGTTTGTGCTGTGCCAACAACCTGGAGGTGTGTGTATCTGTGTTAACTCGGGATACCACACCCCTATCCATGTGTGTTACATGTGTAGGGGACGACGGGCATGGTAAGGGGCATAACCTGTCAGTGATGGGTAACACCTGTGAGCCATGAATCATGCATCTGGTACTGCACAGACACTGCAGTTCACCGTGCTGAGGGCAGTGTCCGGTGCATGCATCCTCCGGTGTACACTGCTGTAGTTGTGTAGCAGCACTGTTAGTGTCCTACCCTGTGTGATACCCACGGAGGTCGCTATGCAAACCATGTCCTGCAGCATATGGCAGTATGTGTGTACCAAGGAGCCTTGCCAGTATACATCGGGCCATGTGTGTCACGTGCAAGATGATCCGTGAACATCAATGTGGCCTCCCTAGCATGTAAGCACACATTGACAGCCAGTGGATACCCTATGAATGACAGTGGAGACTGAGCATAATGTAGACATACAACAGCCGTCCCACATATAGTGGTAGAATACCTGGGGAGGGTATGTTGGCAACCAACATCAGGCTCATACTGGCCTGTGCCACATGCTGAGAGATCCATTCTATGTTCCCTATCATGTAGTCCAGGGAGGTATGTCCCAGGCAGCCACACTGGCATGGTCAATGAGTGAGTCATATCTGTCCATGCCTCTGTCTGACCTGTATGCATGTGTGCTGTGGTGGACCATAGTGCCCCTGAGTCATATCACTGTGCCCTTCACCAGATACAGCCTGTTGAGCGGGACCCCAGTGCAGCACACATGACAGGTACCTGACACGTCTGTAGCAGGTGTGTTGTGTAGCCCTACAGGCTGTGGGTGTGTGGCACAGGGGATGTGCGTGCCATGTGTGGCATGTGCTGTGTTCCGATGGAACATATGCCTGTGTGCCAGCTGCGGAGGTGTGTGATGCACAGGCAGGCTGCTAGTCTGAGTCCCCACGTATGCCCCAGTGTGTTTGGCATGCTGTCAGTGTGTGGCAATGTCTGACTGGTATTGTTGTCACTGTAATATCATGTATTGCTTTATTTATTTATCCTACATATGTTGACTGGGATAGCCCAACTGGATGCATGTCCATTCCCAGGGTAGGCCCGTGGAGACAAGCTATGAGGGTAGCAGATACAGCATTACAGAATAATAGCATGACATAGTACAAACAGAGTATTTACAGAGATTACATAAGTAAGCAGGTCCAACATGTTCCACAGGTTAATGTTAGACCTGAGCACAAGCCAGGATTAAATTGTATCTACACAGTACAGTGGTTCACACAGGTTACACATCCGAGTTAGCCAGGCCTGATACACTGACATAGCCAGTTACATGACAAATGTTGTTTGAGTCTACTGTTACATGACCTAAGGTGGACATTAGGGTAATACCAGCTGGAAGTGGGTTCCAGGATCTACTTACAGGATTTGCAAAGAGAGAATCACCAGCTGTGGTAATAAACTCGCTAGTTCGAAGTAGTACAATGTTAGAGGATCGAAGCGGTCTAAGATTGTTATAGGGGGTGATTGTAATTTAAGTGCAGGAGTATTGTCTGGATTATGGAGGATTTTATAGGCCATAATCAGTTGTTTATACCGTATTAGGCTGGGTATTGCAAGCCAACCAAGCTGATTTAGATTGATGCAATGATGTGTCCTAACAGGCGGGCCAGTGGCAAACCTGGCAATGTGGTCATAGCAAATCCAGTGCTTGTTAAGGACAGTCTTGTTCATATGTGAGAGTAGAGGGGATGCATACAGAAGGGCTGGAACAAGGTGTGAGCGAGCTATGGCACCTTTAGCTGGAGGGGCTAGGGAGGCTTTCATTCTGTAAAGTGACCCTAACTTTCTATTGATGGCTTGGCTAATCTGGTTAACATGTATGTCACATATGAGGTTATTGTCTATGATGACACCTAATAGTTTTAGAGATAGGTCAGGGTAGATTATTGTGCCATCAGTTGATGTTATGGTAACGGTGAATGTGGTAGACCTACGTGTTTGTGGAATAACAGCAGTTCAGTTTGATTGGGAATTAGGATCAGACGATGTTCAGAAAGCCAGTTTGCTATTGTATTACAGGTGGTCTGGGTAGCTGAACATAACTCTACTGGAGATGTGGCTGAGCAGATCAGAGTAGAGTATACAGCAT
Organism: Protopterus annectens; assembly: GCF_019279795.1. Lineage (NCBI taxonomy): Eukaryota > Metazoa > Chordata > Ceratodontiformes > Protopteridae > Protopterus > Protopterus annectens. The sequence continues at coordinate 48,688,163 of NC_056742.1, forward strand.
ATTGGATACAGCTGGCTTTTGGGATGACAGTACAACGGTCGTTAATGATGATGGAGGACAGCAAGGGCCGTAGGATAGAGCCTTGTGGTACTCTGAGGGTGTTAGGTAGACGGTTAGAGGGTTTGTTCTGCCAGAGGCCAGCCTGCTGTTGACCATGCAGGTAGGATTGACAACATTGGAAGGCCCCAGTATCTAGACAGTCTGTGCAGGGTGTGGAGTCCACGCTGGTGATCAACCATATCGTATGCCTTTGAGTTATCCAAAAAGAGGGCTGTGGATATATCATTGATGTTGCAAGTATGGCTTATGGTGTTAGTGAAGGCTAGGAGGCCTGACGGAGTGCTGTGATGAGGACGTAGGCCATGCTGAGTGTCTGCCATAATGCGAGTTTGGATTAGGTGGTGCATGACTTGTCTATGACGAATGTCACCATAATCTCTGCAAGTGGAGAGTGTATAGCTATTGGCCTATCAGTGGAGACGTCAGTAGAGCTGCCTCCTGTGTGAAGTGGGATTACATATGACATTTTCCGGATGGTGGGAAAGTTAGATTCTAACATAGTACGTTTGATTACCTTTGAGACGGGGTAAGCAATAGCATCATCTGGTTTTGATAGGTACTCGGCAGGGTGTTGATCGGCACACAGTGTAGTGGGTTTCACTGTTACAACCAAGGTACGGAGAAGTGAAGTGGCGACTGGTTGGCGGCTGGACGCAAGTAGTTTTCTAGGGTGCTGCTTTCAGGACCAGGGAGCTGGGAGGTAGATGGCAAGCTAGGGCCTGCACTGTCTCAGTAAAGGGCTGGTCAAAGCTATCAGGAACATCTTCAGGGGTATTATCATTAGTAGCAGCAGGGATTGGGTTTGACGTTTGTCCTGTACGTAGTATATATGACATGCCACCTGACAGGGTATGGCATCACTGGGTTCAGAGAGACCAGTCCCCAGATTGGCTGTGTGGTGGCATCCCACACATGTGTTGTATATACCTGGCCAAGGGTGATGGCTGACTGCATACATGTGGCAGCTGTGACAATGACACATGACGCACATAAACCACGACTGGACCATAGAGGCGATTCACAGGTTACCTTTGGACATGCCGCCCTAGTAGTGTGATTGCCATGGTGAGTACCAACACATAGGGCCAATGGGGAACAACATACTGAAGGTATGTATGTGTGGGTGGACTGCCTCTGTCTCATAGCACTGACATATATGACTGCACACGTGGGTACATGCTGGGTAAGACATGTGCAATGTGTCACAGGCAACTTACATGTGTACAGGACAGACAGTGACGTTCTGTCATGTGTAAGGTTGACATACATATGGTACGCTATGCAGATGTCACTAGCAGTCTACTGAAGCACTGTAACCCTGCATTGCAGGTGTAAGCAGTGTTCCAGGGGACCCCAAGCGAGCATGCATGCAAACAAGGCTACAGTACACAGGGCTGGAAGTACTGCATCATACAACAAAGAAGGGGTAACAATAACAGTAAGTAACAATGCATATATGCAGGCACTATCAACATGTACCCAGGAATACGCAGCACAGATGGCCATGGTGGAACCGATATTATGTCATACTTATTTGTGGTCTGGACAACATTGGTACTGCACACATATCTAGATGCGTGAACATACACATGGCATAGTTTTTGTGGGCATCTTGACACCATTACTGTACATGTCCACCATTGCATATCACTACTTGCGTTATCTTTCCCCCTGTGCTACCCATGTATGCGGCTATCTGTTGACAACCTTACCACCGGCATGCAATTATGTGCAGCTGTTATGCATTGGTATGTACTATGGGTGCAGATAACAATTCAGGACATTCATACAGTTACCACAGCAGGCATGCTGGGGTACACACACAGTCATAGCAGCACACTGTACTGTTACCAACATGATACTACTAATACACATCTATGTAGTCACCCTGTGCATCAGCAACGTGTTTACCTGTTCCCGCAATTATGTTGGAGATTGCAGGAGGTGGCACAGTGTCATCATATGCACAGGGTGTGGATTAGGTATGCCTGAGTCAGCCACTGATACCACCAATTGACATGTGTGTGTATGTGTGTTGGTGAGGGGCAGCAGTACAGGGTGGGGCAGTGTTGCTGCAGTGTGTGCGTGTATGTGGTTGCCCTAAGTGTTAACATTCCGCATGTGTGTATGCACGCACACAGTTCCACCTCATGGCTGCCATATACAGGGGTTTGTGGACAGCCACAGACTGCACCTGGCAGGCCATACAGATCAGTGTCTGTGTGCACGGACATGGTACCTGTGCCTGGCAGGGGTGCTACGGACTGTTCCAGTACAACGCCTGACTGGGTACTGTCATCAGAAGCAGGAGTGTGTTGACTGGACACATGTCCCTGTTGGGACTGTCCAGAGCCATGTGCACGTGGTCTCCTGGGGCGTTCCGATGACAGCACAGACCCAGCATTGCTGGGGCTGCTGCTGGCACTATGGGGGCGTGCGCAAGCCTGTTGCCGTCCGTGCCGACTGCCAGCTGCTGCCGCTGCCGGCATATGGCCACGTCGATGCCGCGGACGCCCACCACTGCCCTGGCTCATGGACATCTGGTTGTGGAACTGCTGTAATATGTCCCCAAAATGTCTGTCTATGACATCGGTGAAGTTACGGATAGCATCCGCAATGTCACGCATACTGTCTGTCATGGCTGTGCGGCATGCTCTGAGCTCCCTCAGACCCTGTCTGGTGTACCTTTCCATACGTGACTGAGCCTGCATGACAGTCCAAAACATCGCTGAGGTTGACAGACCTCTTGGGGCACGTCGGCCAGAGGCAGTACCGCCGATGGATGCTCCCACGAGAACCCATGGGCAACCGTCTGCGTGGTACCATCGGAGGACCCTGCCCATGGCTGCTGTGTGGGGATGCATGTGCCACAGGTACCACATTACCCTGGTCTATGCCCGCTGTATCCTGTCCATCACCTAGGGACAATGGTGACATAGGATGTATAGGCAGGATGACTGTGCGCAATAATGGGGTTGACAGCTGTGTACTGTCAATTGGCTGACCAATGGCAGACCCTGACACACCTTCCTGTACCATTACACATATATCATCATTACCAGTAGCCGTGGCACAGGATTCAGGTTCCCTGCTGCAGGTCACCAGATCAGCCCCAGAACCTGTGGGATGAAGACAGGAAACACAGTTTACATTCTCCAGACATTGTTACCAGTGATGCAGTTATACACACATGCACACATGGACACATGCACACGGGCACACATGCACACATGCACACATGCACACATGCACATATGCACACGTGGACACATGCACACGTGGACACTTGCACACATGCACACGTGGACACATGCACACATGGACACATGCACACATGCACACGTCGACACAGGCACACATGCACACATGCACACGTCGACACAGGCACACATGCACACATGCACACGTGGACACAGGCACACATGCACACATGCACACGTGGACACAGGCACACATGCACACGTGGACACAGGCACACATGCACACTTGGACACAGGCACACCTGCACACATGCACACATGGGCACTGACACACCTGCACACATGCACACATGCACACCCTGCAGTATACACACAGAGCACTACTGAGTTACACTACTGTTACTAGCATTATCAGGACTATTATAGGTTATGTTAAACACACTCACCAGCATGGATGGCCTGTCTCTCTGTAACCCTGGAGGGACCTGCAGAAATGATGAGATTAATGTCAGTGGGCACATCTGTCCCATTGATATTGCATATGATACAGTGTACAGAACAGTCAGGTGTACATATGGCATATTACCTGCATGCTCCATGTCGTGCTGCTGTGTGGAACCAGCCTCCATCATAATGCAGGTGTACTGCTGTTGGTGTTCCGGGGCTGGAGCCACAACACTTAGTAGTAGCCCCTCCAGTCTGGTGAAGGGGGGATGTGCGGCCACCCCACCTCCTGTGGCGACCTGTTGCCTGTGGATATCTGCTGCACGCTGCCGGACACTTCAGATTAAATCACTGCAGTGATGTCGTACCTGCTCATATGTCCTGTTATGCGTGCCAATTTAATTTACCCCACGGACAAGGTCTTGCCACAGTGCGGCCCTCTCCTGCTGGTTCTGACTGGTGCGGGAAAACAGGATGTCATACTCCCGCACCAAGCTCTGGTGGATCTCCTCATCCTCCACCACGGAGTAGGCGGGGTTACGCTGTCGCGCCATCTCCCTGGAAGAGAACACAGACAGGATATCAGCAGACCATGTCAGCAATGTATGGCACACATACTATACATGATACTCATGTGTAGTGATATACTACTACTCCCATATGTTGCATGTGTGTGTGTCGTGGTGGATACACAGGTACATGGCCAGATATCAGTGCTCGGCCAATACCTGTGCAACAATACCTGCCACATTCCACACTACGTAGTAGCATGCCCCATCGGTCAGCACACACTGACAGGTGCTATGCACAACCTCACTCTGGGGATCCATCCCAAGGTACTGTATGTGGGACACCGTCCACTACTCTGATGTGGACAGACGTTACTCGGCCTGGATATACATATCCCACCACCACCACCAGCCCACCACCAGAACAGTAGACTACATTGATATGTATGTGGTTAGACAGTTATTCACTTGCTGGGACTGGGATGGTATCCATGCAGCACACTGGGCCAGTGGAAGCCACGAGCCGCACTGCTGACCCCTTTGCAAATGCTTACCACGGACATGCTGCGGATTGCATGACACTTGCACACACATGTCTAACCCAGACCCTATGCACAACGGTTAGGCATCCTGTCCAGTGGGCCCAGACAGAGGCAGATTGTATGACAATAGCAGGAGGCTACTGCAGGACAGAGCACATTCACATTAAGGGTAGGCATCTGTGGTCAGCACTGGTACTATGCTACAGTCCGTCATAACGACAGCCACAGCCTACTCTGGGAGGGAAATGGACATAAACACTATGGATGACCACAAGGCCTTCTTCAGTTATGTTACACATATGGACCACATGCCTCGGATATGCTCTGTGTTAGCCCACACCTACTTAACATTCACCAAACACACGCATATTGCCAACATTCCTGCAGACATGTTCGGTGCACATATCCCCCCTCCCTAGCCCTCACCTTTGGGATACTTATCCCAGCTGGATGTAACCTCCCTATCATTGCACATGTCCAGGTGAGGGCCGCCCTCAGCAGAGGGGAACACACAGCATCACTGTGACCTCGTGGTCCCCCTGGATGTGTGCTACCAGCTCTCTGAGGGGACATACCACCGCATGTAACACTGATAGTTTATCCTGGCCGTGCTACAGGATATGTACCTGGACAGTGGCATACAGCAACAGTGGTCCCACAACACTAAGGGGGCACCTCGGCTGACCCTGGGAATTACCACATCATATGCATAATGGGCCTGGTCTGCTACGCAGTATGGGATGCATGTGCAGTGACATCAGGTACCTGCGGACACTTGTTCCCAGCCAGTGTGCCTTTGGGATGGGCTGATCCTGACCTTTGGGCCTGGCTGACATTTCAAAGCAGTCACTACAGCCATTGCTAGGCCAACGCACAGACACATGCTACCAGGATCCTGGCCTATGACTGCTTGACATGTGATGTATGGTCGTCCCCTTTTGTTTGGGATTACGTACACACAACATATCACATGGACATACCTATGGATACAGACCTATGACACATTTGGAGGGTTCACAGTATGCACACTATTAACCTGCTACTTTGCATTACCTCTGTTTGTCGCAGCTGGTTGCGTTACCACAGCTTCTGCTTGCTGCTGCTACTGTCAGTGCTGACAGCTTCAGGGTACAGAGAGTCACAGTTTTTTTTATTTTCTTGCTCTCTCTCTCTCTCTCTCTCTCTCTCTCTCTTCCACTTCTCGCCCTCCCTCTGTCTGCTTGCAGACAATGCAATGAATGTATTGCATGTGGGGAGTGTTAGCACTGGATGCTTTTGTAGGTATCTGCATAGGTCCATGTGGTGGCCTCTGCACCAATTGCAGGCCAGCATTTGCTAATTGCATACAGACAGTTGTGTACTGATTGCAGTTCTCACTGTGATTTCAGGTCAGTGCTATAAAAGGGTATGTGTGATAGGCGTTGCCCTTTCAGATTGTGTGGGCGGGGACCATGCTGGTATGCTGTGGACAGTGTTCTGTGACTGTGAAGGTTAGTATCTCTCTCATGCTTCAGGCTGTGTTGTATATTCACAATTCTCCATTCCTCTTTCATGTTCCCTGTAGCAAGTGTGTATGCACATTGACTCCTACAACTATATATTTATATATATATATATATATATATATATATATATATATATATATATATATATATATATATATATATATGTACATTTGCATACATATATCTATGTACTTTAACTGACCTTATTATCTACAGGCTGCCAACTAGCATGGCTGTTTCTTTTCACACACTACTATTATGGATATACAGTGGTTTTGACATTTATTTTAAATGGCATGCTTTGTGTACTACACATCCTATATTCCCTTTACATTCATCCCTACTTTTACAGGTTATATTTATTTTAGCACAATGTTTTTGTATAAGAGTCATGGCTTAGTGGTAGGTTGTACAGACTAGTGTTTCCAAGGTCCTGGGTTCGGGACTGACAGTGGGAGTTTATTTTTCTTTTGAACTGAGTACAGGACCTGTCAATCACAGTGACTAAGGCTCTTTTAAGCAGTTGTAACCAGGCTAGCGCTGGTTTGCGCGGAGCTCACGCATGCGCACTGGCGGTTAGCTCAAGACACCCGTTACAACCGCTTAACAGTGTTTACTCTGGTGCACACTCCGCTATTTTCTTTGAAAGAAAAGAAAATGGGGAGACAGGAAAGTGGTGGAAAAGGGGTCACAAAGAGGGTAAGACAATAGGGAAACAAGCTTGGGATGTGCAGAAGGGATGTAGGTAAGGCCCATAGCTGCCCATTTCTTCAGCAGCAACAGCTGTGCATATGTATGTAATTTGGTGTGACATTTGAAACCTTCCACCCCTGGGAGAGGTGTCAGGACAACAATAATACTTGTTGTACAGCCAATTGTAATTGATAGGTTCCATGTCCAGTGGACATGTGTGCGGAATGGGCAGCTATGTATGGGGCGTAATTTTTTTGTGGGTACAGAGTGCCCTTTTTTGTTTTTTTTTTTTTCAGGTAAGAGTGGTATGTCAGGTGAAGGAAGTCGGTTCAGCTGGGGAGGTAGGCTGGGTAGGTAAACAGACAAGACAAACAAGACGCATACAGGGGCGGTGTATGACACGTGTGGGGGGGTTACACAATTGACGGGGACGGAGGTTTGGATATCCAGAGCCCATGAGCCCACAGATGGCAACAGTGGAACTGATATCCCCACCCATAGGCAGTTGCCACTGTTCCTTCACTGCCCAGGATGGGGCTGTGCTGGGGGCTGTGTAGGCGGGGCAATGGGCAAGCCCGTTAGTTGCGCCACCCGTGCCTCGAGCTGGCATAGGGGCTCAAGGACAGAGTCCCGAATCTCCCTACGCACCACAGTCCGGACGCTACGGAGGGTGAGTGGTGGATCTCCTCCACCACACTTGCAGAGGGGGGGTGAGCCCCATCCCCTGCAGCGCTTCCACCTGCAGGTGGCACAGGGCCACCGGAGGAGGGTCCGGACTCGGCACTAGTGCCAGGTGCACTTGCCAGCTGAGGTGGGAGAGGTGGGTCCGCTGGAACCCGCCTTCCCTGTCGTTCTATGTTTTGCATTATGTCATGACAGTTTGGGTTAGTGACATATAATACCATTCACAGTTAGTTGTAACAGCATGCATTAGTATTCCCATTAACCAAACACCCAGATATTCACACCATTGAACAGCGTGCATAACACATGCATAATTTGAACAGAAATACACAGTCCAACAACATGCAGGGTTAATTGATGGCAACAGGCCATCAGGTGTGGATGTATGAACAGGGCAGATGCATCAACAGACATGCAAATATATATGACCCAACAGGACAAACATCCAGGGGTGTTAATTGTGATTGCACATACCATTTTCACGTGGAATGGGTTATAGGTGGTTATAGGGTGGGGTAAATAAGGTAATATTAACACCTTCGAATACCAATACATATGCTGTACATTTCTAATAGCTACAGTTATATACACACTACTGTTCTAACTACAGTGTCCTATATGTTAACTATTTCACCTTGCTGATAGGACTGTTACTGCAGCATCAATATACATTTTAGTGTTCTTCATACACATTCATATCAAGCTTTGTTCAGATACATCATCCTGCTACCTTAGCTTTATATACCTGTAGACAAGTGTGGATGTTTGGTATATCAGACAATCATCCTATCTGCATATTTCAGACTGGGAGCAACATATCCAGATTTTGGGATACACATTTCACATGCAGCAACACTTTGAACAGATTTTGCTGTTTGGTTCTGAGTCTCACATGCATTTAATTCTGTCTTGACTGCAGTATACTTTATTCAGGGGTTATTACTAATGTATTGCTGGATTCCTGACACTTTCTCACACTCTCTCACTTGCTTTCATGTTACTATTCAGGATGGTACTTCTAGGCTTTATTGACATGTTTTAACAGTGGTTATTACAATCCTTTCCAGCAGTCTCACTTCTGTCATGTTTCAGTATTTCCACAGGGATATATTTCACACATGTGATTTCATCATCTTCTGCAGCTATACTTTACATCCTGCTGCAGGTTGTGTACTATTTTCTTACAGGCAGGGCATTTTTATTTCAGAATATATGTTGGACAGTTTCATGTTTAGTTTACACTTACAGGCTGGGAACTCTTGTAATCAAGCAATACTTGCATACACTTTCACACTGTTACTTGCAGATTTTATTCCTTACTGGCTACACTGCACTCTTTTGCTGACTGTCATACTTTTATATTTATTTACAGTTACTAGTAGTGGATTACTGACCTGCCTGGTGGCGCAACCGCACCAGCCTATCGCCATAGGCTCTGCGGTTCGCAGAACGGATACTTGCAGCTGTAATATAAATGAAGTAATATTGGAATACACATCTCCATAATTTCAGCTAGTTTAACTTTTTACATACATAATTAAATGTTACTTACTCAGTGGTGGGGCGTTGGGTGATTGCCGGGCCTCCTGGATCCAAAGGTTCAGTTGGTCCTGCTTGCATCTCTTCAGGTCCACATGGTGGTGACGGACCTGCTCACCTGTCCTTGGAATCCCTGTGGCACTGGTGAGTTCATGAGCCAACCGGTCCCATGCCTCAGCCCTGTAGGCTCCCCAGAGGATCTGGCCCTGCATGAGTTGGGCCTCATGATTGTGGACTAGGAGCCAGGCCATGTACCTGGACTCCGCAACACCCCACCTCTGCGCTCGAAAGCGACTACCCTCTCCTACTCCTGACATTCTGCCTGCAGGTCTGTTCTACAATCGTTTATGCTGTGTATTCCCGCCTATGGGGCTTATATAGTCCGTTTTTCCCGCACATATCTGTGATTGGCCATTTTGGAATTGTCTCAACTTCAGTAAACCTGCATTGTCATGCTCTAGTTTGTATTCATTCCTATATATGAGCTATTATTGCATTTATAGGTACTGCTGTCATGGCTTAGTGGTTCTGTACCTTGACTATGGTGTATAGTATCCTGGGTTCGAACCTGGCCACTGCTTTTTATTTTTCATGACTGTCTAGACATGCTGAGGGGTGTGTCTGTGTAAAGGCAGTTTTGATACGGCTTGCTCAACGTTGCCCGTCGGTTAGCTTGTTTGCGCGGTGCGCAGCTCCGCGCAATCGGGGTACGCTGGTTTAAGCCTCATTTGGCTATCGGAATGCATATTCCGCTCAGCTCAGTTAGGGGCACATATATTTAGCGTGGTAAACCGCTGCTCAGTTACGGGCACTCATTTTGCACCAGTTAAACCACTGCTTATCTACGGGCACATACACTCACTCTGTTGAACTGTAGCTCGGCTATAGGCACATCTGGCAGTTTCTATTCATTTCTTAACTCACATTTCTTCAATATAAATGGGCTATTTCATTGCATTTTACAAATATTGGGGTTTTATGTGTACATATTTGTCAGGGACTCGTTTCCTGCTTATTTTGGTAAAAAAAAATCGGTGTTGTGGGGGCTCGAACCATGTATGCCTGCTCTTCAGCTGACATCTCTACCGCTATGCTATTGCTTCCTGGCTTATTTTGCATATTTAGTTCTTATATGCTTTCCCACTGACTGCTAACTGTAGCTACGCTACGGGCACGCCCGCGCAAACGAGCGCACTCACGGTTAAACATCTTTACAATTTAAAAAAAATATGACATGTTCATTTATATTTCTTTTATGTTTAATAGTCTGTAGGGGCATGTGTTGTGTTGTGTTTATTCACATTTCCGTGGACTCTGTTGTGGGTGTCTACTTTGGGCACTTTTACACTTCTGGGGGCATGTCCG